>NW_027205938.1:600000-939492 GCF_024711535.1 Dipodomys merriami
CTGAGCTCTAGTTCTCAACACTTTCACAAAATGCCATGAGTTGAGGTTCACCTTACTGCTCCGGTTGAGTTGAGTGTAGCTGTCAAAGCGGGAATCAGTAGCACTCAGGTGAGAAGAACGAGAAGCAGATATACCCAGTCAGCTGGAAGTGTCCTACGGGGACAAGCCTCTCTGGCTGACACACCTGAATGTTTGCAAGCGCGGCAGAGGTAGGCAGGCGCAATTGTGCAGCCATGCAAAATGCATAACCTGGCCAAATTTCACGGGTGTACAAGAAACCACGGGGGATTTACAAGTAGATGTTCACCCGGAACCCCTCGAGGCCTGCCGGAAGCAAGATTTCGGAATTTTTACTAAGAAGCGTTGAAAGCAGTGAAACGCTCCTATGTTGCAATAACTCAGAACCTCAATCTGAGTGTTCCCGGCAGAGGTCATTCGGCTGAACACAACCGTGGACTAATTAGAGCCAGATGTAGGCAGTGCCGTCCATAGTGCCGGATGGACAGTGGTGGCGTGCCTATCAACTGAGCTCTAGTTCTCAACACTTTCACAAAGTGCCATAAATTGAGGTTCAGTTTACTGCTCCGGTTGAGTAGAGTGTAGCTGTCAAAACTGGAATCAGTAGCACTCAGGTGAGAAGAACGAGAAGCAGATATACCCAGTCCGCTGGCCGTGTCCTACGGGGACCAGTCTATCTGGCTGCCACGCCTGAATGTTTGCAAACGCGGCAGAGCTAGGCAGGCGCATTTGTGCAGCAATGCACACTGCATAACCTCGCCAAATTTCACGGGTGTACAAGAAAACACGGGGGATTTACAAGGAGATGTTCACCCAGAACAGCCAGAGGCCTGCCGGCAGCAAGATTCCGGCAGCAAGATTCGGGCATTCTTCCTAAAAAGCCTTGAAAGCAGTGAAACGCTCCTATGTTCCAATAATTCAGAAGTTCATTCTGAGTTTTTCCCGCAGAGGTCATTCAGCTGAACATAACCATGGACTAATTAGAACAAGATGTAGGCAGTGCCGTCCATAGTGCTGGATGGACAGTGGTGGCGTGCCAAACAACTGAGCTCTAGTTCTCAACACTTTCACAAAGTGCAATAATTTGAGGTTCAACTTACTGCTCCGGTTGAGTAGAGTTTGGCCGTCAAAGCTGGAATCAGTAGCGCTCAGGTGAGAAGAACGAGAAGCAGATATATCCAGTCCGCTGTCCGTGTCCTCTGGGGACCAGCCTACCTGGATGCCACGCCTGAATATTTGCAACCGCCGCAGAGCTAGGCAGGCGCAATTGTGCAGCAATGCAAACTGCATAACCTGGCCAAATTTCACGGGTGTACAAGAAACCACGTGGGATTTACAAGGAGATGTTCACCCGGAACAGCCGGAGGCCTGTCGGCAGCAAGATTCCGGAATTCTTCCTAAGAAGTCTTGAAAGCAGTGAAATGCTCCTATGTTGTAATAACTCAGAACCTCATTCTGAGTGTTCTCGGCAGAGGTCTTTCGGCTGAACACAACCGTGGACTAATTAGAGCCAGATGTAGGCAGTGCCTTCCATAGTGCTCGATGGACAGTGGTAGCGTGCCAAACACCTGAGCTCTCGTTCTCAACACTTTCACAAAGTGCCATCAGTTGGGGTTCAAAATACTGCTCCGGTTGAGTAGAGTGTAGCCGACCAAGCAGGAATAAGTAGCACTCAGGTGAGAAGAACGAGAAGCAGATAAACCCAGTCAGCTGGAAGTGTCCTACGGGGCCCAGCCTATCTGGCTGCCACGGCTGAATGTTTGCAACCGCGGCCGAGCTAGGCAGGCGCAATTGTGCAGCAATGCAAACTGCATAACCTGGCCAAATTTCACGGGTGCACAAGAAACCACGGGGGATTTAAAAGGAGATGTTCAACCAGAACAGCCGAAGGTTTGCCGGCAGCAAGATTCCGGAATTCTTCCTAAGAAGCCTTGAAAGCAGTGAAACGCTCCTATGTTGCAATACCTCAGAACCTCATTCTGAGTGTTCCCGGCAGAGGTCATTCGGCTGAACACAACCGTGGACTAATTAGAGCCAGATGTAGGCAGTGCCGTCTATAGTGCTGGATGGACTGTGGTGGCGTGCCAAACAACTGAGCTCTACTTCTCAACAATTTCACAAAGTGCCAAAAGTTGAGGTTCAGCTTACTGCTCCAGTTGACTAGAGTGTAGCTGTCAAAGCTGGAATCAGTAGCACTCAGGTGAGAAGAACGAGAAGCAGATATACCCAGTCCGCTGGCCGTGTCCTCCGGGGACCAGCCTATCTGGATGCCACGCCTAAATGTTTGCAACCGCGGCAGAGCTAGGCAGGCGCAATTGTGCCGCAATGCAAACTGCATAACCTGGCCAAATTTCACGGGTGTACAAGAAACCACGGGGATTTACAAGGAGATGTTCTCCCAGAACAGCTGGAGGCCTACCGGAAGCAAGAATACAGAATTCTTCCTAAGAAGCCTTGAAAACAGTGAAAGGCTCATATGTTGCAATACCTCAGAACCTCATTCTGAGTGTTCCCGGCAGAGGTCATTCGGCTGAACACAACCGTGGACTAATTAGAGCCAGATGTATGCAATGCCGTCCATAGTGCTGGATGGACAGTGGTGGCGTGCTCAACAACTGAGCTCTAGTTCTCAACACTTTCACAAAGTGCCATAAATTGTAGTTCAGCTTACTGCTCCGGTTGCATAGAGTGTAGCTCTCAAAGCTGGAATCAGTAGCACTCAGGTGAGAAGAACGAGAAGCAGTTATACCCAGTCCACTGGCCGAGTCCTCCGGGGACCAGCCTATCTGGCTGCCACTCTTGAATGTTTGCAACCGCGGCAGAGGTAGACAGGCGCAATTGTGCAGCAATGCAAACTGCATAACCTGGCCAAATTCCACGGGTGTACAAGAAACCACGGGGGATTTACAAGGAGATGTTCACACGGAACAGCCGGAGGCCTGCCGGCAGCAAGATTCCGGAATTCTTCCTAAGAAGCCTTGAAAGCAGTGAAACGCTCCTATGTTGCAATACCTCAGAACCTCATTCTGAGTGTTCCCGGCAGAGGTCATTCGGCTGAACACAACCGTGGACTAATTAGAGCCAGATGTAGGCAGTGCCGTCCATAGTGCTGGAAGGACAGTGGTGGCGTGACCAACAACTGAGCTCTAGTTTTCAGCATTTTCACAAAGTGCCATGAGTTGAGGTTCAGCTTACTATTCCGTTTGAGTAGAGTGTAGCCGTCAAAGCTGGAATGAGTAGCACTCAGGCGAGAAGAAGGGGAAGCAGATATACCCATTCCGCTGGCCGTGTCCTACGGGGAGCAGCCTATCTGGCTGCCACGCCTGAATGTTTGCAACCACGGCAGAGCTAGGCAGGCGCAATTGTGCAGCAATGCAAACTGCATAACCTGGCCAAATTTGACGGGTGTACAAGAAACCACGGGGGATTTACAAGGAGATGTTCACCCGGAACAGCCGGAGGCCTGCCGGCAGCAAGATTCCAGAATTCTTCATAAGAAGCCTTGAAAGCAGTGAAACCCTCCTATGTTGCAATAACGCAGAAGCTCATTCTGAGTGTTTCCGGCAGATGTCATTTGGCTGAACGCAACCGTGGACTAATTAGAGCCAGATGTAGGCAGTGCCGTCCATTGTGCTGGATGGACAGTGGTCGCGTGCCAAACAACTGAGCTCTCGTTCTCAACACTTTCACAAAGTGCCATAAGTTGAGGTTCAACTTACTGCTCCGGTTGAGTAGAGTGTAGCTGTGAAAGCTGGAATCAGTAGCACTCAGGTGAGAAGAACGAGAAGCAGATATACCCAGTCCGTTGTCCGTGTTCTACGGGGACCAGCCTATCTGGCTGCCACCCCTGAATGATTGCAACCGCGGCAGTGGTAGGCAGGCGCAATTGTGCAGCAATGCAAACTGCATAACCTGGCCAAATTTCACCGGTGTACAAGAAACCACGGGGGATTTACAAGGAGATGTTCACCCGGAACAGCCGGAGGCCTGCCGGCAGCAAGATTCCGGAATTCTTCCTAAGAAGCCTTGAAAGCAGTGAAAAGCTCCTATGTTGCAATAACTCAGAACCTCATTCGGATTGTTTCCTGCAGAGATCATTTGGCTGAACACAACCGTGGGCTAATTAGAGCCAGATGTAGGCAGTGCCGTCCATAGAGCTGGATGTACAGTGGTGGCGTGCCCAACAACTGAGCTCTAGTTCTCAACACTTTCACAAAGTGCCATAAGTTGAGGTTCAGCTTACTCCCCGGTTGAGTAGAGTGTAGGTGTCAAAGCTGGAATCAGTAGCACTCAAGTGAGAAGAACGAGAAGCAGATATACCCAGTCTGCTGTCCGTGTCTTCCTGGGACCAGTCTATCTGACTGTCACGGCTGAATGTTTGCAACCGCGGCATAGCTAGGCAGGCGCAATTGTGCAGCAATTCAAACTGCATAACCTGGCCAAATTTCACGGGTGTACAAGAAACCACAGGGGATTTACAAGGAGATGTTCACCCGGAACAGCCTGAGGCCTGCCGGCAGCAAGATTCCGGAATTCTTCCTAAGAAGCCTTGAAAGCAGATAAACGCTCCTATGTTGCAATACCTCAGAACCTCATTCTGAGTGTTCCCAGCAGAGGTCATTCGGCTGAACACAACCGTGGACTAATTAGAGCCAGATGTAGGCAGTGCCGTCCATAGTGCTGGATGGACAGTGGTGGCGTGCCCAACAACTGAGCTCTAGTTCTCAACACTTTCACAAAGTGTCATAAGTTGAGGTTCAGCTTACTGCTCCGGTTGAGTAGAGCGTATCCGACCAAGCAGGAATCAGTAGCACTCAGGTGAGAAAAACGGGAAGCAGATATACCCCGTTGCTGGCAGTGTCCTCCGGGGACCAGCCTCTCTGGTTGCCTCGGTTGAATGTTTGCAACCGCGGCAGAGCTAGGCAGGCGCAATTGTGCAGCAATGCAAACTGCATAACCTGGCCAAATTTGACGGGTGTACAAGAAAACTCGGGGAATTTATAAGGAGATGTTCACCCGGAACAGCCGGAGGCCTGCCGGCAGCAAGATTCCGGAATTCTTCCTAAGAAGCCTTGAAAGCAGTGAAACGCTCCTATGTTGCAATAACTCAGAACCTCATTCTGAGTGTTCCCGGCAGAAGTCATTCAGCTGAACACAACCGTGGACTAATTAGAGCCAGATGTAGGCAGTGCCGTCCATAGTGCTGGATGGACAGTGGTGGCGTGCCCAACAACTTAGCTCTAGTTCTCACACTTTCACAAAGTGCCATAAGTTGAGGTTCAGCTTACTCCTCCGGTTGAGTAGAGTGTTGCTGTCAAAGCTGGTATCAGTAATACTCAGGTGAGAAGAACGAGAAGCAGATATACCCAGTCCGCTGGCCGTGTCCTACAGGGACCAGCCTATGTGGCTGCCACGCCTGAATGTTTGCAACCGCGGCAGAGCTAGGCAGGCGCAATTGTGCAGCAATGCAAACTGCATAACCTGGGCAAATTTCACGGGTGTACAAGAAACCACGGGGGATTTACAAGGAGATGTTCACCTGGAACAGCCGGAGGGCTGCCGGCAGCAAGATTCCGGGATTCTTCCTAAGAAGCCTTGAAAGCAGTGAAACGCTCCTATGTTGCAATAAATCAGAACCTCATTCTGAGTGTTCCCGGCAGAGGTCATTCGACTGATCACAACCGTGGACTAATTACAGCCAGATGTCGGCAGTGCCATCCATAGTGCTGGATGGACAGTGGTGCCGTGCCCAACAACTGAACTCTATTTCTCAACACTTTCACAAAGTGCCATAAGTTGAGGTTCAGCTTACTGCTCCGGTTGAGTAGAGTGAAGCTGTCAAACCTGGAATCAGTAGCACTCAGGTGAGGAGAAGGGGAAGCAGATATACCCAGTCCGCTGGCCGTGTCCTCCGGGGACCAGCCTATCTGGCTGCCACGCCTGAATGTTTGCAACCGCGGCAGAGCTAGGCAGACGCAATTGCGCAGCAATGCAAACTGTATAACCTGGTAAAAGTTCACAGGTGTACAAGAAAGCACGGGTGATTTACAAGGAGGTGTTCACCCAGAACAGCCGGAGGCATGCCGGCATCAAGATTCCGGAATTCTTCCTAAGAATCCTTGAAAGCAGTGAAACGCTCCTATGTGGCAATACCTCAGAACCTCATTCTGAGTGTTCCCCGCAGAGGTCATTCAGCTGAACACAACCGTGGACTATTAGAGCCACATGTAGGCATTGCCGTCCATAGTGCTGGATGTACAGTGGTGGCGTGCCCAACAACTGAGCTCTAGTTCTCAACACTTTCACAAAGTGCCATAAGTTGATGTTCAGTGTACTGCTCTGGTTGAGTAGAGTGTAGCCGTCAAAGCTGGAATCAGTAGCACTCAGGTGAGAAGAACGTGAAGCAGATATACCCAGTCTGCTTGCCATGTCCTCCGTGGACCAGCCTATCTGGCTGCCACGCCTGAATGTTTGCAACCGCGGCAGAGCTAGGCAGGCCCAATTGTGCAGCAATGCAAACTGCATAACCTGGCCAAATTTCACGGGTGTACAAGAAACCACGAGGGATTTACAAGGAGATGTTCACCCGGAACAGTCGCATTCCTGCCGGCAGCAAGATTCTGGAATTCTTCCTAAGAAGCCTTGTAAGCAGTGAAACGCTCCTATGTTGCAATAACTCATAACCTCATTCTGAGTGTTCCCGGCCGAGGTCATTCAGCTAAACACAACCGTGTACTAATTAGAGCCAGATATATGCAGTGCCATCCATAGTGCTGGATGGACAGTGGTGGCGTGCCAAACAACTGAGCTCTAGTTCTCAACACTTTCACAAAGTGCCATAAGTTGAGGTTCAGCTTACTCCTCGGGTTGAGTAGAGTGTAGCTGTCAAAGCTGGAATCAGTAGCACTCAGGTGAGAAGAAGGAGAAGTAGATATACCCAGTCCGCTGGCCGTGTCCTATGGGGACCAGCCTATCTGGCTGCCACGCCTGAATGTTTGCAACCGTGGCAGAGCTAGGCAGGCGTAATTGTGCAGCAATGCAAACTGCATAACCTGGCCAAATTTCACGGGTGTACAAGAAACCACGGGGGATTTACAAGGAGATGTTCACCCGGAACAGTCGCATTCCTGCCGGCAGCAAGATTCTGGAATTCTTCCTAAGAAGCCTTGCAAGCCTTGAAACGCTCCTATGTTGCAATAACTCGGAACCTTATTCTGAGTGTTCTCGGCAGAGGTCATTCAGCTGAACACAAACGTGTACTAATTAGAGGCAGATATAGGGATTGCCATTCATAGTGCTGGATGGACAGTGGTGGCGTGCCCAACAACTGAGCTCTAGGTCTCAACACTTTCACAAAGTGCCATAAGTTGAGGTTCAGCTTACTGCTCCGGTTGAGTAAAGTGTAGCCGTCAAAGCTGGAATCAGTAGCACTCAGGTGAGAGGAAGGGGAAGCAGATATACCCAGTCCGCTGGCCGTGTCCTACGGGGACCAGCCTATCTGGCTGCCACGCCTGAATGTTTGCAACCGCGGCAGAGCTAGGCAGGCGCAATTGTGCAGCAATGCAAACTGCATAACCGGGCCAAATTTCACGGGTGTACAAGAAACCACGGGGGATTTACAAGGAGATATTCTCCCAGAACATCCGGAGGCCTGCCGGCAGCAAGATTCCAGAATTCTTCCTAAGAAGCCTTGAAAGCAGTGAAACGCTCCTATGTTGCAATAACTCAGAACATCATTCTTAGAGTTCCCGGCAGAGGTCATTGAGCTGAACACAACCGTGGACTAATTAGAGCCAGATGTAGGCAGTGCCGTCCATAGTGCTGGATGGACAGTGGTGGCGTGCCCAACAACTGAGCGCTAGTTCTCAACACTTTCACAAAGTGCCATAAGTTGAGGTTCAGCTTACTGCTCCGGTTGAGTAGAGTGTAGCTGTCAAAGCTGGAATCAGTAGCACTCAGGTGAGAACGAGAAGCTGATATACCCAGTCCGCTGGCCGTGTACTCCGGGTACCAGCCTATCTGCCTGCCGGCCTGAATGTTTGCAACCGCGGCCGCGCTAGGCAGGCGCAATTGTGAAGCAATGCAAACTGCATAACCTGGCCAAATTTCACGGGTGTACAAGAAACCACGGGGGATTTACAAGGAGATGTTCACCAGGAACAGCCGGAGGCCTGCCGGCAGCAAGAACCCGAAGTTCTTCCTAAGAAGCCTTTAAACCAGTGAAACGCTCCTATGTTGCAATAACTCAGAAACTCATTCTGAGTGTTCCAGGCAGAGGTCATTCAGCTGAACTCTACCGTGGACTAATTAGAGCCAGATGTAGGCAGTGCCGTACATAATGCTGGATGGACAGTGGTGGCGTGCCCAACAACTGAGCTCTAGTTCTCAACATTTTCACAAAAAGCCATAAGTTGAGGTTCAGTTTACTGCTCCGGTTGAGTAGAGTGTAGCTGTCCAAGCTGGAATCAGTACCAATCAGGTGAGAAGAACGAGAAGCAGATATACCCAGTCCGCTGGCCATGTCCTCCGGGGACCAGCCTATCTGGCTGCCACGCCTGAATGTTTGCATCCACGGCAGAGCTAGGCAGCCCCAATTGTGCAGCAATGCAAACTGCATAACCTGGCCAAATTTCACGGGTGTACAAGAAATCACGGGGGATTTACAAGGAGATGTTCACCCGGAACAGCCGGAGCCCTCCGGCAGCAAGATTCTGGAATTCTTCCTAAGAAGCCTTGAAAGCAGTGAAACGCTCCTATGTTGCAATAACTCAGAAGCTAATTCTGAGTGTTCCCGGCAGAGTTCATTCGGCTGATCACAACCTTGGACTAATTAGAGCCAGATGTAGGCAGTGCCGTCCATAGTGCTGGATGGACAGTGGTGGCGTGCCCAACAACTGAGCTCTAGTTCTCAACACTTTCTCAAAGTGCTATAAGTTGAGGTTCAGCTTACTGCTCCGGTTGAGTAGAGTGTAGCTGTCAAAGCTGGAATCAGTAGCACTCAGGTGAGAAGAATTAGAAGCAGATATACCCAGTCCGCTGGCCGTGTCCTCCGGGGACCAGCCTATCTGGCTGCCACGCCTCAATGTTTTCAACCGCGGCAGAGCAATGCAGGGGCAATTTTGAAGCAATACAAACTGCATAACCTGGCCAAATTTCACGGGTGTACAAGAAACCACGGGGGATTTACAAGGAGATGTTCACCCGGAACAGCCGGAGGCCTGCCGGCAGCAAGTTTCCGGAATTCTTCCTAAGAAGCCTTGAAAGCAGTGAAACGCTCCTATGTTGCAATAACTCAGAACCTCATTTTGAGTGTTCCCGGCAGAGGTCATTCAGCTGAACACAAACGTGGACTAATTAGAGCCAGATGTAGGCAGTGCCGTCCATAGTGCTGGATGGACAGTGGTGGCGTGCCCAACAACTGAGCTCTAGTTCTCAACACTTTCACAAAGTGCCATAAGTTGAGGTTCAGCTTACTGCTCCGGTTGAGTAGAGTGTAGCTGTCAAAGCTGGAATCAGTAGCACTCAGGTGAGAAGAACGAGAAGCAGATATACCCAATCAGCTGGCCGTGTCTTCCGGGGACCAGCGTATCTGGCTGCCACGGCTGAATGTTTGCAACCGCGGCAGAGGTAGGCAGGCGCAATTGTGCAGCAATGCAAACGGCATAACCTGGCCAAATTTCACGGGTGTACAAGAAACCACGGGGGATTTACAAGGAGATGTTCACCCGGAACAGCCGGAGGCCTGCCGGCAGCAAGATTCTGGAATTCTTCCTAAGAAGCCTTGAAAGCAGATAAACGCTCCTATGTTGCAATACCTCAGAACCTCATTCTGATTGTTCCCGGCAGAGGTCATTCGGCTGAACACAACCGTGGACTAATTAGAGCCAGATGTAGGCAGTGCCGTCCATAGTGCTGGATGGACAGTGGTGGCGTGCCAAACAACTGAGCTCTAGTTCTCAACACTTTCACAAAGTGCCACAAGTTGAGGCTCAACTTACTGCTCCGGTTGAGTAGAGTGTAGCCGTCAAAGCTGGAATCAGTAGCACTCAGGTGAGGAGAAGGGGAAGCAGATATACCCAGTCCGCTGGCAGTGTCCTACGTGGACCCGCCTATCTGGCTACCACGCCTGAATCTTTGCAACCCTCACCCTAAACCTCACCCTAACCCTAACCCTCACCATAAACCTAACCCTAATCCTCACCCACACCCTAACCCTCACCGTCCTCCTATCACCCTTACCCTAACCCTCACCCACACGCTAATCGTCATCCTCACCTGAAGGCTCACATTCACCCTAACCCTAATCCTCACCCTAAACCTGGCCCCAACCCTAACCATAAACCTAACCCTCATGCTAACCCTAAACCTCACCCTAAACCTCACCCTCACCCTAATCCTCACCCTAACCCTAACCCTAGTGCTTAAACTAAACCTAACCCTCACCCTCACAGTAACCCTCATCCTAATCCTCACCTTCACCCTAGCCCTCACCCTAACCCTAACTCTACCCCTACCCCTAATCCTAACCCTCACCCTCACCCTCACCCTCAGCCTAACCTTAATCCTAACCTTAACCCTAAACCTCACCCTCACCATAACCCTAACCCTAACCCTCACACTAAACCTAACCCTCAACCTAACCCTTAACACTACCCCTCATCCTAACCCTCACCCTCACCCTCAGCCTAACAATAACCCTAACCCTAATTCTAACCCTAACCCTCACCCCCACCCTAACACTAACGCTAAGCCTAACACTCACCCTAACCCTAACCGTACCCCTCACCCTAACCCTAACCCTAACCCTAACCATCACCCACACCTAACCCTCAATCATCAACTTAACCCTCACCCTAACCATAACCCTCACCCACACCGTAACCCGAACCCTCACCCTAAACCAAACCCTCATGCTCACCTTAAACATCACCCAAAACCTAACCCTAACCCTAACCCTCACCCTAACCCTAACCCTCAGCCTAAACCTCACCCTAAATCTCACCCTAACCCTAAACTAAACCTAACCTTAATCCTCACCTTACTCCTCAACCTAACCCTAACCCTAACCCTCACCCTAACCCTAAAAATAACCCTAACCCTCACCTTCAGGCTAGCCCTCACCCTAACCCTAATCCTAAGCCTAACACTCACACTAACCCTAACCCTAACCCTAACCCTAAACCTCAACCTCACATTACCCCTCACCCAAACCCTAACCCTAACCCAAACCCTAACCCTCACCCTCACCCTAACCCTAACCCTAACAGTACCCTCACCTTCACCCTAACCCTAACCCTAACCCTCACCCTAACCCTAACAATAACCTTAACCCTCACGTTCACCCTAGCCCACACCTTAACACTAATCTGAACCCTAACCCTCACCCTAACCCTAACCCTAACCCTCAACCTTGCCCGAAAACTCACCCTAACTCTAACCCTAAGCCTCACCCTAAACCTAACCCTAACCCTAACCCTAACACTAACTCTAACCCTCACCTTACACCTCACCCTAACCATAACCTTAACTCTCCCCCTGCCCCTCCCAATAACCCTCACCCTAACATTACCCTCACTCTAACCCTCAACTTAACCCTAACCCTAACACTAACCCTCACACTAATCCTCAAAATAACCCTAACCCTAACCCTAAACCTCATCCTAACCTTCACCCTAACCCTATCCCTAACCCTCACGCACACCCTAACCCTCACCCTAATCCTAGCCCTCACCATAACCCTACCCCTAACCCTATCCCTAATCCTCACACTAACCCTAACCCTCCCCCAACCCTCACCCTCACCCTAACCCTCACCCTAACCCTAACCCTAATCCTAACCCTCACCCTAACCCTCATCCTAATTCTAACCCTCACCCTTACCCTAAACCTCACCCTAACCCTAATCCTAACCCTAACACTCACCATCTCCCTCACCCTAACCCTAACCCTCACCCTAACCCTCACCCTCACCCTAACCCTCACCCTAACACTAACCCTAATCCTAACCCTCACCCTAACCCTAAACCTCACCCTAACCCTAACCCTAACCCTAACTCTCATCCTAAAACTTATCCTAAAACTGACGCTAACCCTAACCCTCACTCTCACCCTAACCCTCACCCTCACACTAACCATAACCCTAACCCTAACTCTAACCCTCAAACTAACCCTAAACCTAACCCTCACCCTCACCCTAACCCTCACCCTAACCCTAACACTTAAACTAACCCTAAACTTCACTCTTACCCTCACTCTCACCCTTACCCTCACCCTAACCCTAACCCTTACCCTAACCCTCACCCGCACCCTAAAGCTCTCCGTCACCTTAACCCTAACCCTAAACCTAACCCTCACATTCAACCTAACACCTCACACTCACCCTCACCCTCAGCTTAACCCTAACCCTAACCCTAATCTTAACCCTAACCCTCATCCTCACCCTAACCCTCACCCTCACCCTTACCCTAAACCTAACACTAGCCCTAACTGTAACAATAACCCTAACCCTAATCCTAACCCTAACCCTAACCCTCATCCTCATCCTAACCCTAACCCTAACCCTAAATCTCACCCTCACCCTTACCTCACACTCATCCTAACCCTAACCCTAATCCTAATCTTCACTCTAATCCTCACCCTCACCCTCACCCTCACCTGCACCCTAACCCTCACCCTCACCCTAAACCTAACGTATATCTAACCTTCACCCTAACCCTCACCTAAACCTAACCCTTACCCTCAACTTAACCCTCACCCAAACCGTAAGGCTAATCTTAACCCTCACCTTCACCCTAACCCTCACTCTAACCCTTAACCTCAACCTAACCCTAACCCTAACCCTAACCCTCACCCTCACCCTAACCATCACCCTAACCCTAACGTTATCTTTAACCCTGACTCTAACCCAAACCCTCACCCTAATCCTAAAACTAACCCCCACCCTAACCCACATCCTAAACTTGACCCTAATCCTATTCTGAACCCTAACCCTCACCCTCACCCTATCCCTCAACCTAACCCTTACCCTCACCGGAAGCATTACCCACACCATCACCCTCACCCTCAGGCTAACCATAACCCTAACCCTAATCCTAACCCCAAACCTCACCCTCACCCTAAACCTAACCCTAACCCTAAACCTAACCCTCAGGCTAAACCTCACCCTAAACCTGACGCTAACCCTAACCCTCAATCTCACCATAACCCTCACCCTCACCCTCACCCTAACCCTAACCCTCACACAAAACCTAACCCTAACCCTAACCCTAACCCTAACCCTCAATTTATACCTAACCCTAACCCTAACCCTAAACATCACCCTAACCCTCACCCTAACTCTAATCCCCACCCACACCCTAATCCTCACCATAACCCTAATCCTAACCCTAACCCTCACCCTAACCCTCACCCTAACCCTCACCCTAATGCTAACCCTCACCCACACCCTCACCCTAAGCCTAACCCTAATCCTAACCCTAACCCTCATCCTCACCCAAACCCTAACCCTAAACCTCATCCTTACCCTCACCATCACCCTTGCCCTCACCCTAACCCTAACCCTAACAATAATCCTAACCCTAACCCTAACACTAATCCTAACCCTCAACATAACCCTAATCCTAACCCTCACCCTAACCCTAACCCTCACCTAACCCTAACCCTTACCCTCAACTTAACACTCACCCTAACCCTAAGGCTAACCCTAACCCTCACCTTCACCCGAACCCTCACTCTAACCCTTAACCTCACCCTAACACTAACGCTAACCCTAACCCTCACCTTCACCCTAACCATCACCCTACCCATCACCCTAACCCTAACCCTAAATGTAACCCTGACCCTAACCCAAACCCTCACCCTAAGCCTAACACTAACCCTCATTCAAACCCACACGTAAACTTCACCCTAACCCTAACCATCACACTCACCCTCACCCTCAACCTAACCCTTACCCTCACACTAACCATAACCCACACCCTCACCCTCAAGCTAACCCTAACCCTACCCCTAATCCTAACCCCAACCCTCACCCTCACACTAAACCTATCCCTAACTCTAAACCTAACTCTCATCCTAAACCTCATGCTAATCCTAACCCTCACTCTCACCCTAACCCTCACCCTCACCCTAACCCTAACCCTACCGCTCACCCTAACACTAACCCTAACCCTAACCCTCACACTAAACCTAACCCTAACCCTAATCCTCACCCTCACCCAAACCCTCACACTAACCCTTACTCTCACCCTCACCATACACCTCACACTTACCCTAACCCTCACCCTCACCCTAAACCTAACCCTCACCCTCACCCTCACTCTCAGTCTAACCCTAACCCTAAGCCTAAATCTAACCTTAAACATCCCCCTCACCCTAACCCTAAACCTAACCATAACCCTATACTTCATGCTAACCCTAACCCTAACCCTAACCCTCGCCCTCACCCTAAGCCTAACCCTAACCCTCACCCTAACCCTGAAGATAACCCTCACCCTAACCCAAACCATAACCCTCACCCTAACCCTAACCCTAAACCTCACCCTAACCCTAACCCTCAACATCACCCAAACCGTCATTCTAGCCCTAACACTCACCCACACCCTAACCCTCACCCTCAACTGAAACCTCACCCTCGCCCTAATATTCACCCTCACCCTAAACATCACCCTAAACCTAACCCTCACCCTAACCCTAACACTAACCCTCACTCTAATCCTAACCCTCACCTTCACCCTAAACCTCACCCTCACCCTAACCCTAACAATAACCCTAACCCTAACCCTCACCCTCACCCTCAACCTCACCCTCACCCTAACACTAACCCTATCCCTCACCCTCACACTATCCATCACCCTAACAAGTATCCTCACCCTAATCCTAACCCTAACCCACTCACTAAACCTAACCCTAACCCTAACCTTAACCCTACCCCTCACCCTAAACCTCACCCTAATCCTAACCCTAACCCACTCACTAAACCTAACTCTAACCCTAACCTTAACCCTACCCCTCACCCTAAACCTCACCCTAACCCTAACCCTAACCCTAATCCTCACCCTAACCCTAACCCTAGCCCTAACCCTCACCTTCACCCTAACCCTCACCCTCACTCTAAACATCACCATATGCCTAACCCTCACCCTAACCCTAAACTTAACCCTCACATTAATCCTAACCTTCACTCTAAACCTCACCGTCACCTTAACCCTCACCCGAACTCTAACCCTTACCCTAACCCTCACCCTCACCCCAAACGTCTCCATGACCATAACCCTAAACCTAACACTTACCCACAAACTAACCCTCACTCTCACCCTCACCTTAAACCTCACCATAATCCTCACCCTTACCCTACACAACACCTTAAACCTAACCCTCACCCTAATGCTAAGCCTAAACCTCACCCTAAACTAAATCTCACCCTTACCCTCACCCTCACCTTCAGCCTAACCTAACCCTAACCCTAACCCTAAACATCACCCTCACCCTCACACTAAACCTAACCCTAACCCTCACCCTAACCCTAACCATCACCCTCCCCCTCCCCCTCCCCCTCAGCCTAAGGCTAAACCTAACCCTAATCCTAACCCTAACCCTCACCCTCACCCTCACCCTAACCCTAACCGTAACCATAAACCTCACCCTCACCCTCACCCCATCCCTAACACTAACCCTCATTCAAACCCGAACCCTTACCCTAACCCTAACCCTCACACTCATCCTAAAAATCACCCTAAAACTAACCTTCAACCTCCCCCTAACTCTAACACTCACCGAAACCCTAACCCTCACCCTTACCCTAACCCTAACCCTACCCCTCACCCTAACCCTAACCCTAGCCCTAACCGGAAACCTAACCCCAACCCTCACCCTAAACTTAACCCGCACCCTCAACTTCACTCACACAATCAGCCTAACCCTAACCCTAACCCGAACTCGAACCTGAACCCTCAACCTAATCCTGACCATCACCCTAATCCTAACCCTAACCCTAACCCTCACCCTCACCCTAAACCTCACCCTAACCCTTACCCTCACCCTAACCATAACCCACACCCTCACCCTCACCCTCAGCCTTACCCTAACCCTAACCCTAATCCTAACTCCAACCCTCACTCTCACCCTAACCCTAACAGTAACCCTAAACCTACCCTCAACCTAAACTTCACCCTCACCCTCATGCTAACGCTAACCCTCTCTTTCACCATAACCCTCACCCTCACCCTCACCCTAACCCTAACCCTCACACAAAACCTAACCCTCACCCTAACCCTAACCCTACACCTCACCCAAACACTAACCCTAACCCTAACCCTCAAACTAACACTAACCCTAACCCTCAAACTAACCCTAACCCTAACCCTAACACTCACCCTAACCTCACCCTAATCCTAACTCTAACCCTAACTCCCACCCTTACCCGAACCTTCACCCTAACCCTTACTCTCACCCTCACCCTAAACCTCATACTTACCCTAACCCTTACCCTAACCCTAACCCTAACCCTCACCCTCAGTCTCAGTCTAACCCTAACCCTAAGCCTAAATCTAACACTAAACATCTCTCTCACCCTAACCCTAAACCTAACCCTAACACTATCCTTCATGCTAACCCTAACCCTAACCCTCACACTAACCCTCACCCTAACCTTCACCCTAACCTCCACCCTAATGCTAACTCTAACCCTCACCCTAACCCTAACCCACACCCTAATCCTAACCCTAACCCTAACCCTAACCCTAACTCTCAACCTAACACTAACCCTAACCCTAACAATAACCCTAACCCTAACACTAACTCTCACCCTAAACCTCATCTTCACCCTAACCCTAAACCTGACCCTAAACCTCACTCTCACCCTAACTCCCACCCTCACATCACCCTCACCCTCACATTTACCCTCAGCCTACCTCTCATTATCACCCTAAACCTCACCCTAAACCTCACCCTAACCCTCACCCTAACCCTAAACCTAACCCTCACCCTCACACAAACCTCACCCTAACGCTTACCCTCACCCTAATTCTAACCCTAACCCTAACCCTCAAACTAAACCTAACCCTCACCCTAACCCTAACCCTCACCCTAATCCTAACTCTACCCCTGAAGATAACCCTCACCCTATCCCAAACCCTAACCCTCACCCTAACCCTAACCCTAACCCTATTCTTCACCCTCACCTAACGCTCAACCTCACCCTAGACCTAACGCTAACCCTAACCCTCACCCTCACTCTATCCATCACCCTAACAAGTACCTTCACCCTAATCTGAACCCTAACCCTAACCCACTCACTAAACCTAACCCTCACTCTCACCCTAACCCGACCCCTCAGCCTAAACCTCACCCTAACCCTAACCCTAACCCTAATCCTCATCCTAACCCTAACCCTAACCCTCACCCTCACCCTAACCTTCACCGTCACCCAAACCCTCACCCTAAACCTAAACCGCACCCACACCCTAACCCTCACCTTCACCCTAACCCTCACCCTCACTCTAAACATCACCATATGCCTAACCCTCACCCTAACCCTAAACTTAACCCTCACACTAATCCTAACGTTCACTCTAAACCTCACCGTCACCCTATTCCTCACCCTAAATCTAACCATCACCCACACCGTAACCCTCACCTTCACCCTAACCCTCACCCTCACCCTAAACATCACCCTATGCCTAACCCTCACCCTAACCCTAACCCTAATCCTCACACTAATAGTAACCTCCATTCTACACCTCACCGTCACCCTAAGCCTCACCCTAACTCTAACCATTACCCTAACCCTCACCCGCACCCCAAACCTCTCCGTGACCATAACCCTAAACCTAAACATAACCCTTACCCACAAACTAACTCTCACTCTCACCCTCACCCTAAAACTCACCCTAATCCTCACCCTTTCCTTCCACAACACCCTAAACCTAACCCTCAACCTAATGCTAAGCCTAAACCTCACCCTAAACTAAACCTCACCCTTAACCTCACCCTCACCCTCACCCTAACCCTGACCATCACCCTAATCCTAACTCTAACCCTAACCCTCAACCTCACCCTAACCCTCACCCTAACCCTTACCCTCACCTTAATGCTAACCCTAACCCTAACCCTCAACCTCACCCTAACCATCACACTAACCCTAACTCTAACCGCAACCCTGACACTAACCCAAAACCTCACCCTAACCCTAACCTTAACCCTCACCCTAACCCTCACCCTACCATTCACCCTAACCCTAACCCTAACACTCACCCTCACCCAAAACCTCACCCTAACCCTTACCCTCACCCCAAACCTCACCCTAACCCTTACCCTGACCCTAACCATAACCCACACCTTCACGCTCACCCTCAGCCTTTCCCTAACCCTAATCCTAACTCCAACCCTCACTCTCACCCTAACCCTAACCGTATCCCTAAACCTAACCCTCACCCTAAACCTCACCCTCATCCTAATGCTAACCCTAACCCTCTCTCTCACCATAACCCTCACGCTCACCCTCACCCTAATCCTAACCCTAACACAAAACCTAACCCTCACCGTAACCCTAACCCTACACCTCACCCAAACACTAACCCTAACCCAACCCTCAAACTAAACCTAACCCTAACCCTAACCCTAACCTCACCCTAATCCTAACCCTAACCCTAACTCCCACCCTTATCTGAACCTTCACCCTAACCCTTACTCTCACCCTCACCCTAAACCTGACACTTAACCAAACCCTCACCCTAACCATAACCCTCACCCTCATCCTAACACTAACACTAACCCTCACTCTAACCCGAACCCTTACCCTCACCCTAACCCTCACCCTCATTCTAAACATCACCCTACCACTAACCCTCACAGTAACCCTAAGTCTAACTCTCACCATAACCCTAACCCACACCCTAACCCTAACCCTAACCCTACCCATCACCCTAACACTAACCCTAAGCCAAACCCTAACCGGAAACCTAACCCTAACCCCCACCCTAAAAGTAATCCTCACCCTCACCTTCACCCACACCCTCAGCCTTACCCTAACACTAAGGCTAAACCTAACCCTCACCCTAACCGTAATGCTCACCCTAACCCTGACACTCACCCTAATCCTAACCCTAACCCTAACCCTAACCCTCACCCTAAACCTCACCCTAACCTTTACCCTCATCTTAACCCTAACCCTAACCTTAACTCTAATTCTCACACTAATCCTAACCCTCACCCTAACACTCACGATCACCCTAACCCTAACCGTAACATTAACCCTAACTCTCACATTAACTTTAACCCTCACCCTAACCCTAACCCTTACCCTCAGCCAAACCCTCACCCTCAACCTAACCCTAACCCTAACCCTAAACCTAACCCTCACCCTAACCCTAAACCTCACCCTCACCCTCACCCTCACCCTCACATGCACCCTCAGCCTAACTCTCATCCTCACCGTAGCCCTAACCTAAACCTCACCATCACCCTAACCCTCACCCTAATCCTTACACTCAACCTCACCCTAACCCTCACACTAACCCTCACCCTCACCCTCACCCTCACCCTTAACCTCAACCTAACACTAACTCTAACCCTAACAATAACCCTAACCCTAAACCTAACCCTAAACCTAACCCTCATCTTCACCCTAACCCGAACCCTAACACTAAACCTAACCCTCACCCTCACCCTAACCCTCACCCTAACCCTCAACCTAACAATAACCATAACCCTAACAATAACCCTAACCCTAACCCTAATCCTAACCCTAAACCTAACCCTCATCCTCACCCTAACTCTAACCCTAACTCTAAACCTAAACCTCACCCTAACCCTTAACCTCACCCTCACTCTAACTCTCACACTAAACCTAAGCCTCACTCTAACCCTAAACCTAACTCTCACCCTCACCCTTAGCTCACACTCAGCCTAACCCTAACCCTAATACTAATCCTCAACCTAATCCTCACCCAGACCCTCACGCTCACCCTAACCCTCACCCTCACCCTCACCCTAATCCTAAACCTAAACCTAACCGTTACCCACACCCTAAATCTCACCTAACTCTAACCCTCACCCTAACCCTAATGCTAACCCTAACCCTCACCCTCACCCTAACCCTCACCCTACCCTTCAACCTAACCCTAACCCTAACCCTAACCATCATCCTAACCCTAACCCTAACCCTCACCCTAACTTTAACCCACACCCTCACCCTCAAGCGAATCCTAACTCTAACTCCCACACTAATCCTAACCCTAACCCTCAACCCTAATCCTAACCCTAACCCTAAACATAAACCTCAGCCTCACCCTCACCCTCACCCTAAAACTCATGGTAACCCTAAACCTCAATCTCACCCTAACCCTCACCCTAACCCTAACCCTAACCCTAACTCTAACCCACATCCTCACCCTAACCCTCACCCTAAGTCTAAGCCTAACCCTAACCCTCACCCTAACCCTCACACTAACCCTAAACCTCAGCCTAACCCTCACCCTCACCCTAACCCTAAACCTAACCCTAACCCTCTCCCTCACCCTAACACTCATCGTCAGCCTAACCCTCACCCTAACCCTAACCCTCACCCACACCCTAACCCTCATGCTCAACCGAACTGTCTCCCTCCCCCTAATACTCAGCCTCACCCTAAACATCACCCTAACCCTAACCCTCAGCCTAATCCTGATCCTACCCCTCACCCTAGAGCTCACGCTATCCCTATCCCTAACCCTAACCTTAATCTTCACACTCACCCTCACCCTCATGCTAAACCTAATCCTAACCCTAAACCTCAATCTCACCCTAACCCTCACCTTAACCCTAACACTCACACTAACCCTAACCCACACCCTCACCCTCACCCTCACCTTAACCCTAACCCTAACCCTAACCATAAACCTAGCCCTCACCCTAACACTAACCCTCACCCTAACCCTAAACCTCAGCCTAACCCTCACCCTCACCCTAACCCTAAACCTAACCCCAGCCCTCACCCTCACCCTAACCCTCACTGTCACCCTAACCCTCACCCTAACCCTAATCCTCACCCATACCCTAACCGTCATGTTCAACCGAACCGTCACACTCACCCTCACACTAATACTCAGCCTCATCCTAAACATCACCCTAACCCTAACCCTCAGCCTAACCCTAACCCTACCCCTCACCCTAACCCGCATCCTATCCCTAACCCTAACCATAAACCTAACCCTAACCCTCACCCTCACGCTAAACCTAAACCTAACCCTCACCCTCACCTTAACCCTAACCCTAACCCTCACCCTAAGCCTCACCCTAATTCTAACCCTAAACCTAAACCTCACCCTCACCCTCACCCTAATCCTAACACTAACCCTAACCATCACCTTAACCCTAACCCTCACCCTAACCCTCACCCTCACCCTTACCCTTACCCTAAGCCTAACCCTAACTCTAACCCTTATCCTAAACCTAACCCTCTCCCTCACCCTCACCATAACCTTAAGCCTAAACCGAAACCTAACCCTCACCCTCACTCTCACCCTAACCTTAAAACTAAACCTAACCCTCAACCTCACCCTAACCCTAACCCTCACCCTCACCCTAACCCTAAATCTTACCCTCACCCTACCCCAAACCCTACCCCTTATCCTCAACCTAATCCTAACCCCAACCCTAACTCTAACACTAACCATCACCCTCACCCTCACCCTCACCCTCAGACTAACCCAAACCCTAACACTAATCCTAACCCTAACCCTCACCCTCACCCTTACCCTAAACCTATCCCTAACCCTCAACCTAACCTTAAACCTCACCCTCACCCAAACCCTCACCCTAACCCTAACCCTAAACCTCCCCCTCCCCCTAACCCTTACCCTAACCCTTACCCTCACCCTAACAATAACCCCAACCCTAACCCTCACACTAACCCTAATCCTCACCCTTACCCTAAACCTACCCCTCACCCTAACCCTCACCCTAAACCTAACCTTCACCCTAACTCTAACCCTAAGCCTAACCCGCAACCTAACCCTCACACTCACCCTTATCCTCACCCTAAACCTAACCCTCACACACAACGTAACTCTCACCCTGACCTGAACCCGAACCCACACCCTAACCCTCACCCTAACCCTAAACATCAGCCTAACACTAACCCTAATCCTAACCCTAACCCTAACCATCATCTTAACCCCAACCCTCACCCTAACCCTAACGCTCACCCTCAACCTAGCCGTCACCCTAACCCGAACACTAACCTTAACCCTCACCCTCAACCTAGCCCTCACCCTAACCCTAACCCTAACCCTAACCCTCACTCTTACCCTCACCCTTAGCCTAACATAACCCTAACCCTAATCCTAAAACTAACGCTAAAACTAACCCTAACCCACACTATAACCCTTACCCTCACACTAACCCTAACCCTAACCCTACTCCTCACCCTAACCCTTATCCTCACCCTAACCCTAACCGTAACCCTCACACTAACCCTAACCCTCACCCAAACCTAAACCTCAACCTAACCCTAAAACTAACCCTAAAACTCACCCTCACCCTAAACCTCACCGTCAACCTAACCCTCACCCTAAACCTAACACTTACCCACACCCTAACCCTCACCCTAAATCGAACCCTCACCCTCACCCTAATACTCACCCTCACCCTAAACATCACCCTAACCCTAACCTTCAGTCTAACCCTAAACCTACCCCTCACCCGAATCCTCATCCTAACCCTAACAATAATCCTCACCCTAACCCTAACACACACCCTTACCCTCAACTTCAACCTAACCCTAACCCTAACCCCACCCTCATCCTAACCCTTACCCTCACCATAACCCTAAGCCTCACCTTTAACCTAGCCCTCACCCTAACCCTAACCCTCGCCCTGAACCTAGCCCTCACCCTAAACCCTAACCCTAACCCTAACCCTCAATCTCACCCTCACCCTTAGCCTAACACTAACCCTAACCCTAATCCTAAACCTAACCCTAAACCTAAACTTAAACCTCACTCTAACCCTTAACCTCATCCTAACCCTAAACCTAACCCTACAACTCACCCTAACCCTTATCCTCACCCTAACCCTAACCCTAACCCTCAAACTAACCCTAACCCTCACCCTAACCCTAACCATCGCCCTAACCCTAATCCTGATCCTAAACCTCACCCTCACCCTAAACCTCACTGTCACCCTAACCCTCACCCGAAACCTAACCCAAACCCTCACACTAACCCTAACCCACACCCTCACCCTCAACCTAATCCTAATCCTACGCCTAAACCTAGCCCTCACCCTCACCCTAACACTCACCCTAACCCATACCCTCACACTAACCCTAACCCTAACCCTAACCCTAAGCCTCACCCTAACTCTCACCCTCACCATAAACCTAACCCTCAACCTAACCCTAACCCTAATCCTAACCCTATCCCTAACCCTCACCCTAACCCTAACCCTAACCCTCACCCTAAACCTTACTCTCACCCTAACCCTCAACCTCACCCTAAACCAACCCTATCCCTAATCCTCACCCTCACCCTCACCCTAAACCTAACCCTATCCCTAACACTCACCCTCACCCAAACCCTCACCCTCACCCTAAATCTAACCCTCATCCTAACCTTAACCCTAACCCTCACACTAACCCTAAACCTCACCCTAAACCACCACCTAACCCTAATTCTAACCCTAACACTAACCCTCACCCTAATACTCACTCTCACCCTAAAAATCACCCTAACCCTAAACTGCAGCCTAACACTAAACCTACCCCTCACCCAATTCCTCACCCTAACTCTATCCATAAACCTCACCCTAACCATAATACACACCTTCACCCTCAACCTAATCCCAACCCTAAACCTCAGCCTAACTCTAACTGTCACCCTAACCCTAACCCTAACCCTAACCACCACCCTATCCCTCACCCTAATCCTAACCATAACCCTAACCATAACCCTCACCTAACACTCATGGCAACCCTAAACCTCACTCTCACCCTAACCCTTACCCTAACCATAACCCTCACCCTAACCCTAACCCACACCCTCATCCTAACCCTCACCCTAAATCTAAGCCTAACCCTAACCCTCAAACTAATCCTCATCCTCACCCTAACCCAATCCCTCACCCTAACCCTAACCCATACACTAACACTAAACCTCAGCCTAACCCTCACCCTAACCCTAACCCTCACCCACACACTAACCCTCACGTTCAACCGAACCCTCTCCCTCCCACTAATACTCAGCCTCACCCTAAACATCACCCTAACCCTCACCCTCACCCTAACCCTAACCCTACCCCTCACCCTATGCCTCACCCTAACTGTAACCCTAAACCTAAACCTCAACCTCACCCTCACCCTAACCCTTATCCTAAACCTAACCCTCTCCCTCACCCTCACCCTAAACTTAAGCCTAAGCCTAACCCTAACCATCACCCTCACTCTCACCCTCACCCTAAACTAACCCTAACCCTAACTGTCACCCTCACCCTAACCCTAACCCTAACCCTCACCCTCACCCTAACCTCACCCTAATCCTTATCCTCACCCTAACCTTAACCCTAACCCTAAGCCTCATGCTAAACGTAACCTCACTCTAACCCTAACATTAACCCTAACCCTAACCATCACCCTCACCCTCCACCTCACCCTCAGCCTAACCCGAACCCTAACACTAATCCTAACCCTAACCCTCACCCTCACCCTCACCCTAAACCTAACCCTAAACCTCACCCTAAACTTAACCCGCACCCTCCCCCTAACCCTCACCCTAACCCTAACCCTAACCCTCACCCTCACCCTAACCCTCACCCTAAATCTTAACTTCACCCTAACCCTAAACCTAAGCCCAACCCTCACACTAACCCTAACCCTAAACCTAAACCTAACCCTAAACCTCACCCTCACCCAAAACCTCACACTCACCCTTATCCTCACCCTAACCCTAACCCTCACCCTAACCCTAAACCTTAACCCTAACCCTCACACAAACCCTAACCCTAACCCTAACGCTAACCCTCACCCTAACCCTAAACCTAACCCTAAACCTCACCCTCACCCTAAACCTCACCGTCACTCTAACCCTCACCCTAAACCTAACACTTACCCACACCCTAACACTCACCCTCAATCGAACCCTCACCCTCACCCTAATACTCACCCTCACCCTAAACATCACCCTAACCCTAAACTTCAGCCTAACCCTAAACCTACCCCTCAGCCTAATCCTCACCCAACCCTAACCATAACCCTCACCCTAACCCTAACACACACCCTCACCCTCAACCTAATCCTAAGCCTAACCCTCACCCTCACCCTAACCCTCACCCTAACCATTACCGTCACCCTAACCCTAAACCTCACCTTTAATCTAGCCCTCAAAATAACCCTAACCCTAACCCTAACCCTCACCCTCAACCTAGCCCCCACCCTAAGTCTAACCCTAACCCTAAACCAAAACCTAACACTCACCCTAACCCTAAACCTAACCGTCCCCCTCACACAACCCTCACCCTAACGCTTACCCTCAACCTAACCCTAACCCTAACCCTAACCCTCACACTAAACCAAACCCTCACCCTAACCCTAACCCTCACCCTAACCCTAACCGAACCCCTCAAGATAACCCTCACCCTAACCCAAACCCTAGCCCTCACCCTAACCCTAACCCTAAACCTCATCCTCACCCTAACCCTCAACGTAACCCTAACCCTCACTCTAAACCTAACCCTCACCCACAACATAACCCTCACCCTCAAATGAACCCTCACCCGCACCCTAATACTCACCCTCACCCTAAACATCACCCTAAACCTAACCCTCACCCTAACCGTAACCCTAACCCTCACCTAACCGTAACCCTCACTTTCACCCTAAAACTTACCCTCACCCTAACCCTAACAGTAATCCTAACCCTCAACCTAACCCTCACCCTCAACCTCACCCTAACCCTAACGCTAACCCTAACCCTCACCCTCACAATATCCATCACCCTAACACTTACCCTCACCCTAATCCTAACCCTAACCCTAACCCACACACTAAACCTAACCCTCACACTAACCCTAACCCTATCCCTCACCCTACCCCTCACCCTAACCCTAACACTAATCCTCACCCTAACCCTAACTCTAACCCTAACCCTCACCCTCACCCTAACCCTCACCGTCACCCTAACCCTCACCCTAAACCTAACCCTAACCCAAACCCTAACCCTCACTTTCACCCTAACCCTCACCCGCACCCCAAACCTCTCCGTAACCATAACCCTAACCCTAAACCTTACCCTTACCCACAGAGTAAACCTCACTCTCACCCTCACCCTAAACCTCACCCTAATCCTCACCCTCACCCTATGCAACACCCTAAACCTAACCCTCACCATAATGCTAAGCCTAAACCTCACCCTTACCCTCACCCTCACCCTCAGCCTAACCCTAACCCTAACCCTAATCCTAACCCTAACCCTCACACTCATTATAACACTAAACCTAACCCTAACCCTCACTCCAACCCTAACCATATCCCTCACCATCACCATCACCCTCAGCCTAAGGCTAACACTAACCCTAATCGTAACCCTAACCCTAACCCTCACCCTCACCGTAAAACTAATCCTAACCTTCACCTTCACCCTAACCCTAACCCTAACCCTAACCCTCACTCAAATCCGAACCCTTACCCTCACCCTAACCCTCACCCTCAAACTAAACCTCACCCTAAACCTCAACCTAAAACTAACCCTAACCCTAACAATAACCCTAACCCTAACCTTAAAACTAACCCTATCACTCATGCTCACCCTAACCCTAACTCTAACCCTAATCCTAACCCTAACCCTAACCCTCACCCTTAGCCTAACCCTAACCCTAACCCTAACCCCCACCCTAACCCCAACCCTCAACCTAACCCTGACCCTCACACTAATCTTAACCCTAACTTTAACCTAACCCTCACTCTCACCCTAACCCTCACCCTAACCCTTACACTCAACTTATCCCTAACTCTAACCCCAACCCTTACTCTCACACTAAACCTAACCCTCACCCTAACTCTAACCCTAAACCTCACGCTCACCCTAACCCTAACCCTAAACCTAACCCTAACCCTAACTCTCACACTTATCCTAACCCTCACCCTAACTCTAAGCCTAACACTCACCCTCACCCTCACCCTCAGCCTAACCCTCACCCTAACCCTAACCATAACCCTCACCATCACCCTAACCCTCACCCTAACCCGTACCCTCTCTCTAACCCTAACCCAAACGCTAAACCTAAGCCTCACTCTAAACCTAACCCTAAATCTCAACCTCACCCTTATCTCACACTCATCCTAACCCAAACCCTAATTCTAATCCTCACTCTAATCCTCACCTTCACCCTCACCCTCATGCTAATCCTCACCCTCACCCTCACCCTCACCCTCACCCTCACCCTCACCCTGACCTAACCCTAACCCTCACCTAACCCTAACCCTTACCCTCAACTTAACCCTCACCCTAACCCTAATGCTAACCCTAACCCTCACCTTCACCCTAACTCTCACCCTAACACTTAACCTCACCCGAACCCTAACCCTAAACCTAATACTCACCCTCACCCTAACCATCACCTTAACCCTAACCCTAACCGTAACCCTGACCCTAACCCAAACCCTCATCCTCACCCTAACCCTAAACCTCACCCTAACCCTGACCCTCACCTTAATCCTAACGCTAAACCTAACCCTCACCCTCACCCTAAGCCTCAACCTAACCCTTACCCTCACCTTAACCCTAACCCTAGCCCTCACCCTCACCCTCACCCTAACCATCACCCTAACCCTATCCCTACCTATAACCCTGAACCTAAACCAAAACCTCACCCTAACCCTAACCCTAACCCTCACCCTACCATTCACCCTACCCCTAACTCCAACCCTCACCCTCACCCTAAACCTCACCCTATCCCTTACCCTCACCCTAACCATAACCCACACCCTCACCCTCACCCTCAGTGTTACCCTAACCCTAACCCCAATCCTAACACCAACCCTCACTCTCAACCTACCCATAACACTAACCCTAAACCTAACCTTCAACCTAAACCTCACCCCCACCCTCATGCTAACCCTAACCCTCACCCTAACCCTTACCCTCACCCTCACCCTAACCCTAACCCTCACACAAAACCTAAACCTCACCCTAACCCTAACCCTCACCTTAAACCTAACCCTACCCATCACCCTAACACTAACCCTAACCCTAACCCTAACCAGAAACCTAACCCTAACCCTCACACTAAACTTAACCCTCCCCCTCACCTTCACTGACACCCTCAGCCTAACCCTAACCCTGACCCTAAACCTAACCCTCACCCTAACCCTAAAGCTCACCCTAAACCTGACCCTCACCCTAATTCTAACCCTAACCCTAACCCTCAACCTCACCCTAACCCTCACTCTAACCCTTACCCTAACCTTAACCCTAATCCTAACCCTAACCCTAACTCTCTCACTAATCCTAAATCTCACTCTAAACCTCACCCTGACCCTCATGCTCACACTAACCCTAACCCTAATATTAACCCTAACTCTCACACTAACTCTAAACCTCACCCTAACCCTAACCCTCACCCTCAACCTCACCCTCAGCCAAACCCTCACCCTCAACCTAACCCTAACCCTAACCCTAACCCTCACCCGAAAGCTAACCCTCACCCTCACCCTCAGCCTAATTCTCATCCTCACCTTAGCCCTAACCCTAAACCTCTCCCTCACCCTAACCCTCACCCTAACCCTTAAACTCAACCTCACCCTGACCCTCACACTAACCCTAAACCTCACCCTCACCCTAACGCTCACATTCACCCTCAGCCTAACTCTCATCCTCACCCTAACCCTCACCCTAACCCGCACCCTCACCCTAATCCTAACCCTAAACCTAACCCTCCCCCTCACACAATCCTCACCCTAAGGTTTACCCTCAACCTAACCGTAAAGCTAACCCTAAACCTCACACTAAACCTAACCCTCACCCTAACCCTAAGCCTAACCCTAAACCTCACCCTCACCCTAACCCTCAACGTCACCCTAACCCTCTCTCTAAACCTAACCCTCACCCACACCCTAAACCTCACCCACAACTGAACCCTCACCCTCACCCTAATACTCACCCTCACCCTAAACATCACCCTAAACCTAACCCTCAGCCTAACCCTAACCCTAAACCTCACCCTAACCCTAACCCTCACCTTCACCCTAACCTTCACCCTCACCCTCACCCTAACAATATCCCTAACCCTAAACCTAACCCTCAGTCTCAACCTCACCCTAACCCTAACGCTAACTCTAACCCTCACCCTCACTCTATCCATCACCCTAACAAGTACCCTAAACCTAATCCTAACCCTAACCTTAACCCACACTCTAAAGCTAACCCTCACCGTAACCCTAACCCTACCCCTCACCCTAACCCTCACCCTCACACTAACAACCCTAACCCTAATCCTCACCCTAAACCTAACCCTAACCCTCACCCTCACCCTAACCCTCACCGTCACCCTAACCCTCACCCTAAACCTAACCCTCACCCACACCTTAACCCTCACCTTCACCCTAACCCTCACACTAAACATCACCCTATGCCTAACCCTCACCCTAACCCTAACCCTAACCCTCACACTAATCCTAACCTCCATTCTAAACCTCACTGTCACCCTAAACCTCACCCTAACTCTAACCATTACCCTAACCCTAACCCGCACCCCAAACCTCTCCGTGAACATAACCCTAACCCTAAACCTTACCCTTACCCACAAAGTAAACCTCACTCTCACCCTCACCCTAAACCTCACCCTAATCCTCACCCTCACCCTACACAACACCGTAAACCTAACCCTCAACCTAATAGTAAGCCTAAACCTCACTCTAACGTAAACCTCACCCTTATCCTCACCCTCACCCTCAGCCTAACCCTAACCGTAACCCTAATCCTAACCCTAACCCTCACCCTCACCCTCACACTAAACCTAAACCTAACCCTCACCTCTACCCTAACCATCACCCTCACCCTCACCCTCACCCTCAGCCTAAGACTAACTCTAACCCTATCCCTCACCCTCACCCTAACCCTAACCCTAACCCTCACCCTATCCCTCACCCTACCATTCACCCTAACCCTAACCCTAACACTCACCCTCACCCTAAAATTCACCGTAACCCTTGCCCTCACTCTAACCAGAACCCACACCCTCAGTCTTACCCTAACCCTAACCCTAGTCCTAACTCCAACCCTCACTCTCACCCTAAACCTAACCCTAACCCTAACCCTAACTATCACCATAACCCTAACCCTCACCCTCACCCTAACCCTAAGCATCACCCTAACACTAACCCTAATCCTAACTCTAACCGGAAACCTAACCCTAACCCTCACCCTAAACTTAACCTTCACCCTCACCTTCACCCACACCCTCAGCCTAACCCTAACCCTAAACCTTAACATAACCCTCACCCTAACCCTAATGCTCACCCTGACCCTGACCCTCACCCTAATCCTAAACCTAAACCTAACCCTAACCCACACCCTCACCCTAACCCTCACCCTAACCCTTACCCTCACCTTAACCCTAACCCTAACCCTAACTCTCACACTAATCCTAAACCTCACCATAACCCTCACATTCACCCTAAACCTAACCCTAACATTAACCCTAACTCTCACACTAACTGTAACCCTCACCCTAACCGTAACCCTCACCCTCACACTCACCTTCAGCCAAACCCTCACCCTCAACCTAACCCTAACCCTAACCCTAACCCTCTCACCCTCACCCTAACCCTCACCCTAACCTATACCCTCACCCTCACCCTAAACCCCACACTAACCCTAAGTCTCACTATAACGCTAAACCTATCTGTCACCCTAACCCTTACCTCACCCTCAGCCTAACCCTCACCCTAACCCTAATCCTCAACCTAATCCTCACCCTCACCCTCAACCTAACCCTCACCCTCACCCTAAGCCTAAGCCTAACCCTCGTCACCCTAACCCAAACCCTCACCCTCACCCTCAGCCTAACCATAAGGCTAACCCTAATCCTAACCCCAACCCTCACACTCACCCTAACCCTATACCTAACCCTCACCCTAAACCTCACCCTAACACTCACTCTAACCCTAACCCTCACTTTCATCCTAACCCTCAGCCCCACCCTAAACCTAACCCTAACCCTCACACAAAACCTAACCCTCACACTAACGCTAAACCTACCCCTCACCCTAACCATAACCCTCACACTGCCTCTCAACCTAATATTAACCCTAACTGTAACCATAACCCTAACACTAACCCTAACACTAGCCCTTAACACTCAACCTAACCCTAACCCTAACCCTCACCCTCAACCTCACCCTCAGCCTAACTCTAACCCTAAGCTTAAATCTAAACCTAAACATCTCCCTCACCCTAACCCTAAACCTAACCCTAACCCTCACCCTAACCCTAACCCTCACCCTCACCATAACACTAACACAAACACTCACCCTCACCCTAACCCTAAACATAACCTTAACCCTCACCCTAAAACTAACCCTAACCCTAACCCTCACCCTAACCCTCACCCTAACGCTAAACCTCACCCTCACACTAACCCTCACCATAACCCTAATCCTAACCCCAAACCTAACCCTCACACTCACCTTCACCCTCGCACTCATCCTAACCCTAACCCTAAACCTAATCCTAACCCTAACGCTCATCCTCACCCTAACATTAACACTAACCTTAAACCTCACCCTAAACCTCATCCTCACCCTTAACCTCAAACTAAAACTAACCCTAACCCTAACAATAACCCTAACCCTAATCCTAACCCTCCTCCTCACCCTAATCCTAACCCTAAGCCTAACCGTAACCTTCACCCTAACCCTAACCCTCACCGTAACCCTTACCCTAACCCTCAACCTAACACTAACGCTAACCCTAACATTAACCTTAAACCTTACCCTAACCCTAACCCTCACCCTCAGCCTAACCCTAACCCTAAACCTAACCCTCACCCTAACCCTAACTGTCTCCCTAAACCAGAACCTCACCCTAATCCTAACCCTAACCTTAACCCTAACCCTCACTCTCACCCTAACCCTCACCCTAACCCTTACCCTCAACTTAACCCTAAACCTAACCCTAACCCTAACTCTCACACTAACCCTAACCCTCACCCTAACCCTAACCCTCACCCGAATCCTCACCCTAACCCTAACCCTGACCCTCACCCTAATCCTGACCCTGACCCTAACCTTAACCCTCACCCTCACCCTAACCATAACCCTAACCCTCACCCTCACCCTAACCCTCACCCTAACCCTTAAACTCAACCTCACCCTAACCCTCACACTAACCCCAATCCTCACTCTAAACCTAACCCTCACCCTCACCCTCACCTCATACTCAGACTAACCCTAACCCTAACCCTCAACCTAACCCTAACCCTCACCCTCACCCTTACCTCACCCTCAGCCTAAACCTCACCCTAACCGGAAACCTAACCCTAACCTTCACCCTAAACATAACCCTGACCCTCACCCTCACCCTTACCCTCACCCTCACGTTAAACTTAAACCTACCCCTAACCCTAACCCTCACCCTCATCCTAACCCTAACCCTAACCCTTACTCTCACCTTAACCCTAACCCTAACCCTAACCCTAACTCTCATACTAACCCTAACTCTCACCCTAACCCTAACCCTAACCCCCACGCTCACCCTAACCCTAAACCTAACCCTAACCCTAACCCTCTTATGAAACCTAACCCTCAACCTAACCCTAACCCACACCTTCACCTTCACCCTCACCCTCAACATAACCCTAACACTAATCCTAACCCCAACCCTTACCCTCACCCTAATCCTAACCCTAACCCTAACCCTCACTCTAAACCTTATCCTAGCACTCACGCTAACAATAACCCTCACTCTCACCCTAACCCTCACCCTTAACATGACCCTAACCCTAACCCTCACACAAAACCTAACCCTCACCCTAAACTTAACACTAACCCTCACCCTAACCCTAACCCTAACCCTAACCCTCACCCTCACCCTAACACTTACACTCACCCTGACCCTAAGCCTCACACTTACCTTAACCCTCACAGGAACCCTAATCCTAAGCCTCACCCTCACCCTAAACCTCACCCAAAGCCTAAGCCTAAATCTAACCCTAAACATCTCTCTCACCCTTACCCTAACCCGAACCATCATCCTCACCCTAGCCCTCATCCAAACCCTAAACAACCTTACACCTCACCCACACCCTCACCCTCACCCTCACCCTAACCCGAATGCTAACCCTAACCCTCACCCTAACCCTAACCCTCAACCTAACACTAACCCTCAACCTAACCCTAACCCTCAACATAGCCCTCAACTTAACCCTAACCCTAACCCTAAGCCTAACCCTCACCTTTACCCTCACCCTCACCCTCAGCCTAAAACTAACCCTAACCCTAAATATAACCCTAACCCTCACCCTCATCCTAACGGTCACCCTAACCCTTACCCTCACCATAACCCTAACCGTAACCCTAAACCTAACCCTCACACTAAACCTAACCCTCACACTAACCCTAACCCTATCCCTCACCTTAACCCTCACCCTAACCCTCACCCTTACCTCACCCTCCGCCTAACCCTAATCCTAACCCTCAACCTAACCCTAACCCTCACCCTCACTCTTACCTCACCCTCAGCCTAACCCTAACCCTAACCGGAAACCTAAGCCTCACCCTCACCCTAACCCTCACCCTAACCCTAATGCTCACCCTAATCCTAACTCAAACCCTCATCCTAACCCTAACTCTAACCGTAACCCTAAACCTTATCCTAACACGCTAACCCTAACCCTCACTCTCAACCTAACCCTCACCCTCACACTAACCCTAACCCTAACCCTCACACAAAAACTAACCCTCACCCTAACCTTAACCCTACCTCTCACCCTCACTCTAACCCTAACCCTAACCCTAACACTAACCCTCAACCTAACCCTAACCCTAACCCTAACTCTCACCCTAACCCTCACCCTAACCTTAACCCTAACTCTCACTCTCACCCTCACCCTCACCCTAACACTTACACTCACCCTCACCCTAACCCTCACACTTACCTTAACCCTCACCCTAACCTTAATACTAAGCCTCACCCTCACCCTAAACCTCAACCTAACCCTAAGCCTAAATTTAACCCTAAACATCTCCCTCACATAACCTTAACCCTAAACACCTAGCTCACCCTAGGCCTCACCCTAATCCTAAACTTAACCTTAAACCTCACCCTCACCCTAACCCTCACCATAACCCTAACGCTAACCCTAACCCTAACCCTCACCCTAACCCTAACCCTCAACCTAACCCTAACCCTCAACATAGCCCTCAACCTAACCCTAACCCTAACCCTAACCCTAAGCCTAACCCTCACCTTTACCCTCACCCTCACCCTCAGCCTAAAACTAACCCTAACCCTAAATGTAACCCTAACCCTCACCCTCATCCTAACGGTCACCCAAACCCTTACCCTCACCATAACCCTAACCGTAACCCTAAACCTAACCCTCACACTAAACCGAACCCTCACCCTATCCCTAACCCTATCCCTCACCTTAACCCTCACCCTAAACCTAAACCTTACCCTCACCCTAATCCTAACCCTAAACCTAACCCTCACCCTAACCCTCACCCTCACCCTAACCCTAACCCTAACCCTAACTATCACACTAAACCTAACCCTCACCCTAACCTTAACCATAACCCTCACCCTCACCCTCACCCTCAGCCTGACTCTCACCCTCACCCTAATCCTAACCTTACCCCTACCCCTCACCCTAACGCTTACCCTCACCCTCACACTAACCATCACACTAACCCTAAGCCTGACTCTAACCCTAACCCTAACTCTCACCCTCACCGTTACCTCACCCTCAGCCTAACCCTAACCCTAATCCTAATCCTCACTCAAATCCTCACCCTCACCCTCACCCTAATCCTCAGCCTCACCCTCACCCTAATCATAACCCTAAACCCAATCTTCACCCTAAACTTAACCCTCACCCAACCCTCCCCCTAACCCTCCCCCTAACCCTCACCCTAACCCTAATGCTAACCCTAACCCTCACCCTCACCCTAACCCTTAAACTCACCCTAACCCTAATCTTCACACTCAACCTAACCCTAACCCTAACCCTAACCCTAACCCTCTCCCTCACCCTAATTCTCACCCTAACCATTACCCTCAACCTTACCCTAACAAACACTGTCATCTTCACCCTCACCCTCAGCCTAATAATAACCCTAATCCTAACCCCAACCCTCACCCTCATCCTAACCCTAACACTAAACCTAACCCTAATCCTCACCCTTAACCTCATTCTAACACTCAAGCTAAACCTAACCCTCACTCTCACCCTAACCCTCACCCTCAAGCTAAATCTAACCCTAACCCTCACACAAAAACTAACCCTCACCCTAAAATTAACCCTACCTCTCACCTTCACCCTAACCCTAACCCTACCCTAACCCTCACCCTAAACCTATCCTTAACCCTCACCCTCACCCTACTCCTCACCCTAACACTTACACTCACCCTCACCCTAACCCTCACACTTACCTTAACCCTCACCCTAACCCTAATACTAAGCCTCACCCTCACACTAAACCTCAACCTAACCCTACGCCTAAATCTAACCCTAAACATCTCCTTCACCTAACCTTAACCCTAAGCATCACCCTCACCCTAGCCCTCACCCTAACCCTAAACTTAAACTTAAACCTCAGCCACACCCTCACCCTCACCCTCACCCTAACCCTAACGCTAACCCTAACCCTCACCCTAACCCTAACCCTCAACCTAGCCCACACCCTAACCCTAACCCTAACCCTAACCCTAATGCTCACTTTCACCCTCACCCTCACCCTCAGCCTAAAACTAACCCTAACCCTAATTCTAATACTAACCTTCACCCTCATCCTAAACATCACCCTAACCCTTACCCTCACCATCACCCTAACCGTAACCCTAAACCTAACCCTAACAATAAACCTATCCATCACCCTAACCCTAACCCTAACGCTCACCTTAACCCTCACACTGACCCTAACCCTAACCCTAACCCTCACCCTCACCATAACCCTCACCCTAACTCTTAAACTCAACTTCACCGGAACCCTCACACTAACCCTAAGCCTCATTCTAAACCTAACCCTAACCCTCACCCTCACCTTTATCTTACCCTCCGCCTAACCCTAATTCTAACCCTCAACCTAACCCTGACCCTCACCCTCACCATTACCTCACCCTCAGCCTAACCTTAACCCAAACCGGAAACCTAAGCCTCACCCTCACCCTAACCCTCACCCTAACCCTAATGCTCACCCTAATCATAACTCAAACCCTCACCCTAACCTTCACTCTAACCCTAACTCTAACTCTAACCTTAACCCTAAACCTTATCCTAACACTCACACTAACCCTAACCTCACTCTCACCCTAACCCTCACCCTCACGCTAACCCTAACCCTAACCCTCACACAAAAACTAACCCTCACCCTAACCTTAACCCTACCTCTCACCCTCACCCTCACCCTAACCCTCACCCTAACCCTAACCCTCAACCTATCTCTAACCCTAACCCTAACCCTAACTCTCACCCTAACCCTCACCCTAACCTTAACCATAACTCTCACTCTCACCCTCACCCTAACACTTACACTCACCCTCACCCTAACCCTCACACTTACCTTAACCCTCACCCTAACCTTACTACTAAGCCTCACGCTCACCCTAAACCTCAACCTAACCCTAAGCCTAAATTTAACCCTAAACATCTCCCTCACGTAACCTTAACCCTAAACACCACCCTCACCCTAGCCCTCACCCTAACCCTAAACTTAACCTTAAACCTCACCCTCACCCTGACCCTCATCCACACCCTAAAGCTAACCCTAACCCTCACCCTAACCCTAACCCTCACCCTAACCCTAACCCTCAACCTAGCCCACACCCTAACCCTAACCCTAACCCTAAAACTCACCTTCACCCTCACCCTCACCCTCAGCCTAAAACTAACCCTAACCCTGATTCTAATCCTAACCCTCACCCTCATCCTAACCGTCACCCTAACCCTTACCCTCACCATCACCCTAACCGTAACCCTAAACCTAATCCTCACACTAAACCTAATGCTCACCCTAACCCTAACCCTAACCCTCACCTTAACCCTCACCCTAAACATAAACCTTACCCTCACCCTAACCCTAACCCTAACCCTCACCCTCACCCTAACCCTCACCCTAACCATTAACCTCAACCTAACCCTAACCCCCACCCTTACCTACACCCTCACCCTCAGTCTAACCCTAAACCTAATCCTAAACCCAACCCTCAACATCATCCTAACCCTAACCCTACCCCTCACCTTAACCCTCACCTAACCCTAACCCACACCCTCACCCTAAACCTAATCCTAACCCTAACCCTAACCCTACCCCTCACCCTAACCATTACCCTCACCCCAACCCTAACCCCCACACTAAGCCTAACCCTCACACAAACACTAACCGTAACACTCACCCTCACCCTCAGCCTAACCCTAACCCTAACCTTAATCCTCACCCTAACCCTCACCCTCACCCTCACCCTAAACTTAATCTTAAACCTAACCCTCAACCTCATCCTCAACCTCACCCTAACCCTAAACCTATCCCTAACCCTCACCCTCACCCTAACCCTAACCCTCACCCTTACCATAACCCTAACCCTCATCCTAACCCTCAAACTAAACGTAACCCTAACCCTAAACCTGACCCTAACACTAACCCTAACCCTCACCCTCACACTAGCCCTCACCCTAACCCTAATCCTAAACCTAATCATTATCCTAACCCTCACCCTAACCTTAACCATAACCATTACCCTAACCCTGAACCTAAACCTAAACTTCAACCTAACCCTAACCCTCACCTTAACCCAAACCCTCACCCTCACCCACACTCTCAGCCTAAACTTAAGCCTAAGCCTAACACTAAACCTAACCCTCACACACAACCGAACCCTTACACTAATCCTAATCCTAACCCTAAGCCTAACCCTCACCCTCACCCTAGCCCTCACTCTAAACCTAATCCTAACCCTAACCCTCACCCTAACCCTAAACATAATAGAACCTTAACTCTCACCCTAACACTAACCCTAACATTCACCGTAAACTTAACCCTCACCCTCACCCTCACTCTCAGCCCAAACCTAAGCCTAAGCCTAACCCTAACCATAAACATCACACTCACCATAACTCTTGCCCTAATCCGAATCCTAACCCTAAGCCTAAGCCTAACCCTCACCCTCAAAATCACCCTAAACCTGACCCTCACCCTAGCCTTAACTCAAACACTAACCCTAACCCTAACCCTCAAACTCAGCCCCACCCTTACCCTAACTCTAAACCTAAACCTCACCCTTGCCCTAAATCTAACCCTAACCCTAAACCTAAACATTACCCTAACCCTAACACTAAACCTCACCCTCAACCTAGCACTCACCCTAACCCTAATCCTAACACTAACCCTCATCCTAACCCTCCCCATAACCCTAATCCTAAACCTCACCCTCACCCTTAGCCTAACCCTATGCCTAACCGTAAGCCTCTCCATAAACCTAACCCTAAACCTCACACTCATCTGCACCCTCAACCTCACCGTAATTCTAACCCTAACCCTTACCTAAACCCTATCCCTAAACCTCAAACTAACCCTCAACCTCACCCTAACCCTAACACTAACCCTAACCCTAAACCTCACCCTAACCCTCCCCCTAACCCTAACTCTAACCCTAAATATCACCCTCACCCTAACCCTAACCAAAACCCTAAGCCTAAACCTCACCCTAACCCTAACCTCACCCTCACCCTCAAACTCACCGTAACTCTAACCCTAACCCTAACAATAACACTAACCCTAACCCTAATGCTAACTCTAAACATAACCCTCACCTTCAGCCTCACTATCACTGCAAAATTAACCCTAACTATAACACTAACTATAACACTAACTATAACACACCCTAACCCTAAGCCTAACCTAACTCTAAATCTAATCCTAACCCCAACCCTCAGCCTCAGCCTAACCCTAAGCCTAACCCTAACCCTAAACCTAACCATAATCCTCAGCCTCAGCCTCACCCTATCCCAAACCCTAAACCTAACACTCACCCTAACTCTAAGCCTAACCCTAACTCTAACCCTCACACTCACCCTCAAACTAACCCTAATCCTAAACCTAACCCAATCCCTAACCCTAACCCTCACCCTAACCCTCACCCTAGCGCTTACCCTAAACCTAAACCTAACCCTCAACCTCAACCTAGCCTTCAACCTAACCCTAAACCTCACCCTCACCTTAACCCTTACCCTAACCCTCACTCTAACCCTAAACTTAACCCAAACCCTAACTCTCACCCTTACCCTAACCCTAACACTCACCCTAACCCTAACCATCAACCTTACCATAACCCTCACCCTCAGCCTAACCCTCAAGTTTGCCCTTACCGTCACCCCTACCCTAACCCTCACCATAACCCTCACACTCACCCTAACCCTCACCTTAAAACTAACTCTACCCCTAAACCTCACCCTCACCCAAACCATAACTCTAACCCTAACCCTAACACTAAACCTCACCCTAACCATAACCCTACCCCTCAGAATAACCCTAACCCTCAACCTCACGCAAACCCTCAGCCTAAACCTAAGGCTAACCCTAACCCTAACCATGAGCCTCACACTCACCGTAACCGAACCCTAATCCTAATCCTAACCCTAAACCTAACCCGAACCCGAATCTACAGCCTCACTCTAACCCTAATTCTAACCCTAAACCTCACACTGACCCTAACCCTAATCCTAAAACTGACCCTCACCATAACGGAAACCCTAAACCTAACCCTAAACTAAACCCTAACCCTAACCCTAACCCTAACCCTAACTCTCACCCTAACCCTAACCCTAACACTAACCCTAACCCTAAACCTCACCCTAACCCTCACCCTAACTCTAACACTAACTGTAAACCTCACCATCATCCTAACCATCACTCTAACCCTAACCCAAACCATAAACCTTACCCTAACCCTAACCCTAAAAGTCACCCTCAACCTCACCATAACCAAAACCCTAAACCCAAACCTAACAATAACCCTAACCCTAATCCTAACCCTCCCCCTAACCATAACCCTCATCCTAACCCAAACACTCACTGTAAAACTTACCCTCACCCTAACACTAACCCTAACCGTAAAACTAACCCTCACACTAACCACAACCATAACCCTAACCCTAAACCTCAAACTAACCCTCACCCTCAGCCTAACTCTAACACTAACCCTATCCCTAACCCTCACCCTAAACCTCACCCTCACACTAACCCTAACCCTAACCCTAAACCATACCCTAACCCTAACCCTACTCCACACCCCCACCCTCACCCTCACCGTAACTCTAACCCTAACCTTAACAGTAACACTAACCCTAACCCAAACCATCACCCTAACCCTAATCCTCACCCCCACCTTCGCCCTCAGCCTAAACCTAGGCCTAAGCCTCACCCTCACCCTAACTGTCACACTCACCCTCACCCTACCCCTAATACTAAATCTAACCCTAACCCTAAACCTCACCCTAAATCTCACCCTAACCCTTACCCTCACCCTCACCCTCAATCTCACCATAACTCTAAACCTAACCCTAAACCTAACACTAACCCTAACCCTAACCATAACCATAACCATAACCCTCACCTTCAGAATCACCCTCAGCTCCAACTTAACCCTAAACATAACACAAACAATAACCCTAATACTAAACCTAACCCTAATCCTCAACCTCACCCTCACCCTCAGCCGAATCCTAAGCCTAACCCTAAGCCTAAACCTAACCCTAAACCTAACTGTAACCCTAACCCTAACCGTAACCCTAACCCTAAACCTAACCATAAACCTAACCCTAATCCTCAGCCTCACCCTCACCCTAACCAAATCCCTAACCCTAACCCTCACCCTAACCCTAAGCCTAACCATAACCCTGACCCTCACACCCACCCTCAACCTAACCCTAACCCTAAACCTAACCATATCCCTAAACTTAAACCTCACCTTAACCCTCACCCTAACACTAATCCTAACCCTAAACCTAACACTAACCCTAACCCTAACCATAACCATAACCATAACCCTCACCTTCAGAATCACCCTCAGCTCCAACTTAACCCTAAACATAACACAAACAATAACCCTAATACTAAACCTAACCCTAATCCTCAACCTCACCCTCACCCTCAGCCGAATCCTAAGCCTAACCCTAAGCCTAAACCTAACCCTAAACCTAACTGTAACCCTAACCCTAACCGTAACCCTAACCCTAAACCTAACCATAAACCTAACCCTAATCCTCAGCCTCACCCTCACCCTAACCAAATCCCTAACCCTAACCCTCACCCTAACCCTAAGCCTAACCATAACCCTGACCCTCACACTCACCCTCAACCTAACCCTAACCCTAAACCTAACCATATCCCTAAACTTAAACCTCACCTTAACCCTCACCCTAACACTAATCCTAACCCTAAACCTCATCCTAACCCTCACCCTAACTGTAACCCTAAACCTCACCCTAACCTTAAACCTAAACCTCACCCTCATGCTTGGCCTAAGCCTAAGGCTAAGCCTAAATCTAACCCCAACATTCAACATAACGCTAACCCTAGCTCTAATCCTAAACCTCACTCTCACACTAACCCTAACTCTAACCCTTACCCTAAAACTAAACCTCATCCTAACACTAATCCTAAACCTCATGCTCACCCTCACTGTAATCCTAACCCTAACCCTAACCCTAACAATAACCCTAACACTAACCCTAATCATCAACCTAACCCTAACCCTCACCCTAACCCTAACCCTCACCCTAACACTTACCCTCACCCTAACACTAACACTAATCCTAACACTAACCCTCACACTAACCCTAAACATCACCCTAACCCTAAACCTCACCCTAAACCTAAACCTAACCCTCACCTTCACCCTAGCCCTCACAATAACCCTAATCCTCATCCTCACCCTAAACCTCACACTAACCCTAACACTAATCCTCAAGCTAACCCTCACCCACACCCTTCCCCTAACCCTAACCCTCCCTCTAACCCTAACCCTCACCCCACTGTAACCCTCACCCTCAGCCTAAACCTCAATTTTACCCTTACCATCACCCCCACGCTAAACCTTACCCTAAACCTAACCCTCAGCCTAATCCTCACCCTAACCCTAATTCCACCCCAAAACCTCACGCTCACCCTAACCCTAACCCTAACCCTAACCCTATCCCTCATCCTCACCCTAAACCTCACATTAACGCTAACCCTAAACCTCAATTTAACTCTCACCCTAACCCTAATCCTAACCTTTACCCTAACCCTAAACCTAACCCTAACAATCACCATTATCTTAATCCTCATCCTCAGCCTAAACCTCACCTTTACCCTTACTATCATCCTCACCCTAAACCTCCCCCTAACTCTAAACCTCATCGTAACCCTCACCCTAACCATAAACCTAACCCTCACCCTAACCCTAACCCTCAACCTCAACCTCACCCTCAGTCTAACCCTAAGCCTAAGCCTAAACCTTACCATAATCGTCACCCTCACCCTAGCCCTCACTCTAACCCTAATCCAAACCCTAATCCTCATCCTAACCCTCACCCTAAACCTAATCCTAACCCTCACCATCACCCTCAACCTAACCCTCATCCTAACCCTAAGCCTCAACCTAATCCTAACCCTCACCCTCACAGTAACTCTTTCCCTGACACGCACCCTAACCCTAAACTTAACCCAAAACCTAACTCTCACCCTAAACCTAACCCTAACCCTCACCCTAACCCTAACGCTAAACTTCATCCTCACCCTAGCGCTCACCCTAACCATAATCCTAAACCTAACCCTCATCCTAACCATCCTCCTAACCCTAAACCTAATTCTCACCCTAAACTTAACCCTCACACTCAACCTCACCCTCAGCCTAACCCTAAGCCTAACCCTAAACCTACCCCTAACACACACACTCACCCTCACCCTAACCCTAATCCTAATCCTCATCCTAACCCTAACCCTAAACCTCCCCCTAACTCTCACCCTAACCCTAACACTAACCCTAACCCTAACCCTAACCCTCAACCTAACCCTCACCCTAACCCTAACTCTAACCCTAAACCTCACCCTCACACTAAATCTCACCCTAACCCTAACCCTAACCCTCACCCTCACCCGCACCATAACCGTAACCTTAAACCGAACCCTAACAATAAACCTAACGCTAATCCTAACCCTCACCCTAACCAGAACCCTCACCCTAATCCTAAACTTAAACCTCACCCTCACCCTAGCTCTCACCCTAACACTAATCCTAAACCTAACCCTTATCCTAACCCTCCCCCTATACCTTACTCTAACCCTCACCGTAACCCTAACCCTCACCCTCAACCTCACCCTCAGCCTAACCCTAAGCCTAACCCTAAACCTAAAACTAACACACACACTCACCCTCACTCTAACCCTGATCCTGTCCCTAACCCTAACCCTAACCCTCATCCTCACTCTAAACCTCACACGAACGCTAACCCTAATCCTCAATCTAGCCCTCACCCTAAACCTAAACCAAACCCTAACCCTCACCCTTATCTTAACCCTCACCCTCGGCCTAAACCTCACCTTTACCCTTACCATCATCCTCACCTTAACCCTCACCGTAACCCTAAACCTCATCCTAACCTTCACCCTAACCGTAAAAATAACCCTCACCATAACCATAACCCTCACCCTCAAACTCACCCTCAGCCTAACCCTAAGCCTAACCCTAAACCTAACCCTAACACACAAACGCACCCTCACCCTGACCCTAATCCTAACTCTAACCCCTACACTCCCCATAACTCTCACCCTAACACTAACCCTAACCCTCAGCCTCACTCTCACCCTAAGTCTAATCCTATCCCTAACCCTCCCCCTAACCCTTACCCTAAACTTCACCCTAACCCTAACCCTCAAACTCAACCTCACCCTTAGCCTAAACCTTAGCCTAAACCTAAAACTAAACCGAACACACTCACTCACCCTCACCCTAACCCTAATCCTAACCCTAACCTTCACCCTCAACCTCACCCTCAGTGTAAAAATAAGCCTAACCCTAATCCTAACCATCACACTCACCCTAACCCTTACCCTAATCCTAATCCTAAACCTAACCCTAAGCCTCACCCTCAGCCTCACCTTTACCCTAACTCTAACCCTATACCTCACACTCACCTTAACCCTAACACTAACCCTAACCCTAAACCTCATCCTAACCCTCTCCATAACCCTAACCCTACCCCTCACCCTAACCCTAACCCTCAAACTCACCCTCAACCTCAGCCTAAGCCTAAGCCTAAACCTAAAACTAAACCTAACACCCTCAATCACCCTCATCCTAAACCTAATCCTAACCCTAACCTTCACCCTCACCCTCACCCTCAGTGTAAACCTAAGCCTAACCCTAACCCTAACCATCACACTCAACCTAACCCTTACCCTAATCCTAATCCTAACCCTAACCCTAAGCCTCACCCTCAGCCTCAACTTTACACTAACTCTAACCCTATACCTCACACTCACCTTAACCCTAACCCTAACCCTAAACCTAAACCTCACCCTAACACTAACCCTAAACCTCAACCTCACCCTAGCCCTCACCCTAACCCTAATCCTAACCCTAACCCTCATCCTAACCCCACCCATAACCCTAACCGTAACCCTCAACCTAACCCTAACCCTCAAACTCACCCTCAACCTCAGCCTAAACCTAAGCCTAACACTAAACCTAACACTAACCCTCACACTCACCCTAACCATAAACCTACTCCTAACCCTATCCCTCACACTCACCCTAACGCTCACCCTACACCTAAACCTAAACCTAACAATACCCCTAACCCTAAACCTCAACCTCAGTCTCACCCTAACCCTAACTCTAACCCTAAACCTTAAACTCACAGTAAACCTAACCCTAACCCTAACCTTAAACCTCACACTCACACTCACCCTTGCCCTTACCCTAACCCTAATCCTAACCCTAACCCTCATCCTAACCCTCCCCCTAAACCTAACCCTCACCCTCAACCTCACCCTCAGCCTAACCCTAAGCCTAACCCTAAACCTAAAACTAACACACACACTCACCCTCACTCTAACCCTGATCCTGTCCCTAACCCTAACCCTAACCCTAACCCTCCCCCTAACTATCACCCTAACCCTAACCCTAAAACTAACCCTTAGCTTTACCCTCAACCTAAACATCACCCTAACCCTAACTCTAAACCTAAACCTCACCCTCATTCTAACCCTAACTCTAACCCTAACCATAACCCTAAACCTCACACTAACACTAACCCTAACACTAACCCACCCCCTCACCCTCATTCTAATCCAAGCCTAACCCTAACCCTCACACTCACCCTAAACCTAACCGTAAACCTCACCCTAACCCTCACCCTCACCCTCAACCTCAGACTAACACTAATCCTACTCCTAACTCTAAACCCAAACCTCACCCTCAACCTAACCCTCACCTTAAGCCTAACCCTAACATTAATCCTAACCCTAACCCTCACATTCAGCCTCACCCTAACTCTAACTCTAACACTAAAACTAACCCTGACCCTAACCCTAACTGTAACCCTATCCCTAAACCTCATCCTAGTCCTAACCTTAACCCTAACCCTCACCATAACCTTAACCCTAACCCTAAAGCTAAAATAACCCTAACCCGAACCCTAAACCTCACCCTAAACATAACCCTCACCCTAACCCTAACCCTCACCATAACGCTTAACCTCACCCTAACACTAACCCTAACACTAACACTAAACCGCACACTAACCCTAACCATCACCATAACCCTAAACCTCACCCTAACACTAACCCTAAACCTCACCCTCTCCCTAGACCTCGCCCTAACCCTAACCCTCATTCTCACCCTAAACTGCACACTAACCCAAACACTAATCCTCAATCTAACCCTCACCCTTAACCTATACCTAACTCTCACCCTCACCCTAAACCTAACCCTCACCCTAACCCTAAGCCTCAACCTCACCCTCACCCTCAGCCTTACCCTATGCCTAACCCTAACCCTAACGCTCACACTCACCCTAACCCTTACCCTAAACCTAATCCTAACCCTAAGCCTAACCCTCACCTTCAACCTAACCCTAAATCGAACACTAACCCTAAACCTCACCCTCACCCTATCCCTCACCCTTACCATTACCTTCCCCCTCAGCCTAACCCTCACCTTTACACGTATCGTCAATCCCACCCTAACCCTCACTCTATCTCTAACACTCACCCTAACCCTAACTCTACGCCGAAACCTCACACTCACCCTAACCCTAACTCTAACACTAACCCTAACAATAACCCACACCCTAACCCTAAGCCTAACCATCACCCTAACCCTAATACTCACCACCACCCTCACCCTCATCCTAACCCTAAGCCTAAGCCTAACCCTAACCCTAAACCTCACACTCACCCTCACCCTAACCCTAACCCTAACCCTAACCCTAAACCTCAACATAACCCTCAACCTAACCTTAACCCTAATACTTACCCTAACCCTAACCCTCCACCTAACCCTCCAACTAAACCTAAGTCTAACCATAAACCTAACCCTCACCATAACACTAATCCTAGACCTAACCCTAAACCTCACCCTAACCCTAACACTCACCCTCACCCTCACCCCAAACCTAACCCTAATCCTCACCCTAAACCTAACCCTCACCCTCACCGTAACCCTTACCCTCATCGTAAGGATCACCCTAACCCTAACCCTAACTCTAACCCTAAACTTTACCCTAAAACTAACCCTAATCCTCACCTTCACCCTAGCCCTCACCCTAAACCTACTGGTAAACCTAATCCTCATCCTAACTCTCACCCTAACTCTAAGCCTAACTCTAATCCTAACCCTAACCCCAAAACTAACTCTAACCCTAACACTAACACTAACCCTAAAGCTAACCTTAAAACTAACACTAAACCTAACCCTAATCCTCAGCCTCACCGACACCCTAACCCAAACCCTAACCCTAACCCTCATAATAACTCTAAGGCTAACCTTAAACCTAATCCTAACCCTCACACTCAAACTCACCCTAACCCTAATCCTAAACCTAACCCTATCCCTAACCCTAACCCTCACCCTAACCCTCAGCCTAGCCCTCACCCTTACACTTATCCTAACCCTAACCCTCACCCTAAACATAAACCTCACCCTAACCCTAACCCTCTCCCTAAGACTTACCCTCACCCAACACTAACCCTAACCCTAACCCTAACCCTAACCCTAAACATCACCCTAACCCTAACACTCACCCTAAGTCTAACCCTAACCCTCACCCTCACCCTATCCTTCACCCTAACCCTCATCCTAACCATAAACCTCACTTTAACCCTAACCCTCACCCTAACCTTCACACTAACCCTAACTCTACCCCTAACAATAACACTAATCCTAAACCTAAACCTAACCCGAACCCTAAACCTAATGCTAACACTCAACCTCACCCTAACCCTCACCCTAACCCTAAATGTACCCCTAAACCTCACCCTCACCCTAACCCTAACTCTAACCCTAACCCTAACACTAAACCTCATTGTAACCCTAAACCTAACCCTTACCCTCACATTAAACATAACCCTAACCCTAAACCTAAGAATAACCCTAAACCTAACCCTAACCCTCACCCTAAACATAACACGTACCGTATCTTTAACCCTCACCCTAAAACTAACCCTAACCTTCACCCTTATCTTATCCCTCACCGTCATCCTAAACCTCACCTTTACCCTTACCTTCAACCTCACCCTAAACCTATACTTCATCCTAACCCTCGCCCTAAGCATAAACCTAAACATCATCCTAAGCCTAACCCTCTCCCTCACCCTAGCCCTCACCCTAACCCTAATCCTAATCCTAACCCTCATCATAACCCTCACCTTAACCCTAAACCTAACGATCAAACCTAAACATAATCCTCACCCCCACCCTCACCCTCAGCCTAACCCTAAGCCTAAGCCTAACCCTAACCCTAACCCTAAACCTCACCCTCACCCTAGCCCTCACCCTAACCCTAATCCTTACCCTAACCCTCAACTTATCCCTCACCCAAACACTAAACCTAACCCTCACCCTCACCCTCACCCTAACCTTAATCCGAAACCTAACCCTCAGTCTCACCCTAACCATCACCCTCACCATAACCCGTACCCTAACACTCAACCTAACCCTAAACTTAAACCGAACCCTAACTCTCACCCTTACCCTAACCATAACCCTCACCCTAACCCTAACCCTAAAAATCACCCTCACCCTAGCCCTCACTCTCAACCTCACCCTCAGCCTAACCCTAACCCTAACCCTAAACCTAATGCTAACACACACACTCACCCCCACCCTAACCCTAATCCTAACCCTAACCCTCATCCTAACCCTCCCAATAACCCTAACCCTCAACCTAAACCTAACCATCACCCTCAGCCTAATCGTAAGCCTAACCCTAACCCTAACCCTCACACTCAACCTAACCCAATCCCTAAACCTCATCCTAGCCCTAAACCTAACCCTCACCCTCACTCACAATAACCGGAACACTAACCCTAATGCTAACAATTATCCTAAACCTAACCCTAACCCTCACCCTAACCATAACCCTCACCCTAACCCTACCCCTCACCCTAACATTTACCCTAACCCTAACCCTCACCCTAACACTGACCCTCACCCTAACACTAACCCTAACACTAACACTAACCCTCACAATAACCCTAAACATCAATCTATACCTAAACCTCACCCTAACCGTAACCCTAAACCTCACCCTCTCCCTAGAACTCACCCTAAACCTAACCCTCATCCTCACCCTAAACTTCACACTAACACTAACACTAATACTCAATCTAACTCTCACCCTCACCCTAAACCTCACCCTAACCCTAACCCTAACCCTTACCCTTACCGTAACCCTCACCCTCAGCCTAAACCTCAACTTTACCCTTACCGTCACCCTCAAACTAACCCTCACTCTAACGCTAAACCTCACCCTAACCATAACTCTACCCCTAAACCTCAACCTCACCCTAACCCTAACTCTAACCCTAACACTAACACTAACCCTCACCATAACCCTAACCATAACCATCACCCTAACCCTAATCCTCACCCCCACCCTCACCCTCAGCCTAATCCTAAGCCTAAACCTAACCCTAACCCTAAACCTCAAACTCACCTTCAGCCTAATCCTAATCCTAACACTAAGCCTAACCCTAACCCTCGACCTAACCCTCCAACTAAACCTAAATCTAACCATAAACCTCACCCTCACCCTAACACTAATCCAAACACTAAACCTAACCCTAACACTAAACCTCACACTAACCTAACCCTCACCCTAATCCTACTCCTAACCCTAACCCTCATCCTAACCCTCACCCTCAGTGTAAGCCTAAGCCTAAACCTAACCCAAACACTCACACTCACCCTAAACCTTAACCTAATCCTAATCCTAACCCTAACCCTAAGCCTCACCCTCAGCCTCAGCTTAACCTTCACTCTAACCCTGTATCTCACACTCACCCTAACCCTAACCCTAACCCGAAACCTCACCCTAACACTAACCCTAATCCTCAACCTCACCCTAGCCCTCACCGTAACCCTAATCCTAACACTAAAACTCATCCCAACCCTCCCCATAACCCTAACCCTAACCTTCACCCTAACCTTAAACCTCACCCTCACCTTCACCCTCAGCCTAACCCTAAGAATAACCCTAAACCTAACCCTAACCCTCACACTCACCCTAACCCTAACCCTAATCCTAATCTTAAACCTCACCCTAAGCCTCACCCTCAGCCTCAGCTTAAATTTCACTCTAACCCTGTACCTCACACTCACCCTAACCATAACCCTAACTCGAAACCTCACCCTAACACTAACCCTAAACCTCAAATTCACCCTAGCCCTCACCGTAACTCTAATCCTAACACTAAAACTCATCCCAACCCTCCCCATAACCCTAACCCTAACCCTCAGCTTAACCCTAAACCTCACCCTCACCCTCACCCTCAGCCTAACCCTAAGAATAACCCTAAACCTAACCCTAACCCTCACACTCACCCTAACCCTAACCCTAATCCTAATCTTAAACCTCACCCTCACCCTAACCCTCCCCCTAAAGCTAACCCTAAACCTAACACTAACCCAAAACCTAACACTAACCCTAACCCTAACCCTCATTCTCAGCCTCACCCTAACCCTAACACTAACCCTAAACCTCACCCTCACCCTAACCCAAACTCTAACCCTAACCCAAACCCTAAACCTCACCCTAACACTAAACCTAACCCTAACCCACACCTTCACCCTCAGCCTAATTCTAAGCCTAACCCTAACCCTAAACCTCACACTCACCCTTATCCTAACCCTAAACTTCAACCTAACCTTAACCCTCACATTCACCCTAACACTAATCCTAATCCTACTCCTAACCCTAACCCTAACCCTAAACCTTACCCTAACACTAACCCTAAACCTCACCTTCAACATAGCCCTCACCCGAAACCTAATCGAAAACCTAATCGTCATCCTAACCCTCACCCTAAATCTAAGCCTAAGCCTAACCCTAACCCTAACCCCAACCCTCACTGTAACACTAACACTAACCCTAACACTAACACTAACCCTAAACCTAACCCTAAATCTAACCCTAATCCTCAGCCTCACCCTAACCCTAACCCAAACCCTAAACCTATCCCTCATCCTAACTCTAAGCCTAACCCTAACCCTAATCCTAACCCTCACACTCGTCCCCACCCTAAACCTAATCCTAAACCTAACCCTATCCCTAACCCTAACCCTCACCCTAAATCTCAGCCTAGCTCTCACCCTTACACTTATCCTAACCCTATCCCTCACCCTAACCATTACCCTCACTCTAAACCTAACCCTCACCCTAACACTTACCCTCACCCTAACACTAACCTTAACCCTAACACTAACCCTCAAACTAACACTAAACATCACCCTAACCCTAAACCTCCCCCTAACACAATCTCTAACCCTCATCATCACCTTAGCCTTCATCCTAACCCTAACCTTAATCCTCACCATAAACCTCACACTAACCCTAACACTAATCCTGAATCTAACCCTCAACCTCACCCTAACACTAACACTAACCCTCACACTAACCCTAACACTCACACTTACGGTAACCTTCACCCTCAGCCTAACCCTCACCTTTACCCTTACCATCACCCCCACGCTTACCCGCACCCTAACCCTAACACTCACTTTAACCCTAAATGTACCACTAAACATCACCCTCAACCTAACCCTTACTCTAACCCTAACCCTAACACTAAACCTCATTGTAATTGTAACCATAACCCTCACCCTCACCGTAACCATAACCCTAACCCCAAACCTAACAATAACCCTAACCCTAACCCTAAACCTCACCCTAAACATAACCCGCACCCTAACCGTAACCCTCAACCTAACACTTATCCTCACCCTAACACTAACCCTCACACTAACCCTAACCCTCACCCTAATCCTAAACCTCACCCTAACCCTAACCCTAACCCTAATCCTCACCCTCATCCTAGCCCTCACCCTAACCCTAATTCTAACCCTCACTCTCACTCTAACCCTAACCCTCATCCTCACCCTAAACCTCACACTAAACCTAACTCTAATCCTCAATCTCAACTTCACCCTCACCCTAACACTAACCCTTACCCTAAACCTAAACCGAACCCTAACACTCACCAGTACCTTAACCCTCACCCTCAGCCTAAACCTCACCTTTACACTTACCATCATCCTCACCCTAACCCTCACCCTAACCCTAAACCTCATCCTAACCCTCACCCTAACAGTTAACCTAACCATCACCGTAACCTTAATCCTCACCCTCACCCTAGCCCTAAACCTAACCTTAATCCTAATCCTAACTCTCATCCTAACACTCACCCTAACCCTATCACTAACACTTAACCGAAACCTAACTCTCACCCTAAACCAAAACCTAACCCTCAACATCACCCTCATTCTCAGCCTAACCCTAAGCCTAAGCCTGAGCCTAACCCTAAACCTAACCCTCACACTCACCCTAAACCTTACCCTAATCCCAATCCTAAACCTAATCCTAACCCTCACCATCACCTTCACCCTCACCCAAACCCTCAACCTAACCTTAACCCTAACAGTAACCCTACGACTAACCCTCAAACTCAGCCTCACCCTTACACTAACTCTAACCCTAAACCTCACCCTCACGCTAACCCTAACTCTAACACTAACCCTAACACTGAACCTCACCCTAATCCTAACCCTAACCCTCTCCCTAACTATAACCCTCACCCTAACATTAACCCTCACCCTAACCCTTACCATCACTCTAACACTAACACTAACCCTAACACTAACCCTCACACTAACACTAACCCTCCCCCTAATCTAAAACCTCACCCTAACCCTAAGCCTTATTCTAACCCACACCCTTACCCTAGCCCTCACCCCAACCCTAATTCTAACCCTCACCCTCACCCTAACCCTAACCCTCATCCTCACCCCAAACCTCACACTAACCCTAACCTTAGTCCTCAATCTAACCCTCACGCTAACTCTAACCCTAACCTTAAACCTAACCCTAACCCTCACCCTTATCTTAACCCTCACCCTCAGCCTAAACCTCACCTTTATCATTCCCATCATCCTCACCCTAACCCTAAACCTCATCCTAACCTTCACCCTAACCATAAACCTAATCATCACCCTAACCCTAACCCTCACACTCAACCTCACGCTCAGCCTAACCCTACGCCTAAGCCTAACCCTTACTCTAACCCTCACCCTCACCCTAGACCTCACTCTAACCCTAATCCTAAACCTATCCCACATTGTAACCCTCACCCTAACCCTAACCCTAACAATCACCTTAACGATGATCCTCACCCCCAACCTCACCCTCAGCCTAACCCTAACCCTAAACCTAACCCTCACATACCCTCACCCTAAACGTAACCATAAACCTTAACATCACCCAAACGCTCACCCTAAACCTCACCCTCACCCTAGCCCTCATCCTAAGCCTAACCCTAACCCTAATCCTCATCCTAACCCTGATCCTAACCCTAAACCTAACCCTCACCCTAATCCTAAGCCTAATCCTAACCCTCAACCTAACCCTAACCCTCATGCTCATTGTAACCCTAACTCTAACCCTCAGCCTAGCCCTAAACTTAACCCGAACCCTAACTCTCACCCTAACCCTACCCTTAACACTCACCCTTACCTTAACCCTCACCCTCACCCTCACCTTCAGCCTAACATTAAGCCTAACCCTAACCCTAACCCTAACACTCACACTCAAGCTAACCCTAACCCTAATCCTAATACTAACACTAAACCTAAACCTCACCCTCACCCTAATACTCACCTTAACCCTAACCGTAACATTAATCCTAACCCTAACCCTAACCCTAAAACTCAACCTCACCCTAAACCTCACACTAACCCTAACACTAATCCTCAATCTAACCCTCACCCTAACCCTAACCATAACCATAAACCTAACCCTAAACCTCACCCTTATTTTAACCCTCAACCTCAGTCTTAACCTCATCATTAGCCTCACCATCATCCTCACCCTAAACTTCACCCTAATCCTAAACCTCATCCAAAGCCTCACCCTAACCTTAACCTCACCCTAACCCGAACCCTCACCCTCAAGCTCATGCTCAGCCTAACCCTAAGCCTAAGCCTAATCTTATTCTAACCCTCACCCTCACACTAGCCCTCACCCGAACCCTAATCCTAACCCTATCCCTCATGCTAACCCTCACCCTAACCCTAACCCTAACCATCACCCTAACCATAATCCTCACCCCCACCCTCACCCTCAGCCTAACCCTAACCCTAAGCCTAACCCTAACCCTAACCCTCATATACCCTAACCCTAACCCTAATCCTAACCCTAACCCTAAACATCAACCTAACCCTCAACCTAACCTTAACCCTAACACTAATCCTAACCCTAACCCTCGACCTAACCCTCCCCCAACCCTAAAGCTAAACCAAAAACTCACCATCACCCTAACCCAAATACTAACCCTAACCCTCACCCTAACCCTAACCCTCACACTCACTGTAACCCTCACCCTCATACTAACCCTCACCCTAACCCTAACCCTAACCCTAAAACTCACCCAAACACTAACCCTAACCCTCACCCTCACCCTACCCTAATCCTAACCCTAATCCTCATCTTAACCCTCAACCTAACCCTAACCCTAAACCTCACCCTCACTGTAACCCAAACCCTAAACCTCACACAAACCATAAACTTAACACTCATCCTAATCCTCACCCTAACTCTTACACTAACCCTAACCCTAACCCTCACCCTAAACATCACCCTAACCCTTACTCTAACCCTAAACCTCACCCTCACCCTAACGCTAACCCTAAAAATCACCATAACCCTAACCCTCACAGTCACCCTCAACATAACACTAACCCTAACCCTAATAATAACAAGAACCCTAACCCTAACCCAAACCCTCAGCCTCACCCTAACCCTAACCATAACCCTAAACCTCACCCTAACCCTAACCCTAACCCTAACTCTCACCGTCAGCTAACCGTAACCTAACCCTAACACTAACCCTAACCCTAACCCTAACCCTCACACTAACCGTAACCCTCACCCTAACCGTAAACCTAAACATCAACCTAACCCTATCTTCACCCTCAAACTCACGCTCAGCCTAAACCTAATCCTAAGCCTAACCCTGACTCTAACAATCACCCTCAACCTAGCCCTCACCCTAACCCTAATCCTAACCCTATCCCTCATCCTAACCCTAACCATAAGCCTAACCTTAACCATCACCCTAACCCTAATCCTCACCCGCACTCTCACCCTCAGCCTAACCCTAACCCTAAGCTTAACCATAACCATTACATACTCTCACCCTTACACTAACCCTAACCCTAAACCTAAACCTCAACCTAACCCTCACCCTAAACTTATCCCTAACACTAAGCCTAACCCTCGACCTAACCTTCCCCCTAACAATAAATCTAACCCTAAAACTCACTCTCACCACAACTCAAATCCTAAACCTAACCCTAATCCTTACCCTAACCCTCAACCTCACTGTAACCCTAACCCTCAAAACCCTCACCCTAACCCTAACCCTAAACCTAAACCTCACCCAAACACTAACCCTAACCATCACCCTCACCCTAGCCCTCACCCTAACCCTAACCCTAACGCTAATCCTCATCCTAACCATCACCCTTAGCCTAACCCTAACCCTCACCCTAATCCTAAGCCTACCCTAAACCTCAACCTAACCCTATCCCTCATGCTCACTCTAAACCTAACCCTACCCTCACCCTAACCCTAAACTTAAACCGAACCCTAACCCTCACCCTAACGATACCCCTAACTCTCACCCTAACCCTAAACCTTACACTCACCTTCACCCTCAGCCTAAACCGAAGGGTAAACCTAAACATAACCCTAACCCTCACACTCATACTAACCCTTACCCTAATCCTATTCCTAACAATAACCCTAACCCTCACAATTACCCTAACCCTCATCGTAACCCTAACTCTAACACTAACCCTAAGCCTAACCCTCAACCTCAGGCTACCCTAACCCTAAACCTAACCCTAAACCTCACCCTATTCCTAACCCTAAACCTCACCCTCAACCTAGCCCTCACCCTAACCCTAATCCTAACCCCAACCCCCATCCTAACACTAACCCTAAAACTCACCCTCACCCTCACCCTCACCCTAACCCTAACCCTAACCCTCATCCTAACCCTAACCCTCACCCTCACTGTAACCGTTACCCTAACCCTCACTTAACCCTAAACTTAACCTGAACCCTAACTCTCACCCTAACCCTAAACCTAACCCTCACCCTAACCGTAACCCTCACCCTCACCCTCACCCTCACCCTAACCCTAACCCTAATCCTAATCCTAACCCTAACCCTAAATCTCACCCTATCCCAAACCCTCAAGTTAAGCCTAACCCTAACATTAATCCTAACCCTAACCCTAACCCTAAACCTCATCCTAAACCCTAAATTTCACTCTACCCATCACACTAATCCTCAACCTAAACCTCAACCTAACCTTAACCCTCACACTAACCCTAACATTAACGCTCAAACTAACCCTACATCTAACCCTAAATCTAATCCTACACCTCCCCCTCATCCTAACCTTAATCCTAACCCAAACCTAAACCTCACTCAAACACTAACTCTAATCCTCACACTCAAACTAGCCTTCACCCTAACCCTAATCCTTACACTAATCCTCATCCTAACCCTCACCATAACACAAACTCTAACACTGACTCTAACACTAACCCTCACACTCAGCCTCACCCTAACTTTAACTCTAACCTTAAACCTCACCCTCACCCTAACCTTAACCCTAAACCTAACACTAAATCTCACCCTAACCCTAACCCTAAACCTCACACTAACCCTAACCCTCACCCTAACCCTAATCCTAACCCTAAACCTCATCCTAAGCCTCAGCCTAACACTAACCCTAACCCTCACCCTCACCCTCACCCTAACCCTAACCCTAACCCTAACCCTCAAACTAACCCTATCCCTCATCCTCATTGTAACCCTTACCGTAACATTCACCCTAACCCTAAACTTAACCGAACCCTAACTCTCACCCTAAACCTAACCCTAATCCTCACATACCCTAACCCTAATACTAATCCTAACCCTAACCCTAACCCTAACCCTAAACATCAACCTAACCCTCAACCTAACCTTAACCCTAACACTAATCCTAACCCTAATCCTCGACCTAAACCACCCCCTAACCCTAAAACTAACCCTAAATCTAACCCTAAAACTCACCATCACCCTAACCCAAATCCTAAGCCTAACCCTCACCCTAACCCTAACCCTCACCCTCACTGTAACCCTCACCCTCATCCTAACCCTCACCCTCACCCTAAACTCACACAAACACTAACCCTAAACCTCATCCTCACCCTAGCCCTCACCCTAACCCTAATCCTAACCCTAATCCTAATCCTAAACCTCACCCTAAACCTAACCCTAACCCTCACCCTCACTGTAACCCGAACCCTAAACCTCAAAAAACCATAAACTTAACCCTCATCCTAACATTCACCCTAACCCTTACACTAACCCTAACCATAACCCTCACCCTAACCCTCACCCTAACCCTTACTCTAACCCTAAACCTCACCCTCACCCTCACACTAACCCTAACCATAACCCTAAACCTCACCCTAACCCTAAACCTCACCTTCACCCTCACCGTAACCCTAACCCTAACCCAAACCCTCAGCCTCACCGTAACCCTAAGCCTAACCCTAAACCTCACCCTAAACCTAACCCTAAACCTAGCCCTCACCCTAACCCTAAACTTAACCGAACCCTAACCTAAACAATAACTCTAACCCTAACCCTAACCCTCACCCTAAACATAAACCTCACCCTATTAACTCTTACCCTAACACGTACCCTCACCCTAATACTAACCCTAACACTAACACTAACCCTCACACTAACCCTAACCCTCACCAAAACTGTAAACCTAACCTTCACCCTAACCCTACCTTCACCCTCAAACTCACGTTCAGCCTAAACCTAAGCCTGAGCCTAACCCTTACTCTTAACCTCATCCTCATCCTAGCCCTCACGCGAACCCTAATTCTAACCCTATCCCTCATCCTAACCCTCACCCTCAGCCTAACCGTAACCATCACCCTAACCCTAATCCTCACCCGCACCCTCACTCTCATACCTACCCTAACTCTAAGCTTAACCCTAACCCTCACATACCCTCACCCTTACCCTAACCCTAGACCTAATCCTAACCCTAAACCTCAACCTAAGCCTCACCCTAACCTTAGCCCTAACACTAACCCTAACCTTCGTCCTAACTTTCCCCCTAAAACTAAATTGAACCCTAAAATTCACCCTCAACACAACCCAAATTCTAACCTTAACCCTCACCATTACCCTAACCCTCACCCTCACTGTAACCCTAATCCTCAACCTAACTCTCACCCTAACCCTAACCCTACACCTAAACCTCACCAAACACTAACCCTAACATTCACTCTAACCCTAGCCCTCACCCTAACACTAATCCTAACCCTAATCCTCATTCTAACCCTCACCCTAAGCCTAGCCCTAACCATCACCCTAATCCTAAGCCTAGCCTAACCATCAAACTAACCCTAACCCTCATGCTCACTGTAACCCTAACCCTAACCCTCACCCTAACCCAAACTTAAACTGAACCCTCACCTTCATCCTAACCCTAACCCTAACCCTAAACCTAAACCTAACCATCACACACACACTAATCCTTACTCTAATCTTATTCCTAATAATAACCCTAACCCTCACACTCAACCTAACCCTCATTGTATCCCTAACTCTAACACTAACCCTAACCCTAACCCTCAAACTCAGGCTTACCCAAACCCTAACTCTAACCCTAAACCTCACCCTCACCCTAACCCTAACCCTAAACCTAACCCTAAACCTCACCCTAATCCTAACCTTAACCCTCCCCCTCCCCCTCCCCCTCCCCATAACTCTAACCTTAACCCTAACAATAACACTAATCCTAACCCTAAACCTAACCCTAACCCTAACCCTAATCCTAAAACTCACCCTCACCCTAACCATAATCTTAACCCTAAACCTCAAACTAAACCTAACCCTCACCCTCACTGTAAACCTAACCCTCATCATAACCATAACCCAAAAGCTAACCCTAACCCTAAACCTTTCCCTAACACTAACACTAACACTCAACCTCACCCTAGCCCTCACCCTAACCCTAATCCTAACCCTAACCCTCACTCTAACCCTAACGCTCACCCTCAGCCTCACTCTCAGACTAACCCTAAGCCTAAGCCTAACCCTAACCCTAACCATCACAATCACCCTAAATTTACCATAATCCTAATCCTAACCATAAGCCTAAACCTAACCCACACACTCACCCTCACCACAAACCTAACACTCACCCTATCCCTAAATCTAACCCTAAGCCTAAACCTAACCATCAACCTCAGCATCACCCTTACCCGAACTCTAAACCTAAACCTCAACCTTACCCTAACTCTAACCCTAACCCTAAGCCTCACCCTAACCCGAAAACTAAACCTCACCCTCAACCTAGACCTCACCCTAACCCTAATCCTAACCCTAACCCTCATCCTAACCCTTCCCATAACCCTAACCCTAAAGCACAGCCTCAAACTAACCCTCACCCTAACCTTAACCCTAACCCTGACACTAACCCTAAACCCAACCGTCAACCTAACCCTCACCCTAACCCTAACCCAAACCCTAATCCTAATCTTAATCCTACAACTAACCCTAAGCCTCACCCCCACCCTAACCCTCACCATAAGCCTAACCCTAACATTAATCCTAAACCTAACCCTAACCCTAAACGTCATCCTCACCCTAAACCTCACACTAACCCTAACACTAGTCCTCAATATAAACCTCACCCTCATCCTCACCCTACCCCTCACCCTAACCCTAACCCTCGTCCTCAACCTAAAACTCACACTAATCATAACAATAATCCTTAATCTAACCCTCACCATCACCCTAACCCTAACCCTAACGCTCATCTTAAACCTAACCCTCACCCTTACTATAACACTCAACCTCAGCCTAACCCTCACCTTTACCCTTACCGTCACCCCCACCCTAACCCTCACCCGAACCCTAACCCTCACCCTGACCCTTACCCTACACCTAAACCTCACCCTCACCCTAACCCTAACTCTAACCCTAACCCTAACACTAAATCTCAACTTATCCCTAACCCTAACCCTCACCCTAAACCTCATGGTCAGCCTAACCCCAAGCCTAAGCCTTACCCTTACCCTTACCATAACCCTCACCCTGACCCTAGCCTTCACCCTAACCCTAAGCCTAACCCTAACCCTCATTCTAACCCTAACACCCTAACTCGAACACTAACAATCACTCTAACCCTAATCCTCACACCCAACCTCAGCCTCAGCCTAACCCTAAGCCTAAGCCTAAGCCTAACCCTAACCCTCACACTCACCCTCACCCTAACCTTAACCCTAACACTAACCCTAACAATAACGCTCGAACTTACCCTCCAACTAACCCTAAATCTAACCCTAAACCTCACACTCACCCTCACCCTAATCCTAACCCTAACCCTAAACCTCACCCTAACACTAAACCTAACCCTCACACTCACCCTCACCATAACTCTAACCCTAACACTAACAATAACACTAATCCTAACCCTAAACCTAACCATAACCCTCACCATAATCCTAACACTCACCCTCACCCTAACCATAATCTTTACCCAAACCCTCAACCTAACCCTAACCCTCACCCTCACCATAAACCTAAGCCTCATCCTAACCCTAACCGAAACCCTAAATCTAGCCAAAAACTTACCCTAATACTAACCCTAACACTCACCATCACCCGAGCCCTCACCCTCACACTAATCTTAGCCCTAACACTCACCATAACCCTATACTTAACCGAACCTTAACTCTCACCCTAACCTTAACCCTAACCCTCACCTAAACCTAACCCTCACCCTCACCCTCACTCTCAGCCTAACCCTAAGCCTAAGCCTAACCCTGACCCTAACCTTCACCCTCAACCTCATGCTCAGCCTAACCCTAAGCCTAAGCTTAACACTTACTCTAACCCTCACCCTCACACTAGCCCTCAGCCTAAACCTAATCCTAATGCTATCCCTCATCCTAACCCTCACCCTAACCCTAACAATCACCCTAACCCTAATCCTCACTCCCACCCTTACCCTCAGTATAATCCTAACCCTAAGCCTAACCCTAACCCTAACCCTCACATACCCTAACCCTAACCCTAATCCTAACCCTAAACCTAACCCTAACCCTAAACATCAACCTAACCCTCACCCTAACCTTAACCCTAACATTAATCCTAATCCTAACCCTGGAACTAACCCTCCCCCTAACCCTAAATCTAACCCTAAAACTCACCATCATCCTTACCCTAATCCTAACCCTAAACTTCACCCTAACCCTAAAATTCACCTTCACTGTAACCCTAAACCTCACCCTTACCCTCACCCTAACCCTAACCCTTAGCCTAAATCTCACCCAAACACTAACCCTAATCCTCACCATCACCCTAGTGCTCACCCTAAATCTAATCCTAACACGAAGGTGAACCCTTAACCTCACCCTAACCATCGCGGTAACCGTAACTCTAACACTGACCCTAACACTAACCCTCAACCTCATCCTCACCCTAACCTTAACTCTAATCTTAAACCTCACCCTCACCTTAACCCTAACCCTAAACCTGACCCTAAAGCTCACCCTAATCCTAAGCCTAAACCTCACCCTAACCCTAGCGCTCACCCTAATCCTAATACTAACCCTAACCTTCATCCTAAGCCTCACCCTAAAACTAACGCTAACCCTCACCCTAACCCTAATTCTAACGCTCAACCTAACCCTATCCCTCACCCTCACTCTAACCCTTACCCTAACACTAACCCTAACCCTAAAATTAACCGAAACCTAACTCACACCCTAACCCTAACTCTAAACCTCACCCAAACCCTAACCCTCAACCTCACCCTCACTCTCAACCTATCCCTAAGCCTAATCCTAAACCTAACCCTAACCCTTTCCCTCATCCTAATCCTAACCCTAACCCTAACCCTCACCCTGTTGCTCGGCCTAAGCCTAAGCCTAAGCCTAAGCCTAACTCTAACCCAAACCCTCAACCTACCCCTAACCCTAACAGTAACCCTAACTCTAACCGTAAACCTCGTTCTCACCCTAACCCTAACTCTAACCCTAACCCTAAACCTAAACCTCATCGTAACCCTAACCCTAACCCTCACCCTCACCCTCACCGTAACCGTAACCCTAACCCTAACCCTAACAATAAACCTAACCCTAACCCTCAACCTAACCATAACGCTCACCCTAACCCTAACCCTCAACTTAGCATTTACCCTCAACCTAACTCTAACCCTAACCCTAACCCTCACCCTCACCATAACCCTAAACCTGAACCTCATCCTAACCCTAACCCTAACCCTAACCCTCACCCTCACCGTCACCGTAACCGTAACCGTAACCCTAACCCTAACAATAAACCTAACCCTAACCCTCAACCTAACCATAACGCTCACCCTAACCCTAACCCTCACCCTAACATTTACTCTCACCCTAACCCTAACCCTAACCCTAACACTAACCCTCACACTAACCCTAACCATCACCCTAACCCTAAACCTCACCCTAAAACTAAACCTAACCCTCACCCTCACCCTAGCCCTCACCGTAACCCTAACCCTCATCCTCATCCTAAGCCTCACACTAAAACTAACACTAATCCTCAACCTAACACTCACCCACACCCTTCCCCTAACCCTAACCCGCACCTAAACCCTAACCCTCAGCCCACTGTAACCCTCACCCTCACCCTAACCCTCACATTTACCCTTACCATCACTGCCAAGCTAAACCTTACCCTAACCTTAATCCTCACCCTAACCCTCACCCTAACCCTAATGCTAACCCTAACCCTCAACCTAAACCTAACCTTCACCCTCATCGTAACCCTTTCTCTAACCCTCAACCTAACCCTAAACTTAACCCGAACACTAACTCTGACACTCATCCTAAAAATCCCCTAACCTTAGCCCTAAACCTCACCCTAACCTGAACCCTAACCCTCACCCTCATGATCAGCCTAAGCTGAAGCCTAATCCTAACCCTAACGTTCACCCTAACCCTAACACCAAACCTAACTCTAAACCTAAACGTCATCCTCAACCTAATCCTAACTCTAACTCTTACCCTAACACTAAACCTGACCCTAACCCTCACCCTAACCCTCATCCTCACCGTAACCGAAACCCTAACCCTAAACCTAACAATAACCCTAACACTAACCCTAACCCTCAAACTAACCATAACCCTCACCCTAAGCCTAACCCTCATCCTAACACTTACCCTCACCCTAACCCTAACACTAACCCTCACACGAACCCTAACCCTCACCCAAATCCTAAACCATACCCTAACCCTAACCCTGAACCTAAACCTCAATCTCATGCTCAGCCTAACCCTAAGCCTAAGCCTAACACTTACCCTAACCCTCCCCCTCCCCCTAGCCCTCACTCTAATCCTAATCCTAAACCTAACCCTCATCCTAACCCTCACCCTAACCCTAACCCTAACCATCACCCTAAACCTAAACCTTACCCCCACCCTCACTCTCAGCCTAAGCCTAACCCTAATCCTCACACTCACCCTCACCCTCACCTTATCCTAAACCTAACACTAAACATAACCCTAAACCTCAATCTAAGCCTCACTCCAACTTTAACCCTAATACTAAACCTAACCCCAACTCTCGAACTAACCCTCCAACTAACCCTAAATCTAACACTAAACCTCACCCTCATCCTAACTCTAATCCTAAACCTAACCCTAAACCTCACCCTAACCCTAACCCTAACCCTCACCCTCACCCTCAACCTCACCATAACTCTAACCCAAACCTTAACAACACTAACCTAACCATAAACCTAACCCTAACCCTAAACTTAACCCTAATCCTAACACTCCCCCTCAACCTAACCGTAATCCTTACCCTAACCCTCACCCTAACCCTAAACCTCACCCTCCCTGAAACCCTAACCCTCAAGCTAACCCTCACCCTAACCCTAACCCAAACCTAAACCTTAATCTAACACTAACCCTAACCCTCACCCTCACTCTAGCCCTCATCCTAACCCTAATCCTCATCCTCACCCTCACCCTAACCCTAAACCTAACGCTAACCCTCAACCTAACCCTAACGCTCACGTTCACCATAACCCTAACCCTAACCCTCACCCTAACCCTAAACTTAACCGAACCCTAACTCTCAAGCTAACCCTAACCCTAACTCACCCTCACCCTAACCCTCACCCTCACCCTCTCTGTTAGACTAACCCAGAGCCTAAACTTTACCCTAACCCAAACAGTCACACTCACCCTAACCCTTACCCTAAACCTAATCCTAACCCTAAGTGTAACCATCACACTGAACCTAACCCTCATGCTAACCCTAACTCAAACAGTAACCCTAACCCTAACCCTCAAACTCAGCCTCATCCTAACCCTAACTCTAACCCTAAACCTCACCCTCACTCTAACCTTAACCCTAAACCTACACTTCACCCTAACCCTAACCCTAAGCCTAAACGTAACCCTAACCCTGACCCTTACAGTAACCCTCACCCTCAGCCTAAGCCTCACCTTTAACCTTACCATCATCCTCACCCTAAACCTCACCCTAACCCTAAACCTCATCCTAACACTCACCCTAACCGTAAAGCTAACCATCACCCTAACCCTAACCGTCACCGTCAATCTCATGCTCAGCCTAACCCTAAGCCTAAGCTTAAGCCTAAACCTTAGCTAAGCCTCACCCTCAAGCTAGCCCTCACCCTAACCCTAATCCTAACCCTAACCATCACCCTAAACCTAATCCTTACCCCCAACCTCACTCTCTGACTAATCCTAAGCCTAAGCCTAACCCTAACCCTAACCCTCACACTCACCATCACCCTCAACCTAATCCTAACCCAACCCCTAATCATAACCCTAAAACTCAACTTAACCGTCACCCCAACCATAACCCTTAAACTAACCCTAACACTAACCCTCGACCTAACCCTCCAACTAACCCTAAATCTAATCTTAAACCTCACCCTCACCATAACCCTAATCCTAACCCTAACCCTAAACCTCATTCTATCCCTAATCCTAATCCTCACCCTGACCATCACCCTCACCCTCACCATAACTCTAAACCTAACCCTAACAATAACACTAATCCTAATCCTAAACCTAACCCTAACCCTAATCCTAACAGTCTCCCTCACCCAAACCCTAATACTAACGCTTACACTAAACCTCACACTAACCCTAATCCTCACCCTTACCCTAGCCCTCACCCTAACCTTAATTCTAACTCTCACCCTCACCCTAAACCTGACCCTCATTCTCACCCTAAACCTCACACTAACCCTAACACTAATCCTCAATCTAACCCTCATCCTATACCTAACACTAACCCTTACACTAACCCTAAACCTAACCATAACCCTCACCCTTATCTTAACCCTCACCCTCAGCGTAAACCTCACCTTTACCCTTTCCATCATCCTCACCCTAACCCCAACCCTCATCCTCACCGTAAACCTAACCCTCAAACTAACCCTCACCCTAAGCCTAACTCTAACCCTAACCCTTAATCTAACACTAACCCTCAACCTCACCCTCAACCTAGCCGTCACCCTATCCCTAATCCTCATCCTTACCCTCACCCTAACCCTAATCTTAACCCTTACCCTAACCCTAATCCTAACCCTAAGCCTCAACCTAACCATAAAACTCAAGCTCACCATAAATCTAACCCTAACCCTCACCCTAACCCTAAACTTAACCAAACCCTAACTCTCACCGTAAACCTAACCCTGACCCTGACTCTCAACCTCACCCTCAGCCTAACCCTAAGCCTAACCCTAACCATAACCCTCACACTCACCCTAACCCTTATGCTAATCCTAATCCTAAACTTAAGCCTAACCCTCAACCTCAACCTAACCCTCACCCTAACCCTAACTCTAACACTAAACCTAAACATCAATCTCAGCCTCACCCTAACTCTAACTCTAACTATAAACCTCACCCTCACCCTAACCCTACCCCTAACCCTAACCCTAAATCTCACCCTAACTTTAACCCTAAAGCTCAACCTCAAACTAGCCCTCACCCTAACCCTAACCATAACACTAACCCTTAACCTAACCCTAACAATCACCCTCACTTTAACCCTTACCCTAACCCTCACCTAACCCTAAACTTAACACGAACCCTAACTCTCACCCCAACCCTAACACTAACCCTCACCCTAACCCTAACCCTCAACCTTACCGTAACCCTCACCCTCAGCCTAACCCTCACCTTTAACCTTACCGACACCCTCACCCTAACCCTATACCTAACCCTAAACCTCAACCTAACGCTAACCGGAAACCTCAACCTCAAACGAGGCCTCACCATAACCCTAATCCTAAACCTAACCCTCATCCTAACCCTCACTCTAACACTAACCCTAACCTTCACATTCACCCTAACCCTAATCCTAACACTAACCCTCAACCTAACCCTAACCCTCATCCTCAACATAACCCTTAAACTAACCCTCAACCAAAACGTAAACTTAACCCGAACCCTAACTCTCACCCCAACCCTTACTAACGCTCAGCCTCAGCCTAAAGTTCACCTTTAACCTTACCGACACCCTCACCCTAACTCTATCCATAACCCTAACCCTAAACCTCACCTTAACCCTAAACCTCACCCTCACCATCAACCTCACCATAACTCTAAACCTAACCCTAACAATAACACTTACCCTAAACCTAACCCTAACCCTAACCCTAACCAAAACCCTCACCTCAGCCTCAACCTCAGCCTAAATGTAAGCCTAAGCCTAAGCCTAACCCTAACCCTCACCATAATCCTAACCCTAACCCTAAACTTAACCTTAACCCTAACCCTAATTCTAACCCTCACCATCACCCTAAACCTGACCCTCATCGTCACCCTAAACCTCACACTAACCCTAACACTAATTCTAAATGTAACACTCTTCCTATCCCTAACCCTAACCCTTACACTAACCCTAAACCTAACCCTAACCCTCACCCTTATATTAACCATTACCCTCAGCATAAACCTCACCTTTACCCTTAATATCATCCTCACCCTAACCTCACCCTAACCCTAAACTTCATCCTAACCCTCACCCTAACCGTAAACCTAAACTTCACCCAAACCCTAAACCTCACCTCCAACCTCACCCTCAGCCTAACCATAAGCCTAAGCCTAACCCTAACCCTAAGCCTCACACTCAACCTCACCCTCACCCTAATCCTAAAACTAACAATAACCCTAACCCTAAACCTCATCCTAACCCTCATCCTCACCCTCACCCTCAACCTCACTGTTACTCTAACCATATCCCTAACAATAACACTAATCCTAACGCTAAACCTAAACCTAACTCTAACCCTAACCTTAATCCTAACACTCACCCTCACCCTAACCCTAATACTAACACTGAACATCACTCTAACTCTAACCCTCACATCACCATAACACTAACTCTCATCCTAACCCTCACTCTAAACCTAACCCTAAACCTAAACCTCATCCTAACACTAACCCGAATCCTCACCCTCAACCTAGCCCTCAACCTAACCCTAATCCTAACCCTAATCCTCATCCTAACCCTCACCCTAACCCTAATATTAACCCTAACACTCACCCTAACCCTCAACTTAACCCGAACCCTAAGTCTCACCCTAACCCAAACCCTCACCCTCATCCTAACCCTAACCCTAACCCTCACCCACACATTCAGTCTAAAGGTAGCCTAACCCTAATCCTAAACCTAACCCTCACACTCACCCTAACCCTTATCCTAATCCTAATCTTAACCCTAAGCCTAAACCTCACCCTCACCCTAACCCTCACCCTAAACTTAAATCTAACAATAACCCTAACCCTAACCCTCACCCTCAGCCTCACCCTAACCATAATTCTAACCCTAAACCTCACCCTCACCCTAACCCTAACCCTAAACTTAAGCCTCACCTTACCCCTAACCCTAAACCCCACCCTCACAATAGCCCTCCCCATAACCTAATCCTAACCCTAACCCTTATCCTAACCCTCACCCTAAACCTAATCCTAAACCTCACCCTCACACTCATCCTAACCCTAAACCTAACCTTAACCCTCAACATAACCCTAACCCTCACCCTCACCATAACCCTTACCCTAACCCTCACCCTAACCCTAAACTTAACCCAAAACCTAACCCTCACCCTAACCCTAACCCTCACCCTCAACCTCACGATCAGCCTAACCCTAAGCCTAAACCTAAACCTAACCCTAACACACACACTCACCCTCACCCTGAACCAAATCTTAAACTTAACCCTAACCCTAACCCTAACCCTCCCCCTTACTCTCACTGTAACCCTAATGCTAACACTAACCCTATCCCTTTCCTAACCGTCACCCTAACCCTAACTAACTCTAAACCTCCCGCTCAAAATAAACCAAACTCTAACACTAACCCAAACCCCTAAACCTCGCCGTAACCCCAAGCCTAACCCAAACCCTCACCCTAACCCTAACCCTAAACCTAAACCTCATCCTAACCCTAACCCGAACCCACAACTTCACCCTCACCATAACCGTAACTCTAACCCTAACCCTAACAATAACCTCACCCTAACCCTAACCCTCACCTTAAAACTTACCCACACACTAACACTAACCCTAACCTTAACACTAACACTCACACTAACCCTAACCATCACCCTAACCCTAACCCTCATTCTAACCTTTTCTCTAACCCTCACCCTCACCCTAGCCCTCACCCTAACACTAACCCTCATCCTCACCCTAACCCTCACCCTCACCCTCACCCTAAGCCTAACCCTAACCCTAAACCTAATCCTAAACCTATCCCAAACCCTCACCCTCACCCTAACCCTCACCCTAACCCTAACCCTAAAACTAACACTATCCCTAACCTTAACCCTCACCGTCACCTTCACCCTAACCCTAACTCTAAATCCGAACCTCACCGTCACCCTAACCATGAACATGAACCTCACCCTAACCCTAACCCTAAACCTCACCCTCACCCTAGCCCTTACCCTAACTCTAATCCTAACACTAACCCTCATACTAAACCTCCCCCTAACCCTAAACCTAACCCTCACCCTAACCCTCAACCTCATGCTCACCCTCAGACTAAACCTAAGCCTAACCCTAGACCTAACCCTAACAAACACACTCACCCTCAACCTAATCCTAATCCTATCCCTAAACCTAACACTAACCATAACCCTCCCCCAACTATCACCCTAACCCTAACCCTAACCCTCACCCTAACCTTAATTATAACCCTAAACCTCACCCTCACCCATACCCTAACTATAACTCTAACCCCAACCTAAACATCAACCTAACACTAACCCTAACCCTCAACCTCACAGTAACCGTAAACCTAAACCTAACCCTAACAATAACCCTAAACCTAATCCTAACCCTCACCCTTACCATAACCCTCACCCTAACCCATACCCTCATCCTAACACTAACCCTAACCCTAACACTAACCCTCACACTAACCCTAACCCTAACCAGAAACCTCAACCTAACCCTCACCCTCAACCTAATCCTAACATTAAGCCTAATCCTAACACTCACCCTAACCCTCCCCCAAACGGTATATCGAAACCTAACCTACAACCTAACCCTAACCCTAACCCTCACCCACCCCCTCACCTTCACTGTAACTCTAACCCTAACCCTAAAATTAACACTAACCCTAACCCTAACCATCAACCTAACCCTAATCCTCACCCCACCCTCACCCTCAGCCTAACCCTAAGCGTAAGCATAACCCTCACCCTAACCCTCACACTCACCCTCAATCTAACCCTAATCCTAAAGGTAAACCTATCCCTCAACCTCAACCTAAACTTCAACTACAAACTAACCCAAACACTAATCCTAACCCTAAACCTCACCCTAACCCTCCCCTAAACAATAACTCTAACCCTCAACCTCACACTCACCCTAACCCTAACCCTATCCCTAAACCTCACCCTAACCCTAACCCTCACCCTCACCCTCAACCTCACCGTAACTCTAACCCTGACCCTAAGAATAACACTAATCCTAACCCTAACCCTAACAATAACACTCACCCTCAGCTTCACCCTCACCTCAAACTTTAACCTAAACATAACCCTAACAATAACCATAACCCTAAGCCTAACCCTAACCCTAACTCTAATCCTCACCCACAACCTCACCCTCAGCCTAACCCTAAGCTTAACCCTAACCCTAACCCTCACCGAAACCCTAACCCTAACCCTAACCCTAAGAGTATCCCTAAACCTAAACCTAACCCTAAACTTAACCCTAATCCTCAGCCTCACCTTCACCCTAACCCAAACCATAACATTAACACTCACCCTAACTCTAAGCCTAAACCTAACCCTAACTCTCACACTCACCCTCACCCTAACCCTAATCCTAAACCTAACTCTATTCCTATACCTAGCCCTCACCCTAACCCTCACCATAGCCCTCACACTTACCCTAATCCTAACACTAAACCTCATCCTAAACCTCACTTTAACATTAACCCTAACCCTCACCCTCACCCTCACACTCAGCCTAACCCTAAGCCTAACCCGAACCATAACCCTAACCCTCACTGTAACCCTAACCCTAACCTTAACCATGACACTAACCCTAAACCTAAACCTAACCATAAACCTAACCCTAAACCTAACCCTAATCCTCAGCCTCACCCTCACCCTACCCCAAACCCTAACCCTAACCCTCACCCTAACCCTAAGCCTAAACTTAACCCTATCCCTAACCCTCACCCTAACCCTCCAACTATCCCTATATCTAAACCTAAACCTCACACTCACGCTAAGTCTAATCCTAACCCTAACCCTCACCCGCACCCTCACTCTCACCTTAATTCTAACACTAACTCTAACAATAAAACTAACCTTATCCCTAACCATCACCCTAACACTATTACTCACCCCCACCCTCACCATCAGCCTAACCCTAAGCCTAAGCCTAACCCTCACCCTAAGCCTTACACTCACCCTCACCCTAAACCTAATCCTAAACCTAAGCCTATCCCTAAACCTCAACTTAACCCTCACCCTCACCCTAACCCTAACACTAACCCTAACCCCAAACCTCACCCTAACCCTCCACCAAATACTAACTCTTACCCTAAACCTCACGCTCACACTAACCCTAACCCTAACCCTAAACCTCACCCTAAAACTCAACCTAACCCTAAACCTCACTCTCATGCTCAACCTCACCGTAACTCTAACCCTAATCCTAACAATAACATTAACCCTATCCTTACCCCTAACACTAATCATAACCCTCACCCTCAGCCTCACCCTCATCGCAAACTTAACCCAAACCATAACACTAACAATAACTCAAACCCTCACCCTCACCCTAACCCTAACCCTAACCCTAAACCTAACCCTAACCATAACCCTAATCCTCAGCCTCACCCTCAATCTAACCCAAAACCTCACCCTAACCCTAAGCCTAACCCTAACCCTAACCCTCACACTCACCATCACCCTAACCCTTATCCTAAATCTAACCCTACCCCTTAACGTAACCCACACCCTAACCCTCACCATAGCCCTCACCCTAACCCTAATCCTAACCCTAAAACTCATCATAAGCCTCACCCTAACAATAACCCTAACACTCACCCTAACCCTAACCATAAACCTCACCCTCATTCTCTGCCTAAGTCTAAGCCTAAGCCTAACTCTAACCCAAACGTGAACCCTCACCCTAAACCTAACCCTAACACTAACCCTAACTCTAACCCTAAATCTCACCCTCATCCTAAACCTAACTCTAATCCTAACCCAAAACCTAAACCTCATCCTAACCTTAACCCTAACCCTCACCCTCACTACAACTATAACCCTAACCCCAATCCTAAACCTAACAATAACCCTAACCCTCACCCTAACCCTAATCCTAAACCTCACCCTCAGCCTAGCCCTCACCCTATCCTTAATCCTATTCCTAACCCTCATCCTAAAACTAACCCTAACCCTCACCCTCACCCTAAACCTAATCCTAACCATAACCCTCAACCTAATCCTAACTCTCACACTAACCATAAACCTAACCCTCACTGTAACCCTAACCCTAACCCTAACCCTAAACCTAAACCTAGTCCTCAGCCTCACCCTCACCATAACCCAAAACCTAACCCTAACTCTCACCCTAACCCTAAGCCTAACCCTAATGCTCACACTCAACCTCACCCTAACTCTAATCCTAAACCTAACCCTATCCCTAAAACTAACCCTCACCCTAACCCTAAACCTAAACCAAAACCTCAACCTAACCCTAACCCTAATCCTAACCCTCACACTCATGCTCAGTCTAAGCCTTAGCTTAAGCCTAAGCCTAACCCTAACCCTATCCCTTACCCTAATCCTAACAATAACCGAACCCTAACACTAACACTAACCCTAAATCTAACCCTAAACCTCACCCTCATGCTAACCCTAACCCTAACCTAATGCTAAACCTGAACTTCATCCTAACCCCAACCCAAACCCACCCGCTTAGCCTCACCGTAACCCTAACCCTAACCCTACCACTAAACCTAACCCTAACCCTAACCCTAACCCTCAACCTAACACTAACCCTCACCCTAACACTAACCCTCACACTAACCCTAACCCTCACCCTCACCCTAGCCCTCACCCTAACCCTAACTCTCATCCTCATCCTAAACCTCACACTAACCCTAACACTAATCCTCAATCTAACCCTCACCTTCACCCTAAACCTAACCCTTACCCTCACCCTAACCCTAACCCTCACCCTAACCGTAACCCTCACCCTCAGCATAACCCTAAAATTTATCCTTACCATCACCCCCAACCTAACTGTCACCCTAACCATAACCCTCACCCAAACCCTCCTCCCTAACCCTAACTCTACCCCTAAACCTTACCCTAAACCTAAGCCTAACTCTAGCCCTAAACCAAACACTAAACCTCACCCTAACCCTAATCTTCACACTCAACCTCAGCTTAACCGTATTCCTAGCCCTAACCATAACTCTCACGCTAACCCTAACACTCAACCTAACACTATCCCTAACCCTCACACTCACAGAAACCCTAACCCTAATCCTAATCCTAACCCTAACCCTAACCCTCACCCTCAGCTTAACCCTCACCCTACCCCAAACCCTAACACTCACCTTAACCCTAATCCTCACCCTCAGCCTCACGCTAACCATAACTCTAACCCTAAACCTCACCCTCACCCTAACCCTAACCCTAACCCTAAACCTCACCTAACCCTAACCCTAAAACTCACCCTCAACCTAGCCCTTACCCTAATCCTAATCCTAACCCTAACCCTCATCCTAAACCTCCCCCTAACCCTAACTCTAACATTAAACCTCACCCTCACCCTCACACTAACCCTAACACTAACCCTAACCCTTAACCTCACACTAAACCTCACCCTAACCAAAACCCTCAGCCTCAACCTCAACATAACTCTAACCCTAAACCAAACAATAACACTAACCCTAACCCTAACCCTGACCCTAACCCTAACACTAACAATAACCCTCAGCCTAACCCTAACCATCACCTTAACACTTACCTTTACACTAACACTAACTCTAACCCTTACACTAACCCTCAAACTAACCCTAAACATCACCCAACCCTCACCCTCACTCTAACACTATCCCTAACCCTCACCCTCACGCTAGCCCTCACCTTAACACTAACCCTCATCCTCACCCTAACACTCACCCTCACCCTCACCCTCAGGCTAACTCTAACCCTAATCCTAATCCTAAACCTATCTATAAACCTCACTCTCATCCTAACCTTAACCCTCATCCTAACACTAACCCTAAACCTCACCCTCACCCTCAACCTAACCCTAACCCTAACTCTAAACCTAAACCTCACTGTGACTCTAATCCTAACACTAATCCTAAACATAAACCTCACCCTAAACCTAACCCTAAACCTCACCCTCACCCTAGCCCTTACCCTAACCCTAATCCTAACCCTAACCCTCATCTTTACCCTCCCATTAACCCTAACCCTAACCCTCACCCTAAACCTAACCCTCAACCTGACCCTCACCCTCAGCCTAAACCTAAGCCTAACCCTAGACCTAACGCTAACACACACACCCTCAACCTAATCCTAATCCTATCCCTAACTCTAACCCTAACCATAACCCTCCCCCTAACTATCACCCTAACCCTCATCCTAACCCTAACTATAACCCTAAACCTCACCCTCACCCAAACCCTAACTCTAACCCTAACCCCAACCAAACCTCAACCTAACCCTAACACTAACCCTCACCATCACATTAACTGTAACACTAAACCTAACCAACACAATAAACCTAACACTAATCCTAACCTTCAACCTTACCATACTCCTCACCCTAACGATACCCTCAACCTAAAACGGAACCTCATCCTAACACTAACCCTAACCCTAACACTAACCCTCACACTCACCCTAACCCTAAACCACAACCTAACCCTCACCCTCACCCTAACCCTAACCCTAACCCTAAACCCAAACCTAACCCTCACCCTCACCCTCACCCTAACCCTAACCCTAACCCTAAACCCAAACCTAACCCTAACCTTAACCCTCACCTGCACCCTCCCCCTCACTTTAACTCTAAACCTAACCCTAAAAATAACACTAACCCTAATCCGAACCATCACCCTAACCCTAATCCTCACCCCATCCTCACCCTCAGCCTAACCCTAAGGGTAAGCCTAACCCTCACCCTAAGCCTCACACTCACCCTCAACCTGACCCTAATCCTAAAGGTAACCCTAACCCTCAACCTCAACCTAACCTTCAACCCCACACTAACCCAAACACTAACCTTAACTCTAAACCTCAACGTAACCCTAACTCTAACCCTAAACCTCACACTCACCCTAACCCTAACCCTAACCCTAAACCTCACCCTAAACCTAACCCTCAACCTCACCCTCAAACTCACCATAACTCTAACCCTAACCCTAACAATAACACTAACCCTAACCCTAACCCTAAAGATAAACCTCACCCTCAGTCTCACCCTCACCACAAACTTAAACCTAAACATAACCCTAACAATAACCCTAAACCTAACCCTATCCCTAACCCTAACTCTAATCCTCACCCCCCACACTCACCCTCACCGTAACCCTAAGCCTAACACTAACCCTAACCCTAACACTAACCCTAAACCTAAACCTAACCATAAACCTAACCCTAATCCTCAGCCTCACCTTCACACCCTAACCCAAACCCTAACGCTAACCATCACCCTAACTCTAACCATAAACCTAACCCTAACCCTCACTCTCACACTCACCCTCACCCTAACCCTAATCCTAAACCTAAACCTATTCTTACCACTAGCCCTCACCCTAAACCTCACCATAGCCCTCAACCTTACCCTAATCCTAACACAAAACTTCATCCTAAACTTCACCCTAAACCTAACCCTAACCTTCACCCTCACCCTCACCCTCAGCCTAACCCTAAGCATAAACCTTACCTTAACCCTAATCCTAAACTTAACCCTCACCATAACCCTAAGCCTAAGCCTAAGCCTAACCGAGACACTAACCCTAAACCTAAACCTAACCCTAAACCTAACCCTAAACTTAACCCTAATCCTCAGCCTCACACTCACCCTAACCTAAACCATAAGCCTAACCCTCACCCTAACTCTAAGCCTAAACCTAACCCTATCCAGAACTCTCACACTCACCCTCACCCTCACCCTAATCCTAAACCTAACCCTATCCCTATCCCTAGCCCTCACCCTAACCATCACCATAGCCCTCAACCTTACCCTAATCCTAACCCTAATCCTCATAAATAACCTCACCCTAACCCTTACCCTAAACCTCACCCTAACCCGAAGCCTAAAACTCACCCTCATATTCAGCCTAAGCCTAAGCCTAAGATTAACCCTAACTCTAATGTTAACCCTCACCCTAAACCTAACCCTAACACTAACCATAACTCTAACTCTAAATCTCACCCTCATCCTAAACCTAACTCTAAACATAACCTAAACCTAAACCTCATCCTAACCCTAACCCTAACAATAACCCTAACACTAACCCTCACCCTCACCCTAACCCTAAAATTAACCGAACCCTAATTCTCACCCTAACCCTCACCCTTACCCAAAACCTCACCCTTACACTCACCCTCAGCCTAAACCTAAGCCTAACCCTAACCCTAACCCTCACAGCCACCCTAACACTTACCCTAATCCTAATCCTAACTCTAAACCTAACCCTCACCCTCAACCTAACCCTCACCCTAACCCTAACTCTAACACTAACCCTAACCCTAACCCTCAACCTCAGTCTCACCCTAACCCTAAATCTAACCCTAAACCTCACCCTCACCCTAACCCTAACCCAAAACCGCACACTAATCCTAATCCTAAACCTCACCCTCAGCCTAGCCCTCACCCTAACCCTAATCCTAACCCTAACCCTCATACTAACCCTCACCCTAACCCTCACCCGCACCCTCAGCCTCACCTTAACTCTAACACTAACCCTAACAATAAAACTAACCTTAACCCTAAACATCACACTAACCCTATTCCTCACCCCCACCCTCACCCTCAGCATAACTCTAAGCGTAAGCCTAACCCTCACCCTAAGCCTTACATTCACACTAACACTAAACCTAACCCTAAACCTAACCCTATCCCTAAATCTCAACCTAACCCTCACCCTCACCCTAACCTTCACACTAACCCTAACCCTAACCCTCACCCTCACCCTCATCTTAACTCTAACCTTAACCCTAACAATAACACTAATTCTAACAATAAACCTCACCCTAACCCTAATCCTAACCCTAATTCTCCTCATAACCCTCAGCCTAAACTTAAACCTAACCCTCACCCTAACCCTAACCCTAACCATCAACCTAAACCTAACACTCACGCTCACCGTAACCCTAATCATAACGCTCACCCCAACCCTAACCCTCACCCTAACACTTACGCTCACCCTAACACTAACCCTAACACTAACACTAACCCTCACACTAACCCTAACCATCACCCTAACCCTAAACCTCACTCTAACCCTAACCCTAGCTTTCACCCTATCCCTAATTCTCAATCAAACCCTAACCCTCAACCTTCCCCTAACCCTAACTCTCACCCTAAACCTAACCCTTACGCTCACCCTAAACCTAACCCTCACCCTCACCCTAACCCTAACCCTAACCCTAACCTTAACACTACCCCTAACCCAAACCCTAATCCTAATCCTAAACCTAACCTTAACCCTCATCCTCAACCTAACCCTAACAGGAACCCTAACCCTAAACCTCACCCTCAGCCTCACCCTAATACTAATTCTAACACTAAACCTCACCCACATCCTAACGCTAATGCTAACACTAACGCTAACCCTAACCCTCCCCCTAACTCTAAACCGAACCCTAACCCTAACACTAACCCTAAACCTAAACCTCAACCTAACCCTCACCCTAATCCTAATTCAATCCCTAAACCTCACCCTCACCCTAACTCTCATTCTCATACTAACCCAAACACTAAACTTCACCCTAACCCTAACCCTAAACCTCACCCTAACCCTCACAGTAACTGTAAGCCTAACCCTAAACCTAACAATAACCCTAACACTAATCCTAACCCTCACCTAACCATAACCCTCACCCTAAACCAAACCCTCACCCTAACACTTACCCTCACCCAAACACTAACCCTAACCCTAACACTAACCCTAAACCTCAACCTAATCCTCACCCTCACCCTAACCCTAACAATAACCCAATCCCTGAACCCTCTCCCTAACCCTATATCTAAACCTAAACCTCACCCTCACCCTCACCCTAACCCTAACCCTAACACTAAAACCCATCCTAACCCTAACCCTAACCCTCACCCGCACCGACACCCTCATCGTAACTCTATCCCTAACCCTAACAATAACACTAACCCTAACCCCAATCATCACCCTAACCCTAATCCTCACCCCCACCCTCACCCTCAACCTAAGCCTAACCCTCACCCTCAACTTCACCCTAACCCTAGTCCTAAACCAAACCCTATCCCTAAACCTCAACCTAAGCCTCACTCTCACCCTAACCCTAACACTGACCTTAACCCTAAACCTCATCCTAACCCTGCCCCTAACCCTAATTCTAACCCTAAACCTCACCCTCACCCTAACCCTAACCCTATCCCTAACCCTAAGCCAAACCCTAACCCTAATCCTAATCCTCAATGTAACCGTAACCAGAGCAGTAACCCTAAACCTAACAATAACCCTAACCCTAAACCTAACACTAATCATAAGCTTCAACCTCACCCTAACCCAAAACCAAACCCTAACCCTGACCCTCACCGTCAGCCTAAACCTAAGCCTAAACCTAACCCTAACCCTAAACCTAAACCTAATCCTAATCCTCAGACTCACCCTCACCCTAACCCAAACCTAACCCTAAGCCTCACCCTAACCCTAAGCCTAACCCTGACCCCAACCCTAACCTCAAACTCATCCTAAGCCTAACCCTAATCCTAAACCTAACCTATCCCTAAACCTAACCCTCACCCTAACCCTCAGCCTAGCACTCACCCTAACCCTAATCCTAAACCTAAACCTCATCCTAACCCTCACCCTAACCCTCACCCTAACCCTAAACCTCACTCTCAACCTCATGCTTGGCCTAAGCCTAAGCCTAAGCATGAGCCTAACCTAACCAAAACACTAACCCTCACCCTAACCCTAACCTTAACACTAACCCTAACTCTAACCATATACCTCACTCTCACCCTAAGCCTAACTCTCACCCTAACCCTAAATCTAAACCTTATCCTAACTCTAACCCTAACCCTCAACATCACCCTCACCATAACCATAACCCTAACCTTAACCATAACAATAACCCTAACCCTAAACCTCACCCTCACACTTACCCTCACCTAACACTAAACCTAACGCTAACACTAACCCACACACTAACTCTAACCATCAACCTAACCCCAAACCTCACCCTAAACCTAAACCTAAACCTCACCCTCACCCTAGCCTTCACCCTAACCCTAACCCTCATCCTCACCCTAAACCTCACACTAACCCTAACACTAATCCTCAATCTAACCCTCACCACACCGTTCCTCTAACCCTAATCCTCACCCTAACCCTAATCCTCACCCGAACGTAACCCTTACACTCAGCCTAACCCTCATGTTTACACTTACCATCACCCCACCCTAACACGTACCCTAAACCAAACGTTCACCCTAACCCTCACCCTAACCCTAACTCTACACCTAAACCTCATCCTCACCCTAAGCCTAATCCTACCCCTAAACATAAACCTAACCCTAACCCTAACCCTAACCCTCACCCTCACCTTAACTCTAAACCTAACCCTAACAATAACACTTATTTTAACCCTAACCCTAACCCTAACCCTAACGCTTATCCTAACCCTCACCCCTCAACCTCAGCCTTATCTGAATCCTAATTCTAAAACTAAACCGCACCCACATCGTAACCCTAACGCTAACCCTAACCCTAACCCTAAAACTCCCCCTAACTCTCAACCTAACCCTAACACTAACACTAACCCTAACCCTAAAACTCAACCTAACTTTCACCCTAACCCTAAATCTATACCTAAACCTCACCCTCACCCTAACCCTCACTCTAACCCAAACCCAAACCCTAAACCTCAGGCTAACTATAACCCTAACACTCACCCTCACCCTCACAGTAACCGTAACCCTAAACCTAAACCTAAAAATAGCCCTAACCCTAATATTAACCCTCACCATAACCATAAACCTCACCATAACCCAAACAGTCACCCTAACACTTACCCTCACCCTAACACTAACCCTAACCCTAAAACTAACCCTCACACTAAACCTAACCCTAACAGTAAACCTATACCTCAAACTAACCCTCACCCTCACACTAACCCTAACACTAACCCTATCCCTAACCCTCACCTTAACCCTCTCCTGAACCCTATATCTAACCCTAAACCTCACCCTCTCCCTAACCCTAACCCTAACCATAACCCTAAACCCTACCTTAACCCTAAAACTAACGCTCACACGCATCCTCACCCTCACTGTAACTCTAACCCTAACCCTAACAATAACACTAACCCTAAACCGAACCATCATGCTAACCCTAATCCTCACACTCACCCTAACCCTCAGCCTAACCCTAACCTGAACCCTCAACCTAACACTTACCCTCACCCTAACACTAACCCTAAACCTTACACTAAATCTCACACTAACCCTAAACATCACCCAAACCCTAAACCTCACCTTAACCCTAAAACTAAAACTCACCCTCACCCTAGCCCTCACTCTAATGCTAATCCTCAATCTAACCCTCACCCTCACCCTCAGCCTAAACCTAAGGCTAACACTAACCTTAACCCTAACCCTCACACTCACAGTAACCCTAACCCTAATCCTAATCCTAACCCTAAACCAAACCCTCACCGTCACCCTAACCCTAACACTAAACCTAACACTAACCCTAATCCTAAACCTCACTATCAATATCAAGCTCAGCCTGTTCCTAAGACTAACCCTAACCCTTACCCTAACCCTCACCCTCACCCTAGCCCTCACCCTAAACCTAATCCTAACCCTAATGCTCATCCTAACCCTCACACTAAACCTAACCCTAACCATCACCCTAACCCTAATCTTCACTTCCACCCTCACCCTCAGCCTAACCCTAAGCCTATGCCTAACCCTAACCCTAAACCTCACACTCACACTCACCCTAAACCTAATCCTAACCCTAACCCTAACCCTAAACCTCAAAATAACCCTCACACTAATCTTAACCCAAACATTTACCCTAAAACTAACCCGCGACCTAACCCTCCAACTAACCCTAAATCTAACACTAAACTTCACCCTCACCCTAACATTAATCCTAACCCTATCCCTAAACCTCACCCTAACCCTAACCATAACCCTCACATGCACACTCACCCTCACCCTCACCATAACTCTAAACCTAACCCTAACAATAACACTAATTCTAACCCTAAACCGAACCCTAAGCCTAACCCTAATGCTAACAATCATTCTCACCCTAACCATAATCCTAACCTTAACCCTCACCCTAACCCTAAACCTCACCCTGAGTGTAACCCTAACCCTCATCCTAACCATCAACTTAACCATAACCCTAACCCTAAACCTTACCCTAAAACTAAACCTAAACCTAACCCTCACCCTAGCACTCACCCTAACCCTACTCTTAACAATAATCCTCATCCTAACACTCACCCTAAACCTAAACCTCAACCTCACCATCAGATTAACCCTAAGCCTAACACTAACCCTAACCCTCACACTCACCCTAACCCTTACCCTAATCCTAATGGTAACTGTAACCCTAACCCTCACCCTCAGCCTCAGCTTAACCCTAACTCTAACCCTAACCCAAACTCTAACCCTAAACCTCACCCTCACACTAACCCTAACTCTAACCCTAACCCTAACCCTAAACCTCACCCTCACCCCAGCCCTCACCCTAACCCTAATCCTAACCCTACACTCATCCTAACCCTACCCATAACACTAACCCTAACCCTCACCCTAACCCTAACATTCACCCTCACCCTAAGCCTAACTCTAACCCTAACCCTCACCCTCACACTCACCCTAACCCTAACCCTAATCCTCACACTAACCCTAAACCTCAACTTCACCCTCACCCTCAGCCTAAACCTAAGCCTAACCCTAACCCTCACTCGAACCTTCACACTCACCATAACCCTAACCCTACTCCTACACTTAACCCTAATCCTAACCCTCACCCTCAACCTAACCCTCTCCTTAAGCCTAACCCTAACATTAATCCTAACCCTAACCCTCACCCTCAGCCTCACCCTAACCCTATGTCTAACACTAAACCTCACCATGACCCTAACCCTAAACCAAACACTATGCCTCAACCTCACCCTAAACCTAACCCTCACCCTAACACTTTCCCTCAGGCTAAAACTAACCCTACCCCTAACATTAACCATCACACTAACCCTAACACTAATCATCAATCTAACCCTCACCCTCACCCTAACCCTAAACCTAACCCTCACCCTAACCCTAACCCTCACCCTTAACATAACCCTCAACCTCAACCTAAACCTCAACTTTACCGTTACCGTTACCCCCACCTTAACCCTCAGCCTAATCCTAACCATCACCCTAACCCAAACTCTACCCATAAACCTCACCCTCACCCTAACCCTAACTGTAACCCTAACCCTAACACTAAACCTCACCATCACCCTAACCCTCACCCTAAGCCTAAGCTTAAACCTCACCCTAATCCTTACCCTAAACCTCACCCTCACCCTAGCCCTCACCCTAACCCTCACCCACACCCTCAGCCTCAACGTAACTCTAACCCTAACCCTAACAATAACCCTAACCCTAAGCCTAACCCTAAACATAACTCTAACCCTCACCCACACCCTCACCCTCAGCATAACCCTAAGCCTAACTCTAAACCTAATTCTAAACCTCACAGTAACCCTAACCTTAACCCAAACCCTATTAGTAACCCTAACCCTAAACCTAACTCTAAACCTAACCCTAATCCTCAGTCTCACCGTCACTCTAAAGCAAACCCAACCCTAACCCTCACCCTAACTCTAAGCCTAACCCTAACCCTAAACCTAATCCTCACACTCACCCTAACCCTAACCCTAATCCTAAAACTACCCCTACCCTTAACCTTAACCCTCACCCTAGCCCTCAGCCTAGCCCTCACCCTAACCATAATTCTAACCCTAAACCTCAACCTAACCCTAACCCTAATTCTAACCCTAAACCTCACCCTAACCCTAAACCTAACCCTAACCCTAACCCTAAACCTCACCTTAACCCTAACCCTAGCCCTAACCCTAAACCTAACACTAACCCTAACCCTAAACCTAACACTAATCCTCAACCTCACCTTCACCCTAACCCAAACACTAACCCTAACCCTCACCCTCACCCTCAGCCTAACCCTAAGCCTAAGCCTAACCCTAACCTCACCCTAACCCTAACCCTAACCAGAAAACTAACCCTAACCCTAACCTTAACCCTAAACCTAACCCAAATCCTCAGCCTCACCCTAACCCTAACCCTCACCCTAAAACTTACCTTCAACCTAACACTTACCCTCACCCTAACACTAACCTTAACCCTAACATGAAACCTAACCCACGAACTAACCCTCCCCCTAAACCAAATATAACCCAAAACCTCACCCTCACTTTAACCATAATCCTACCCCTAACCCGAAACCTCACCCTAACCCTAACTCTAACCCTCACCCTCACCCTCACCCTCACCTTAACTCTAAACTTAATGCTAACAATAACACTAATACTAACAATAAACCTAACGCTAACCGTAACCCTAATCCTAACACTCACCCTAACGCTAACCCTAATCCTAACCCTCACTCTCACCCAAACCCTAAACCTAAACCTCAGCATAAAATTAACCCTCATCCAAACCCTCAACCTAACACTAACCCAAACACTAAACCTCATTCTAACACTAACACTAACCCTAACCCTCACCCTAGCCCTCACCCTAACCCTAATCCTAACCCTAATTCTAGTCATAACCCTCAGCCTAAACCTAAAACTAACCCTCACCCTAACACTAACCCTAACCATCAACCTAACCATAACCTTCACGCTAAACGTAACCCTAATCATAAACCTCATCCTAACCCTAAACCTCACCCTAACACTTACCCTCACTCTAACCCTAACACTAAGACTAACACTAACCCTCACACTAACCCTAACCATCACCCTAACCCTAAATTTGACCCTAACCCTAACCCTAACCCTCACCCTCACCCTAGCCCTAACCCTAACCCTAATCCTAAATCAAACCCTCACCCTCAACCTTCCCCTAACCCTAACACTCAACCTTACCCTAATTCTCACCCTTACCCTAACCTCACCCTTAGCCTAACCCTCAGGTTTACCCTTTCTGTCACCCCCAACATAACAATCACCCTAACTCTAACGCTCAACCAAACCCTCATCCTAACCCTAAAGCTAATCCTAAACCTCACCCTCACCCTAACCCTAACTCAAACCCAAAACCTAACACTAATCGTCAACCTAACCCTAACCCTTACCCTCACCCTAAACCTAACCCTCACCCTCACCCTAACCCTAACCCAAACCCTAACCCTAACACTACCCCTAACCCTAACACGAATCCTAATCGTAAACCTAACCCTAACCCTCACCCTCACCCTAATCCTCTCCCTCACCCTAACCCTAATTCTAAGACTAATTCTCACCCACATGCTAACCCTAACGCTAACACTAACACTGAACCTAAACCTAAACCTCAACCTAACCTTCACCCTACCCCTAACTCTATCCCTAAACCTCACCCTCACCCTAACCCTCACTCTAATCCTAATCCAAACCCTAAACCTCATCCTAACCCTAAACCTAACCCTCAACCTCACCCTCACAGTAACTGTAACCCTAAACCTAAACCTAACAATAAACCTAACCCTAAGCCTAAACCTCACCCTAACCATAACCCTCACCCTAACCCAAACCCTCACCCTAACACTTACCCTCACTCTAACACTAACCCTAAACCTAACACTAACCCTCACACTAACCCTAACCCTAAACCTAACTCTAAACCTCAACCTCACCCTCACCCTCACCCTAGCCCTAACAATAACCCTATCCCTAACCCTCACCCTAACCCTCTCCCAAACCCTATATCTAACCCTAAACTTCACCATCACCCTCACCCTAACCCTAACCCTAACCCTAAAACCCACCCTAACCCTAACCCTAACCCTCACCCGCACCCTTACCCGAACCCTCACCCTAACACTTATTTTAACCTAACACTTACCCTCACCCTAACACTAACCTTAACCCTAACGCGAACCCTAACCATAAACCACGAACGAAACCTCCCCCTAACCCAAACCTAACCCGAAACCTCACCCTCACTCTAACTCTAATCCTACCCCTAACCCTAAACCTCACCCTAACCCTAACCCTAACCCTCAACCTCACCTTAACTCTAACCTTAACCCTAACAATAACACTAATTATAACCCTAAACCTAACGCTAACCCTAACCCTAATCCTAACACTAAACTTAAACCTAACTGTATTCCTAAACCTAACTCTCACCCAAACCCTAACCCTCACCCTCAGCATAACCTTAACCCTCATCCAAACCCTGACCCTAACACTAACCCTAACCCTAAACTTCACTCTAACGCTAAACCTACACCTAACCCTCACCCTAGCCCTCACCCTAACCCTAATCCTAACCCTAATTCTCCTCATAACCCTCAGCCTAAACCTAAACATAACCCTCACCCTAACCCTAACCCTAACCATCAACCTAACCCTAACTCTCACGCTCACCGTAACCCTAATCATAACCCTAACCCTAACACTAACCCTCACCCTAGCCCTCACCCTAACCCTCACCCTAACACTAATTCTCCTCATAACTCTCAGCCTAAACCTAAACATAACCCTCACCCTCACCCTAACCCTAACCATCAACCTAACCTTAATACTCACGCTCACCATAACCCTAATCATACCCCTCACCCTAACCCTAACCCTCACCCTAACACTAATCCTAACACTAACACTAACCCTCACACTAACCCTAACCATCACCCTAACCCTAAACCTCACCCTAACTCTAACCCTAAACCTCACCCTCACCCTAGCCCTCACCCTAACCCTAATCCTCAATCAAAACCTCAAGCACAACTTTCCCCTAAACCTAACACTCACCCTAACCCTAATCCTCACCCTTACCGTAAACCTCACCCTCAGCCTAACCCTCAGGACTACCCTTACCGTAACACCCAACATAACCTAGACCCTAACTCTAACCCTCAACCTAACCCTCATGCTAACCCTAACATTACCCCTAAACCTCATCCTCACCCTAACCCTAACTCTAACCCAAACCCTAACACTAAACCTCAACCTAACCCTAACCCTTACCCTCACCCTAAACCTAACCCTCACCCTCACCCTAACCCTAACCCTAACACTATCCCTAACCCTAACCCTAATCCTAATCCTAAACCTGACACTAACCCTCACCCTCACCCTAACCCTCACCCTCACCCTAACCCTAACAGTAACCCTAAACCTAAGCCTCACACTCAGCCTCACCCTAACCCTGATTCTAACAGTAAACCTCACCCACATCCTAACCCTAATGCTAACACTAACGCTAACCCTAACCCTCCCCCTAACTCTAAACCTAACACTAACACTAACACTAACAATAAACCTCAACCTCAACCTAACCCTCACACTAACCCTAACTCTATCCCTAAACCTCAGCCTCACCCGATCCCTCACTCTAACACTAAACCAAACCCTAAACCTCACCCTAAACCTAACACTACCCCTAACCGTAACCCTAATCCTAATCCTAAACCTGACCCTAACCCTCACCCTCACCCTAACTCTCACCCTCAGCCTAACCCTAACAGTAACCCTAAACCCAACCCTCACCCTCAGCATCACCCTAACCCTGATTCTAACACTAAACCTCACTCACATCCTAACCCTAAAGCTAACACTAATGCTAACCCTAACCCTCCCCCTAACTCTAAACCTAAACCTGACACTAACACTAACCCTAAACCTCAACCTCAACCTAACCCTCACCCTAACCCTAAGTCTATCCCTAAACCTCACCCTCACCCGATCCCTCACTCTAACCCTAAACCAAACCATAAACCTCACCCTAATCCAAACCCTAACACTCACCCTCACACTCACAGTAACTGTAACCCTAAAACTAAACCTAACAATTACCCTAACCCTAATCCTAACCCTCAGCCTAACCATAACCCTCACCCTAACCCAAACCCTCACCTTAACACTAACCCTCACCCTAACACTAACCCTAATCCTCACACTAACCCTAACCCTAAACCTAAACCTAAACCTCAACCTAATCCTCACCCTCACCCTAACCCTAACAATAACCCTATCCCTAACCCTCACCCTAACTCTCTCCCTAACCCTATATCTAACCCTAAACCTCACCCTCAACCTAACCCTAAACCTTACCCTAATCCTAAAACCCACCCTAAACCTAACCCTAACCCTCACCCGCACCCTCACCCTCACAGTAACTCTAATCCTAAACCTAACAATAACACTAACCCTAACCCGAACCATCACCCTAAACCTAATCCTATCCCCCACCCTCACCCTCACCATAACCCTAACCCTCACCCTAATCCTAAACCTCGCCCTAACCCTAAAACTAACCCTAACCCTCTCCCTCATCCTAGCCCTCACCCCAACCTTAATTTTAACCCTTAGCCTCACCCTAATCGTAACCCTCATCCTCACCCTAAACTTCACATTAACCCTAACCCTAATCCTCAATTTAACCCTTACCATAACTCTAAACCTAACCCTAACACTCACACTTATTTTAAACCTCACCCTCAGCCTCAACCTAACCTTTACCATTACCATCATCCTCACCATAACTCTAACCCTAACCCTAAAGCTCATCCTAACCTTCCCCCTAACCGTAAACCTAAATATCACCCTAACCCTAACCCTCACCCTCAACCTCAAGATCAGCCTAACCCTAAGCCTAAGCCTAATCCTTACCCTAACCCTCACCCTCACCCTAGCCCTCACACTAAACCTAATCTTAACCCTAAACCTCATCCTAACCCTCACCCTAACCCTAACCCTAACCATCATCCTAACGCTAATCTTCACACCCAAGCTCAACCTCAGCCTAACCCTAAGTCTAAGCCTAAACTTAACCCTAACCTTCTCACTCACATTCACCCTAACCCTAACCCTAATCCTAACCCTAACCCTAACCCTTAACCTCAACCTAACCCTCACCCTAAACTTAACCCTAACACTAATCCTAACCCTAACCAAGGAAATAACCTTCCCCCTAAACCTAAATCTAAACCTAAACCTCACCCTCAGCCTAACCATAACTCAAACCCTCACCCTCACCCTCACTGTAACTCTAAACCTAACCCTAAAAATAACACTAATCCTAACCCTAAACCTAAACCTAACCCTAAACATAACCCTAATCCTAGCACTCACACTCACCCTAACCCTAATACTAAACCTAACCCTGACACTAACCCTAACCCTAACCCTAATCCTAATCCTAATCCTAAACCTAACACTAACCCTCACCCTCACACTAACCCTCAACCTAAACCTAACCCTAATACTAACCCTAACCCTCACCCTCAGCCTCACCCTAACCCTAACTCTAACCGGAAATCTCAACCTCACCCTAACCCTAACCGAAAACCTAACACTAAACCTCACCATAACCCTAACCCTAAACCTCACCCTCACCCTAGCCCTCACCCTCAACCTCACCCTCAGCCTAAACCTGAGCCTAACCCTAAACCTAACCCTAACACACAAAGTCACCCTCACCCTAACACTAATCCTAACCCTAACCCTAACCCTAATCCTCCCCCTAACTCTCACCCTAACCCTAATCCTAACACTAACCCTAACCCTCAAACTAACCATCACCCTAACCCTGACTCTAACCCTAAACCTCATCCTCACCTTTACCCTAACTCTAAACCTAACCCAAACCCTAAACCTCTCCCTAAACCTAACCCTAACCCTCACCCTCACCTTAACTGTAAACATGAACTGTACCCTAACAATAACCCTAACCCTAATCCTAAGCCTCACCCTAACCCTAACACTCACCCTAACCATAATCCTCACCCTAACCCGCCCCATAACCCTAACTCAAACCGTAAACCTCACCCTCACCTTCACCCTAACCCTAAACCTCACCATAAACCTCACCCAAACCTTCATTCACACCCTCACACCGTACCTCATTGTAACTCTAACCCTAACCATAACAATAAGACTAACACTAATCCTAACATTAACCCTATCCATAACCATAACCCTCACCCTCAGCCTCACCCTAACTGCAAACTTAACCCTAACCATAACACTAACAATAACCATAACAGTAACTCTAAACCTAACCCTAACCCTAACCCTTACCTAATCCTCACCCCCACCCTCACCCTAAGCCTAACCCTAAGCCTAGCACTAACCCTAACCCGAACCCTCACCGTAACCAAACACAAATCATAATGCTAACCCTAACCAAAAGCCTAACCCTAACCCAAAACCTAACCCTAAACCTAACCCTAACACTAACCCTAATCCTCACCCTCACCCTCAGCCTAACCCAAAAAATAACCCTAACCCTCACAATAACCCTAAGCCTAACCCTAACCCTAACCCTCACACTAGCCCTCACCGTAACCATAATCCTAAAACAAACCTTATCCCTAAAAGTAACCCTCACCCTAATCCTCACCCCATTCCTCACCCTAACCCTAACCCTAACCCTAAACCTCATCCTAAACCTCACCCTATCCCTAAACCTAAACCTCACCCTAACCCTCAACTTAACTCTAAACCTAACCCTAACAATAACCTTAAACTTAAACCTAACCCTAAACCTCACACTCACCGTAATTCTAACCCTAACCCTAACACTAAACCTCATGCTAATGCTAATCATAAGCCTCAACCTCACTCTAGCCCTCACCCTAACCCTAATCCTAACCCTAAACCTCATCCTAACCCTAACCCTAACCCTAAAACCCTAACCCTCACATTAATCCTAACCTTCACCCTCACGATCGGCCTAAGCCTCCTAAGCCTAAGCCTAAGACTAACTCTAACCCTCACACTCACCCTCACCCTAACCCTAATTGTAACACTAACCCTAACCCTAATCCTCACACTAACCCTCAACCCAACGCTAAATCTAACCCTAAACGTCACCCTCACCTAACCCTAACACTCACCCTCAACCTCAACCTCCGCCTAATACTAAGCCTAACCCTAACCCCAACCCTAAACCTAACACTAAACCTAACCCTAACCCTCACCCTAACACTCAAGCTTTCCCTAGCCCACACCCTAAACCTAAGCCTAAGCCTAACCCTCACCCTAACCCTCACTCTAACCCTAACCCCAACCCTCACCCTAAACCTAACCCTCACCCGCACCCTCACCCTAACTATAATCCTAACTCTAACCCTAACCCTAACCCTCAACCTCAGACTCACACTAACCCTAATTCTAACACAAAACCTCACCCACATACTAACCTAACACTAACCCTAACCCTAACCCTCTACCTAACTCTCAACCTAAACCAAACACTAACACTAACCCTAACCCTAATTCTATCCCTCACCCTCACCCTCACCCTCACTCTAACCCTTACCCAAACCCTAAGCCTCACACTAACCCTAACCTAACCCTCACCCTCAGCCTCACAGTAAACGTAACCCTAAACCTAACACTAACCTTATCCCCAACCCTCACCTTAACCCTCTCCCTAATCTCATATCTAACCTTAAACCTCACCCTTACCCTTACCCTAACCCTAAACCCCACCCTAACCCTAACCCTAACCCTCACCCGCACTCTCACCTCACTGTAACTCTAACCCTAACCCTAACAATAAAACTAACCCTAACCCGATCCATAACCCTAACCCGAACCATCACACTAACCTTAACGCTCACCCCCACCCTCACTCTCAGGCTAAACCTAAACCTAACCCTAACACTAACCCTACACCTCACCCCCAACCTCACCCTCAGTCTAACCCTAACACTAAGCCTAACATTCACCCTCACCCTCATCCTAACCCTTGTCCTAAACCTAACCCTTTCCCTAAACCTCAAACTAACACTCACCCTCACCCTCATCCTAACACTAACCCTGAACCTAAACCTCACCCTAACCCTACCCCTAACCCTAACTCTAACCCTAAACCTCACACTCACCCTAACCCTAACCCTAACCATAAGCCTAACCCTAAGCCTAACCCTCAACCTCACCCTAACACTAACCCTAGCCCTAACCCTAAACCTAAACCTAAGCCTAACCATAAACCTAACAGTAATCCTCAGTGTCACCCTCACCCTAACCCAAACCCTTAACCTAACCCTCACCCTCACCCACAGCCTACGCCTAAGCCTAACCCTAACCCTATCCCTAACCCTCACTGTAACCCTCACCCTAACCCTAAGCGTAACCCTAAAGCCAACCCTCACCCTAACCCTAAACCTAAAACTAATCCTCAGCCTCACCCTCACACTAAACCAAAACCTAACCCTAAACCTCACCCTAACCCTAAGCTTAATGCTAACCCTAACCATAACCCTCACCCTCACAATGACCCTAACCCTAATACTAACCTAACCCTACCCCTAAACCTAACCATCACCCTAACCCTCAGCCTAGCCTTCACCCTAACCCTAATCCTAACCCTAAAACTCATCCTAACCCTCACCCTAACCCTAACCCTAACCCTCACCCTCATGCTCGGCCTAAGCCTAAGCCTAAGCCTAACCTTACCCTAACCATAACCCTGACCCTCACCCTAACCCTAACACTGACCCTAACTCTAAACGTAAACCTCAACCTCAAACTAACCCTAACTCTAACCCTAAAGCTAACAATAAACCTCACCATCACCTTAACCCTTACCCTCACCCTAAACCTAAACCTCACCCTCAACCTCACCCTCAGGCAAAACCTAAGGCTAACACTAATCCTAACCCTAACCCTCACACTCACCCTAACCCTAACCCTACTCCTAATCCTAACCCTAACCCTAATCCTCCCCCTAAATCTCAACCTAAACCTAACACTAACACTAACCCTAAACCTAAACCTCAACCTCACACTCACGCTAAACCTAATTCTATCCCTAAACCTCACCCTCAACTTAACCCTCACTCTAACCCTTACCCAAACCCTAAACCTCACACTAACCCTAACCTAACCCTCACCCTCACCCTCACAGTAACTGTAACCCTAAACCTAACACTAACCCTATCCCTAAACTTCACCTTAACCCTCTCCCTAACCCTGTATCTAACCTTAAACCTCACCCTCACCCTAACCTTACCCTAACCCTAAACCCCACCCTAACCCTCACCATCACCCTAAACCCCACCCTCATCTTCACCCTCAGCCTAACATTTCGACTATCCCTAATCCCAACGCTAACCCTAACACTAACCCTAAACCTCACCCTAACCCTCACCCCAACCCTAACCCTAACCTTCACCCTCACCCTAGCCCACACCCAAACCCTAACCGTAATCCTCACCCTCACCCTCACCCTAACTCTAATACTAATCCGAACAGTAACCCTAACCCTAACCCTAACCCTCACCCTAACCCTAACTCTAACCCTAAACCTCACCTTCACGCTAACCCTAACCCTAACCCTAATACAAAACCTTACCCTAAACCTATACCTTACCCTAACACTGACGCTCACCCTAACACTAACACAAACCCTAACACTAACCCTCACACTAATGCTAACCATCACCCTAAACCTAAACCTCACCCTAACCCTAACCCTAACCCTCAACTTCACCCTATCTCTCACCCTAACCCTAACCCTCATCCTCACCCTAAACCTCACACTAATCTTAACACTAGTCCTCAATCTAAACCTCACACTCAACCTAACCCTAACCATCACCCTCACCCTTACCATAACCCTCAACCTCAGCCTAACCCTCAACTTTATTCTTACTGTCACCCTCATCCTAACCCTCACCCTAATCCTAACCCTCATCTTAACCCTAACTTTAACCCTACCCATCACCCTAACCCTAACCCTCACCTCACCTTCAGCCTCAGCCTAAACCTAAGCCTAAGACTAACCCTAACCCTAAACCTCACACTCACCCTAGCCCTCACCCTAACCCTAATGCTAACCCTAACCCTAAACCTAAACCTCAACCTAAACCTCAAACTAACCCTAACCTTAACCCTCACCCTCACCTTAGTCCTCACAATAACAATCACTCCAAACCTAACCCACACCCTCACCATAACACAAACCCTCACCCTAAACCTAAACCTAACCCTAGCCCTCATCCTAACCCTAATCCTAACCCCAACACTCATGTTAACCCTCACCCTAACCCTCACCCTAACTCTCACCCTAAAGCTAGCACTAATCCTATCCCTCAACCTAAACCTAAACCTCACCCTCACCATAACCCTAACACTAACCCTAAACCTATCACTAAACCTAACCCTCACCCTAATGCTCACTCTAACCCTAACCCTAATTCTAACCCTAAACCTCACCCTCACCTGAACCCCCACCCTCAACCTCACACTCAGCCTTTCCCTAAGCCTAACCCTAACCCTAACCCTAAACTTCACACTCACCATCACCCTAACCCTAATCCTAATCCTGACCCTAAACCTAACCTTCACCCTAACCCTGAACCTCACCCTAATCCTAATCCTAACACTATCCCTAACCCGAAACCTCACCCTATCCCTCAACCTAACCCTAACTATAACCCTAAAACTCACGCTCACCCTCATCCTAACCCTAACCCTAACACTCACCCTAACACTAAAACTAATTCTAACCCTCAACCAAACCCTAACCCTGACCCTCTCTCTAACTGTAACCCTAAACCGAAACCTAAACCTGACCGTAACCCTAACCCTAATCCTCACCCTAACTCTCCCCCTAACCCTAACTCTAATCCTTAACCTCACCTTAACCCTAACTCTAAACATAAACCTCACCCTAACCCTAACACTTACCTCACCCTCACCCTAGCTCTCACTTTAACCCTAATTGTATCCCTAATCCTCACCTTAACCTTCAACCTAACCCTAACCCTAACCCTCACCCTAATCCTAAACCTAATTCTAACCCTCAACCAAAACCTAACCCTGACCCTCACTGTAAGCCTAACCCTAACTCTCACCCTAACCCTAAACCTAACCCTAAACCTAAATCACACCATAACCCTAACCCTAACCCTCATTCTCACCCTAGCCCTCATCCTAACCATATTCCTAACCCTATCCCTCATTATAACCCTCGCCAAATCCCTAACCCTAACCCTAACCCTAAACCTAGACCTAATCCTAACCCTCAAACTAACCCTAACTCTCACCCTCACCATAACCCTAACCCTAACCCTGAACCTATCCCTAAACCTAACCCTAACCCTAAACCTCACCCTAACCCTAACCGTAACCCTCACCCTAACACAAGCCCTCTCCCTAACCCTAATCCTAACCTTAACCCCATCCTGACCCTCACCCTAACCCTAAACCTAACCCTCACTCTAAACATAACCCTCACCCTCAACCTAACACTTAGCCTAACCCTAAGCCTAAACCTAAACCTAACCCTAACCCACACACTTACCCTCATCCTCACCATAATCCTAACCCTAACCCTAACCCTAAACCGCACCCTCACCCTAGCCTTCACCCTAACCCTAATCTTAGCCCTAAAACAAACTCTAAATGTAACCCTAACACTAAACCTCACCCTAAACCTCACCCTAACCCTCACCCTCACCATAGGGTAACCATAACCCTAACACTAACAATAACCCTAACCCTAACCCTAACCCTCACCCTAACACTTACCCTCACCATTACACTAACCCTAACCATAACACTAACCCTCATGCTAATCTTAACACTCAACCTAAACCTAAACCTCACCCCCACCCTAAACCTAACCCTAATACTCACGCTCACCCTAGCCCTCACCCTAACCCTAATTCTAAACCCAACCCTCACCCTAAACCTAACACTCATCCTCACCCTAAACCTCACACTAACCCTAACCCTAATTCTCAATCTAACCCGCACCCTCACCCTAACCCTAACCGTAAACCTTACCCTAACCCTCACCCTAACCCTAACCCTTACCCATATCTTAACCCTCACACTCACCCTAACCCTCACCTTTACACTTACCATCACCCTCACCCTAAGCCTAACCCTCATCCTAATCCTCACCCTAACAGTAAACCTAAACATCACCCTAACCCTAAACCTCACCCTCAACCTCACGCTCAGACTAAACCTAAGCCTAAGCCTATACCTAACGCTAACCCTCAACCTCAACCTAGCCCTCACCCTAACCCTAATACTAACCCTAACCCTCATCCTAACTCTCAACCTAACCATAACCCTAACCGTCACCAAAACCCTAATCCTCTTCCCCAACCTCACCCTCAGCCTAACCCTAAGACTAAGCCTAACGCTAACCCTAACCCTCACAATCACCGTCAACCTAACTCTCATCCTAACCATAACCCTAACCATAACGCTAAACCTCAACCTAAACCTCACCCTCACCCTAACACTAAAAATAACCCTAACCCTAACCCTCACCCTAACCCTCCCCTAAACCCTAATTCTAATCCTAAACCTCACACTCACCCTAACCCTAATCCTAACCCTAACCCTAAACCTCAACCTAACCCTAACCCTAACCCTGACCCTTACCCTCAACCTCACCCTCACCATAACTCTAACACTAACCCTAACAATAACACTAATCCTAACCCTAAACCTAACCCTAACACTAATCCTATTCCTAACCCTCACCCTCAGCCTCACCCTCACTGCAAACATAACCATAACCAAAACACTAACAATAATCCTAACTCTAACCCTAATTCTTACCATCACCCTTCCCCTAACCCTCATCCTATCCCTAACCCTCACCCTAACCTTAACCCACACCCTCAACATATCCCTAACCCTAAGCCTAACCCTCACCCTCACCCTAACCCTAACCCTAAACCTCACCTGAACACTAACCCTAACCCTCACCCTCACCCTAGCCTTCACCCTTACCCTAATCCTAACCCTAATCCTCAACCTAACACTCATCCTAACCCTAACCCTAACCCTCACCCTAAACATAATCCTATCCCTAACCCTCAACCTAACCCTAACCCTCACCCTCACTGTAGCCCGAACCCTAAACCTCACCCAAACCCTAAACTTAACCCTCATCCTATCCTTCACCCGAAATCTTACATTAACCTTAACCCTAACCCTCACCCTAACCCTAACTCTAACCCTAAACCTCACCCTAAGACTAATCCTCACCCTCACCCTCACTGTAACTCTAACCCTAACCCTAACAATAACACTAACCCTTACCCTAACCCTATCCCTAATCCTCACCTTCACCGTAACCCTAAACCTAACCCAAACCTCATCCTAACCTTAACCCTAACCCTCACCCTAAACCTCATCCTAACCCTAACTCTAACCCTGAACCTCACCCTCACCCTAACCCTAATTCTAACCCTAACCCTAATACTAAAACTCACCCTAAACCTAACCCTTACCCTCACTCTAACCCTAACCCTCACCCTCACCGTAACTCTAACCCTAACATTCTCCCTAACCCTAAAACTAACCCTAACCCTAAATCTCACCCTAATGCTAACCCTAAGCCTAATCCTCACCGTAGCCCTCACCCTAGCCCTAAACCTAAACCTAAACCTCACCCTAACCCTCACCCCAACCCTGAAACCCTAACAATCACACTAACCCCAAACATCACCTTCACCCTCAAGCTCGGCCTAAGCCTAAGCCTAAGGCTAAGACTAACCTTAACCCTCACACTCACACTCACCCTCACCATAACTGTAACACTAACCCTAACCCTAAACCTCACACTAATACTCACCCTAACGCTTACTCTAACCCTAAACCTCACCCTCATCCTAACCCTAACCCACACCCTCACCCTCTCCCTTCGCCTAACACTAAGCCTAAAACAAACCCTAACACTAACCCTAAACCTCACGTTCAAACTCAGGCTAACCTTAAGCCTAAGCCTAAACCTAAACCTAACCCTCGCCCTCACCCTAACACTCAGCCTAAACCTAAGACTAAGCCTAACCCTAACCCTAACCCTCACACTCACACTAGCCCTCACCATAACCCTAAACCTAACCCTAACCCTGACACAAACCCTCACACTCACCCTCACCTTAACCCTAATCCTAATCCTAACTCTAACCCTAACCCTCACCCTCACCCAAACCCTACTGCTAACACTAACACTAACCCTAAACCTCAACCTAACCCTCATCCTAATCCTAACACTAACCCTAAACCTCACACTTGCCTTAACCCTAATCCTAACCATAACCCTGAACCTCATCATAACCCTAACCCTAAACCTCACCCTCAATCTAAACCAAACCCTAACCATAACCCTAACCATAAGCCTAACTCTAAACCTCATCCTAACCCTAACACTAACCCTCAACATCACCCTCATCCTTACCTTAACCTTAACCCTAACTCTAACCCTAAGAATAACCCTAATCCTAAACCTAATCCTAAATCTCACCCTCACTGTAACTCTAACCCAAACCCAAACCCTTAACCTAACCCTAACCCTGACAATAACCCTAAACCTAAACCTCACCCTAACCCTAACCCTAACACTAACCCTCACCCTAGCACATACCCTAACCCTAACCCTAAACCTAACCTTCACCCTAACACTTATTCTAACCCTAAAACTAACCCTCACCCTAAATCTAACCCTCACACTCACCCTCAGCCTCAGACTAACCCTAAGCCAAACACTAACCCTAACCCTAACACTTACACTCACCGTCACCGTAATCCTAATCCTAACCCTAAACCTCACTCTAAACCTAACCCTATCCCTCAATCTCACCCTAACCCTAATCCTAATCTTAATCCTAACTCTAACCCTCACACTCACTCTCACCTTAACCCTAATCCTAATCCCAACCCTAACCCTATCCCTCACTCTCACCCTAACCCTCACCCTCACTCTAACCATCAACCCAACCCTACCCCTAACACTAACACTAACCCTAAACATCACCCTAACCCTCACCCTAACCCTAACACTAACCCTAAACCTCACACTCGCCCTAACCCTAACCCTAACCATAAACCTAAACCTCAGCCTAACCCTAACCCTAAAAATCACCCTCACCCTAAACCTCACCCTAACCCTAATCCCAAACCTCACCCTCACACTAGACTTCACCCTAACCCTAACCCTTACCTTAACCCTCACCCTAAACATAACCCTCACCGTAACACTAACACTCACACTAACCCTAACCCTAACATTCACCCTCACCTTCACACTAAAACTAACCCTAACCCTCACCCTAAACCAAACCCTAACCCTAACCCTCACCCTAACCCTAAGCCTAACCCTAACCCTAACCCTAACCCTCACACTCACCCTCAACCTAAACCTAACCCTAATCCTCACCCTAAACCTCACCCTTGCCTTCACCCTCAATCGCACAGTAACTCTAACCCTAGCCCTAACAATAACACTAATCCTAACCCTAAAGCTTAACTAAACCCTAATCCTATCCCTAACTCTCACCCTCAGCCTCCCCCTACTGCAAATGTCATCATAATCATAACAATAACCATAATCCTGACCCTAACCCTAATCCTAAAATTCACCCTCACCCTAACTCTAATCCTAAACCTAACCCTCACCCTAATCCTAACCATAACCCTCACTGTAACCCTAACCCTCATCCTAACCCTCACCCTAAACCTCACCCTCACCCTATCCCTCACCCTAACCCTAAGCCTAACCCTCACACTCACCCTAACCCTAACCCTAACCATCACCCTCACCCTAAACAAAACCCTAACCCTAACCCTCAAACTAACCCTAAGCCTAACCCTTACACTAATCCTAACCCTCCTTCACACTCACGCTCAATCAAAACCTAATCCTAAACCTAACCCTATCCCTAACCCTAACCATCACACTAACCATCACCCTAGCACTCACCCTAACCCTAATCCTAACCGTACACCTAATCCTAACCCTCAACCTAATCCTAACCCTAAGCCTCACCCTAACCCTAACCCTAACCCTCACCCTCACCCTAACCCTAACACTAACACTATCTCTAACCTTAAACCTCACCCTCACCCTAACCCTAACACTAATCCTAAGCCTAAACATAAACCTCATTCTAACCATAACCCTTACCCTAAACCTAACCCTCAGCCTAACACTTACCCTCACCCTTACACTAACCCTAACCCTAACACCAAACTTCACACTAACCCTAACCATCACCCTAACCCTAAAACTCAACCTAACCCTGTCCCTTACCCTAACCCTAGCCCACACCCGAACACTTAGACTCATCCTCACCCTAAACCTCACACTAACCCTAAAACTAATCCTCAATCTAAAACTCACCCTCACTCTAAACCTAACCCTAACCCTCAACCTAAACCTAACCCTCACCCTTACCGTAATCCTCACACTCAGCCTAACCTTAACGTTTACCCTTACAGTAACCCTCACCCTAACCCTCACCCTAAAACTAACCCTCATCCTAACCCTCACTCTGACTGTAACCCTCAGCATCAACATAACCCTAACCCTCACCCTCACCCTCAGACTCAGACTAAACCTAAGCCTAACCCTCACCCTCACCCTAGCCCTCACCCTAACCCTAATCCTAACCCTAACCCTAATACTAACCCTAAAACTAACCATCAACCTAACCATCATTCTAAACCTAATCCTCATCCCCAACCTCACCCTCAGCCTAGCCCTAAGCCTAAGCGTAAACCTAACCCTAACCCTCATAGGCACCCTCACCATAACCCTAATCCTAAACCTAACCTGAACCCTAATCCTAAACCTCATCCTAACCCTCACTCTAACCCTAAACCTAACACTAACCCTAAACCTAACCCTCAACCTAACCCACCCCCTAACCCTAATTATAACCCTAAACCTCACCCTCAGCCTAAACCTAACCCTAACCCTAAACCTCACCCTCACTGTAACTCTAACCCTAACTCAATCCCTCACCCTAACCCTAACCCTAAACCTCACCCTAAACAGAACCCTAAACCTCACCATAACCCTAACGCTCACCCTCCCAGTAACCCTAACCTAACCTCACCCTAACAGTAAACCTAACCCCAAACCTAAACCTCACCATAATGCTAACCCTAACCCTCACCCTCACCCTTGCCCTCATCATAAACCTAATCCTAACCCTAAAACTCATCCTAACCCACACCCTAAACCTAACCCTAAGCCTCAGCTCCACCCTCACCCTCAGAATAACCCGAAGCCTAAGCCTAACACTAACCCTAACCCTCACTCTCACCCTCACGCTAACCCTAATCCTAACCCTAACCCTAACCCTAAACCTAACCGTAACCCTAAATTTAACTCTAAACCTAAACCCCACCCTCAACCTAACCCAAACTCTAACACTAACCCTAAACCTCCTCTTAACCCTAACCCTAACCCTCACCCTCACCCTCACCGTAACTGTAACCCTAACCCTAACAATAACCCTAACCCTAACACTAACCCTAACCCTAACCAGAACCCTCACCCTAACACTAACCCTCACCCTAACACTTACCCTCACCCTAAACTAACCCTAATCCTAACACTAACCCTCACACTAACTCTAACCATCACCTTAAACCTAAACCTCAACCTAACCCTATCCCGAACCATCAACCTCACCCTAGCCCTCACCCTAACCCTAACCCTCACATTTACCGTAATCCTCACTCTCAGCCTAAACCTCAACTTGACCCTTACTGTCACCCTCACCCTAACCCTCACCCTAACCCTAATCCTCATACTAACCCTCAGCCTAACCATAACCCTAGCCATTAAGCTAACACTAAATCTCAACCACACGCTCACGCTCAGCCTAAACCTAAGCCTAACCCTAACCCTAACCCTCACACTCACCCTCACCCTCAGTCTAACCCTACCCTAACACTAACACTAACCCCAAACTTTACCCTAACCCTCACCCTAAACCTAAATCTAACCCTAAACCTCACACTCGCCCTAACCCTAACCCTAATCCTCACCCTAAACCTGAGCCTAACCCTAACACTAAACCTCGATCTCAACCTAAACCTCACCCTCAATGTAGCCCTCACCCTAACCCTACCCATACCCCTAATCCTCATCCTAACCCTCACCCTGACCATAACCCTAAGCATCATCCTAACAACCTAAACTTCACCCTCAATGTAGCCCTCACCCTAACCCTACCCATACCCCTAATCCTCATCCTAACCCTCACCCTGACCATAACCCTAAGCATCATCCTAACCCTAACCCTCACCCACATCCTAACCCTAAAACAAACACTAACACTAACACTAAATCTAAGGCTACACCTCACCCTCACCATAACCCTAACCCTCAAACTCACCCTCACCCTCAGAATAAACCTAAGCCTAACCCTAAGCCTAACCTTCACACTCACCTCACGCTCAGCCTAACCCTACCCCTAACACTAACACTAACGCTCAACCTCACCCTAACCCTCACCCTGAACCTAACTCTAACCCTAAATCTCACACTCGCCCTAAACCTAACCCTAACTCTAACCCAAAACCTCAGCCTAACCCTAACACTAAACCTCACTTTCGAAGTAACCCTCACCATAACCCTAAACCTAACAGTAACCCTCACACTAAGCATAACCCTAACACTCACAATAAACCTAACCCTCACCCTCAACATCACCCTCAGCCTAACCCTAAGCCTAACGCTAAACCTAACCCTAACCCACACACTAACACTCACCCTAACCCTAATCCTAATTCTAACCATAACCATAACCCTCAACGTAACCCTATCACTCACCCTAAACCTAACCCTAACACTAACTCTAACCCTAACCCTAACTCTAACACTCAATCTCACCCTCACCCTCACCCTAACACTAAACCTCAAACTAACCCTAACCCTAAACCTCACCCTAAACCTAGCCAACATCCTAACCCTAATCCTAAACCTAACCCTCACTCTAACCCGAACCCTCTCACTCAAACTCACTCTCAGCCTAACCTTAAGCCTAACCCTAAACCTAACCCTAACCCACACACTCACCCTCACCCTAACCTTAATAGTAAACCTAACCCTAACTCTAAACCTAACCCTCACACAAACCCACACCCTAACCCTAACCTAACACTAACCCTAACCCTAACCCTCACACTAACCCTCACCCTAAGCCTAAATCTAACCCTAAACCACACCCTCACAATAACCATAACTCTAACCTAATCCTAACCCAAAAACTCACCCTAACCCTAAACCTAACCCTCACCCTCACCCTCACCGTCAACATAACACCAAACCTAAAATTAACAAAAACCCTAACCCTAACACTAAACCTCACCCTAACTATAACACTCACTCTAAACCTAACCCTCACCATAACAATTACCCTCACCCTAACAATAACCCTAACCCTAACACTAACCCTCATACTAACCCTAACCCTCAGCCTAACCTTAAAACTCACCCTAAACCTAACCCTAACCCTAGCCCTCACCCTCACCCTAGCCCTCACCCTAACAATAAACCTAACCCTAACCCTCATCCTAACCCTCACCCTAATCCTAATTATAACCCTAACCCTCATCCTAACACTCACCCTAATCCTAAACCTAACCATCACCCGAACCCTAATCCTCAACACCACCCTCACCCTCAGCCTAACGCTAAGCCTAAGCCTAACCTCAACCCTCACCCTCACCCTCACTCTAACCCTAATCCTAAACCTAACCCTAACCCTAACCCTGAACCTCAACCTAACCCTCACCCTAACCCTCCCCCTAACCATACCTTTAACCCTAAACCTCACCCTAACCCTCCCCCTAACCATAACTCTAACCCTAAACCTCACCCTCACCCTAACACTAATCCTCACCCTAACCCTAAATCTAACCAAAACCCTAAACCTAACCCTCACCCTCACCATAACTCTAACCCTAACCTTAACAATAACACTAATCCTAACTCCAAACCTAACCCTAACCCTAATCCTAACCCTAATCCTCACCCTCAGCCTCACCATCACAGCAAAGGTAACCTTAACCATAACAATAACAATAACACAAACCCTAATCCTATCCCTCACCCTCACCCTAATCCTAACCCTAATCGTAACCCTCACCCTCACCCTAACCCTAATCCTAACCCTAATCGTCACACTAACCCTAACCCTCACCCTCACCTTAAACCTAAACCAAATCCTAACCCATCACCCAAACAATAATTCTAACTCTCACTGTAACCCTAACCCTCTCACCTACCTACACACTCAACCTAACCCTTAGCCTAAGCCTAACCCTAACCCTCACACTCACCCTCACCCTAACCCTAATCCTAACATTAAGCCTATCCCTAAACCTAAACCTAACCCTCACCCTCACCCTAAGACTAACACTAACCCTAACCCTACCCCTCACACTTACCCTCCCCCTAAACCTAATTCTAAACTTAACTCTCACCCTCAACCTAACCCTAACACTAAACCTCACCGTAAACCTCACTCTAACCCTAAGCCTCACCCTAACACTCACTGTAACTCTAACCCTAACCCTAACAATAACACTAACCCTAACCCTAAACCTAAACCTAACCCTAACCATAAACCTCACACTCAGCCTCACCCTCACCGCAAACTTAACCCTAACCATAACACTAACAATAACCCTAACGCTAACCCTAACACTCATCCTCACCCTAAACTTCACCCTAACCCTAACACTAATCCTCAATCTAACCCTCACCCTCACCCAACCCCTTCCCCTAACCCTCACCCTAACCATAACCCTAACCCTTACAGTAACTCTCAACCGCAGCCTAACCCTAACCTTTAGCCTTAACGTCACCCCCACCCTAACCATCACCCTAACCCTAACCCTCACCCTCAAAACAGGCCATAATCAAACCCTAGGCCTAAGCCTAACCCTGACCCTAACCCTCACTCTAACCCTAAACCCAACACTCACCCTAACGGTAACCCTCACCCTCACCCTCACCCAAACTCTAATCCTAATCCTAACCGTAATCCTAACCCTCACACTCACCCTCACCTTAACCCTAATCCTAATCCTAACCCTAACAGTAACCCTCACCCCCACACTAAACCTCACCATAACCCTAATCCTATCAGTAACCCTAACCCTAACCCTAACCATCACCCTAACCCTAACTCTAACCCTAAACCTCACCCTCACCCTCACCCTAACCCTAACCCTAACCCGAATTCTAAACCTTACTCTCAACCTAAACCTTACCCTAACGCTTAACCTCACCCTAACACTAACACTAACCCTAACACTAACCCTCACACTAACGCTAACCATCACCCTAAACCTAAACTTCACCCTAACCATAACCCTAACCTTCAACTTCACCCTATCCCTCAACCTATCACTAACCCTCATACTCACCCTAAACCTCACACTAACCCTAACACTAAACCTCAATCTAACCCTCACCCTCAACCTAACCCTAACCCGAACTCTCACCCTAAACATAACTCTCACTCTCAGCCTAACCCTCAACTTTACTCTTACTGTCAACCTCATCCTAATGCTCACCCCAATCCTAAACCTCATCCTAACCCTCACCCTAACCGTAACTCTAACCATCACCTTAAACCTAACCCTCACCCTCACCTTCAGCCTCAGCCTAAACCTAAGCCTAAGCCTAAACCTAACCCTTAACCTCACATTCAACCTAGCCCTCACCCTAACCCTAATCCAAACCCTAACCCTCATCCTAACCCTCAACCTAACCAAAACCAGAACCATCACTCTAAACCTAATCCTCATCCCCACCCTCACCCTCAGCCTAACCCTAACCTAAGCCTAACTCTAACACTAACCCTCACACTCACACAAAACCTCACTTTAATCCTAACCCTAACCCTAACTCTAAACTTAAACCTAAACCTAACCCTCACCCTAACCCTAACCCTAACCTTCACCCTCTCCTTAGTCCTAACACTAACCCTCACCCCAAACCTAACCATCACCCTCACTGTAACCCGAACCCTAATGCTATCCCTAATCCTAATCCTAACCCTCACCCTAACCCTAACACTAAACCTCACCCTCAACCAAGCCCTCACCCTAACCCAAATTGTAACCCTAACCCTCATACTAACCCTCACCCTAACCCTAAAACTAACCCGCATCCTAACCCTAAACCAAGTTCTAACCCTCACCCTAACCCTAACCCTGACCCTCACCGTGACACTCACCCTAACCCTCACCCTAAACCTAAACATAACCCTAAACCTCACTGTAAACCTAACCCTAACACTCAGCCTCAAACTAGCACTCATCCTAACCCTAATCCTAACTCGGACCCTAATGCTAACCTTCACCTTAACCCTAACCCTCACCTTAAAACTAGACCTAATCCTAATCCTCAACCTAACCCTAAACTTCACCCTCAACATAACCCTAACCCTAACCCTAACCCTATACCTAAACCTAACCCTAACCCTAAACCTCACCCTAACCCTAACCCTCACTCTCATGCTAGCCCTCACCCTAACACTAATCCTAAACCTAACCCTCATCCTAACCCTCACCCTAACACTAAACCTAACCCTCACCCTAACCCTAACCCTCACCCTCACCCTCAGCCTAAACCTAAGCCTAATGCTAAACTTAACCATAACCCTCACACTCACCCTCAACCAAAACCTAATCCTAAAACTAACCCTATCCCTAACCCTAACCCTCAACCTAACCCTCACCCTAAACCTAACCCTAATACTAACCCTCACACTAACCCTCAACTTAACACTAACTCTAACACTAAACCGCACCCTCACCCTCACCCTCACCCTCACTCTCACCCTCACCCTCAGCCTATCCCTAAGCCTAAACCTAACCCTAACCCTCATACTCACCCTCACCCTAACCCTAATCCTAATCCTAACCCTAAACATAACCCTCACACTAACAGTAACCCTCAAGCTAAACCTAACCCTAACACTAATCCTGATCTTGAACCTCAGCCTATCCCAATCCCTAACGCTAACTCTAACCCTAAACCTTCCCCTCACCCTAACCCTAAACCTAAACATCACCCTCATCCTAACCCTCACCCTAACCCTAACCCTAACCCTCACCCTAACCCTCATCCTAACCCTCACCCTAACCCTAAACCTCACTCTAACACTAACCTTAACCCTCACCCTCACTCTAGCTCTCACAATAACACTAATCCTAACCCTAATCCTCATCCTAACTCTCACCCTAATCCTAACCGGAACCCTCACCCTAACCATAATCCTAACACTAACCATCAACCTAACCCTAACCCTCAACCTAACCATAACCCTAACCCTAACCCTCACCCTAAACCTAAACGTAACCCGAACCCTAACTCACCCAAACGCTAAACCTAACCCAAACCCTAACCCTAAACCTCACCCTCACCCTCACCCTCAGCTTAACACTAAGCCTAACCCTAAACCTAAGCCTAACCCAAGCACTCAATCTAACACTAAATCTAATCCAAATCCTAACCCTAAAGCTAATCCAGACCCTAACCATCAACTTCATCCAAACCCTCACCCTAACTCTAACCCTAACAATCACACTAACCCTCACCCTAACCCTAACACTCACCCTTACCGTAACCGTAACCCTTACCCAAACCCTCACCCTAACCCTTACCCTAACCCTAACCTAAACTTCACCCTAAACCTAAACCTATCCCTCACCCTCATCCTCACCCTCACTGTAAATTTAAACCTAACCATAACACTAAAAATAACACTAAACCTAACTCTAACCCTCACACTCACTCTCACCCTCACCGTAACCGTAACACTAACCCTAACCCTCACACTAACCCGCACCGTAACGCTAACCCTAAACCTAATCCTGACCCTGACCCTAAAGATAACCCTCACCCTCACCCTCACCCTCCGCCTAGCACTAAGCCTAACCCTAACCCAAACCCTAACCCTAATCCTCACACTCAACCTCAGCCTAACCCTAAGCCTAAGCCTAACCCTAACCCTCACCCTCAGCTTAACCGTAAGCCTAAGCATAACCCTAACAATACCCTCACCCTCACACTAGCCCTCACCATAAACCTAACCATAGCACTAAACTAACCCTAACACTCACACTAAACCTAACCCTAACCCTAACAATAACCCTAAACCTCACCTTCACCCTAACACTAAACCTAATCCTAACCCTAATCCTAACACTCAACATCACCCTAACCCTCACCCTTACCTTAACCTTAACCCTAACCCTAACCCTAACAATAACCATAACCCTAAACCTAAACTTAAACCTCACCCTCACCGTAACTCTAACCTTAACCCAAACCCTCACACTAACCCTAATCCTGATCATAACCCTAAAGCTAAACCTCACACTAAACCTAAACGTTAGTGTTAGGCTAACCCTCACCCAAGGACATACACTAACCCTAATTCTAACCCTAACCCTCACCCTAACCCTCACTCTAACACTAAACCAAAAATTCAGCCTAAATCTAACCCTCACCCTCACACTCAGCCTCAGCCTAACCCTAAGCCTAAAACTAACCCTAACCCTAACTGTTACACTCACAGTCACCGTAACCCTAATCCTAAACCTAACACCAACCCTAACCTTAAAACTAACCCTAACCCTAACCCTCAACCTAACCCTCACCCTAACCCTAGCCCTAACCCTATTGCTCATCCTAGCACATAACCTAACGTTAATCCTAACACTTACTCTCACCATAACCCTCACCCTAAAGCTCACTCTAAACATAACCCTAACCCTAACCCTCATCCTCACCCTAAACCTAATCCTAAACCTAACACTAACCCTAACACTCACCCTCACCTTAACCCTAATCCTAATCCTAACCCTTACCCTAACCCTCACCCTCACCCTAACCTTCATCCTAACCCTACCCCTAACACTAACACTAACCCTAACCCTCACCCTAACCCTCACCTAACCTTAACTCTAACCCTAACCCTCACCATCGCCCTAACAATAACCCTAACCATAACCCTAAACCACACCCTAACACTAACCCTAAACCTCATCCTCACCCTAAACCTCACCCTAACCCTAACCCTAAACCTAACTCTAACCCTCACCATAACCATAACCCTCACCTTAACCCTAACATTCAAACTAACCCTAACACTCTCCCTAACCCTAAGCCTAAACCTAACCCTAAACCTAAACCTCACATTCACCCTCAATCTAAACCTAATCCTAAACCTAACCCCATCCCTAACCCTAACCCTCACACTAACCATCACCCTAGCACTCACCCTAACCCTAATCCTAACCCTACACCTCATCCTAAGCCTCACCCTAACCCTAACCCTAACCCTCACCCTAACCCTAACCTTAACCCTATTGCTCATCCTAGCACATACCCTAATGGTAATCCTAACCCTTACCCTCACCATAACCCTCACCCTAACCCTCACTCTAAACATAACCCTAACCCTAACCCTCACCCTCACCCTAACCCTAATCCTAAACCTAACCCTAACCCTAACACTAACCCTCACACTCACCCTCACCTTAACCCTAATCCTAATCCTAACGCTTACCCTAACCCTCACCCTCACCCTAACCTTCATCCTAACCCTACCCCTAACACTAACACTAACCCTAACCCTCAGCCTAACCCTCACCTAACACTAACTCTAACCCTATCCCTCACCATCGCCCTAACAATAACCCTAAACATAACCCTAAACCACACCCTAACCCTAACCCTAAACCTCATCCTCACCCTAAACCTCACCCTAACCCTAACCCTAAACCTAACTCTAACCCTCACCATAACCATAACCCTCACCATAACCCTAATATTCACACTAACCCTAACACTCACCCTAACCCTAAGCCTAACCCTAACCCTAAACCTAACCCTCACATTCACCCTCAATCTAAACCTAATCCTAAACCTATCCCTATCCCTAACCCTAACCCTCACACTAACCATCACCCTAGCGCTCACCCTAACCCTAATCCTAACCCTACACCTCATCCTAAGCCTCACCCTAACCCTAACCCTCACGTCACCCTAGTCCTCACCCTAAACCTAACCCTCATCCTCACCCTAAACCTCACACTAACCCTAAAACTAATCCTCATTCTTAACCTCAAACTCACCCTAACCCTAACCCTAAACCTCAACCTAACCCTAACCCTCACTCTCACCTTCAGACTCAGCCTAACTCTCAGCCTAACCCTCACCCTCACCCTAGCCCTCACCCTAACCCTAATCCTAACCCTAACCATAACCCTAAACCTAACCCTAAACCTAACCATCACCCTAAAGCTATTCCTCATTCCCACCCTCACCCTCAGCCTAACCCTCAGCCTAAGCCTAACCCTAACCCTAACCCTCACACTCACCCACACCATAACCCTAATCCTAAACCAACTCTAAACCTAACCCTAAAACTCAACGTAACCCTCACCCTAACCCTAACCCCAGCACTAACCCTAACCCCAACCCTCACCCTCACCCTCACCATCACAGGATCCGTAACCCTAAACCTAACCCTAACAGTAACCCTAACCTTAACACTAAGCCTAAACCTAACCATAACCCTCACCCTAAGCTTAACCCTCATGCTAACACTTACCCTCACCCTAACAGTAACACTAATCCTAACACTTACCCTCACACTAACCCTAAAAATCACCTTAAACCTAAACTTCAACCTAACTCTATCCCTAACCCTCAACCTCACCCTAGTCCTCACCCTAACCCTAACCCTCATCCTCACCCTAAACCACACACTAACCATAACACTAATCCACAATCTAACCCTCAACCTCACCTTAACCCTTACCCTAATCCTCACCCTAACCCTCACCCTCACCCTAATAATCACCTTTACCCTTACAGTCACCCTCAGCCTAACCCTCACCCTAACCCTAACACTCATGCTAACCCTAAGCCTAACTGTAACCCTAACCATCACGCTAACCCTAACCCTCAACCTCACCCTCAGCCTCAGCCTAATCCTAAATCTAAGCCTGACTGAAACCCTAAACTTCAACCTCACCCTTGTCCTCACCCTAAACCTCATGCTAACCCTAACCCTCATCCTAACACGAACACTAACCCTAACAATAACCCTAACCCTATCCCTAACCCTCATTCTAACCATAACCCTCACCCGAACCCTAACCCGAACAACACTTACCCTCACACTAACACTAACCCTAACTCTTACACTAACCCTCACACTAACCCTAACCATCACCCTAACCGTAACACTCACCCTAACCCTAACCCTAACCCTCACCCTCACCCTAACCCTAACCCTCATCCTCACCCTAAACCTCACACTAACCCTAAAACTAATCCTCAATCTAAACCACACCCTCACCCTAACCCTAACTCTAATCCTCACCCTAACACTAACACTCACATTTACCGTAATCCTCACTCTCAGCCTAACCCTCAACTTGAACCTTACTTTCACCCTTACCCTAACCCTCACACTAAACCTCACTGTCACCCTCACCCTCAGCCTAATCCTATGCCTAACCCTAACCCTACCCCTCACAATCACACTCACCCTCAGCCTAACCCTAGCCCTAACACTAACACTAACCCTAGACCTCACCCTAACCCTAATTCTAACCCTAAACCTCACACTAATCCTCAACGAAAACTAATCCTCACCCCCACCCTCATCCTCAGCCTAAGCCTAAACCTAAACCTAACACTCACCCTCACCTTCACCCTAACCCTAATCCCGACCCAAACCTATCGCTAACTGTAACCCTAACCCTAAACCCAACCCTAATCCTCACCCCCACTCTCACCTTCAGCCTAACCCTAAGCCCAACACTAAAACTAACCCGAACTCTAAACCTGAACATCACCCTGAACCTAACCCTATCTCCAACCCTAACTCAAAACCTCACCCTAACCCTAACCCTAACCCGGACCCGCAACCTCACTCTCACCGTAACTCTAAACCTAACCCTAACAATAACACTAACCCTAACCCTAAACCTCACCCTAAACCTAACCCTCATCCTCACCCTAAACCTCACACTAAACCTAACCCTAATCCTCAATCTAACCCTCATCCTCACAATAAACCCTAACCCTCAACCTTACACTAACCCTCACCCTAACCCTAAACCTCACACTTATCTTAACCCTCCCCCTCAGCGTAACCCTCAACTTTACACTTACCATCACCCTCACTCTAACCCTCACCCTATCCCTAAACCTCATGCTAACCTTCAACCTAACTGTAACCCTAACCATCACCATAACCTTAACCCTCACCCTCAACGTCACACTCAGCCTAACCCTAAGCCTAAGCCTGACCCTAACGCTCACCCTCACCCTCACTCTAGCCCTCACCCTAACACTAATCCTAACCCTAACCCTCATCCTAACCCTCACCCTAATCGTAACCCTAACCGTCACCCAAAAACTAATCCTCACCCCACACTCACCCTCAGCCTAACCCTAAGCCTAAGCCGAAGCCTAACCCTAACCCTCACAGTCACCCTCACCCTAACCCTAATCCTAAACCTAACCCCAACCCTAACCCTAAACCTCCACCTATCCCTCACCTTAACCATCACCGTAACCCTTTCCCTAATCCTAACTCTAACCCTAACCCTAACCCTCATCCTAACACTCTCTCCCCCTAACACTAACCCTCACACTAACACTAACCATAACCCTAACCCTAAACCTCAACCTAACCCCTTACCCTCACCCTCAACCTAGGCCTCAACCTAACCCTAACCCTCATCCTCACCCTAAACCTCACACTAACCCTAATCCTAAACCTCACCCTAAGCCGAACCCTCACCCTCACCCTCACCCTCACCCTCACCCTCACCATAACTCTAACCATAAGCTTAACAATAACACTAATCCTAACCCTAAATATCACCCTCAGCCTCACCATCACTGCAAAGGTAACCTTAACCATAACATTAACAATAACCCTAACCCTAACTCTAATCCTAACCCTCACCCTCACCCTAACCCTAATCCTAATGCTAACCCTCACCCTAACCCTAACCCTCACCCTCAACTTAGTCCTAACCCAAATGCTAAACCTCACCCTAAACCTAATCCTCACCCTCACCATAACCCTAACACTCACACCTATCTTCATCCTCAACCTAATCCTAAACCTAATCCTCAACCTAACCCTCACACTCACCCTTAACCTAACCGATGATTCTAACCCTAAGCCTATTCCAAAACCTCAACCTAACCCTCACCCTCACACTAAGACTAACACTAACCCTAACCCTACCCCTCACCCTAACCCTCCCCCGAAACCTAAACCTCACCCTCAACCTAACCCTAACCCTAAACCTCACCGTAAACCTCAACCTAACCCTAACCCTCACCTCACCCTCACTGTAACTCTAACCCTAACCTTAACAATAACACTAACCCAAACACTAAACCTAAACCTAACCCTAACCATAAACCTCACCCTCAGCCTCACCCTCATCGCAAACTTAACCCTAACCATAACACTAACAATAACCCTAACCCTAACCCTAATCCTCACCCTAAACCTCACCCTAATCCTAACACTAATCCTCAATCTAAACCTCACCCACACTCTACCCCTAAACCTAACCCTCACCCTAACTCTAACCCTCAGCCTTACAGTAACTCTCACCCTCAGCCGAACCCTAAAATTTACTCTTACCTTCACCACCACCCTAACAATCACGCTAACCCTAACCCTCACCCTAACCCTCACCCTAACCCCACTGTACCCCTAAACCTCACCCTCACCATAACCCTAACTCTAACCCTAACCCTAACACTAAACCGCACCATAACCCACGGACTCACCCTCACCCTAACCCTAATCCTAACCCTAACCCTCATCCTAACCCTCAACCTTACCCTAAACCTAACCCTAACCTAAACCTATCCCTCACCTTCAGCCTTAGCCTCAGCCTAACCCTAAGCCTAACTTTAAACCTAACCCTAATCCACACACTCAACCTCACCCTACCATAATCCTAACCCTAACAGTCCCTCTAACCCTTACCCTCACAATAAACCTCACTCTAACCCTAACCTAAGACTAACCTTAACACTAATCCTCACACTAACCCTCACATTAAGCCTAACTCTAACCCTAAATCTCATCCTCACCCTAACCCTAACCCGGAACCGCAACCTCACCCTCACCATAACTCTAACCCTAACCCTAACAATAACACTAACCCTAACCCTAACCCTCACCCTAACCCTAACCCTCATCCTCACCCTAAACCTCACACTAAACCTAACCCTAATCCTCAATGTAACCCTCACCCTCACAAAAAACCCTAACCCTCACGCTTACCCTAACCCTAACCCTCACCCTTAACTTAACCCTCCCTCTCAGCCTAACCCTCAACTTTACCCTTACCATCATCCTCACTCTAACACTCAACCTACCCCTAAACCTCATGCTAACCTTCAACCTAACTGTAACCCTAACCATCACCATAACCTTAACCCTCACCCTCAACGTCACACTCAGCCTAACCCTAAGCCTAACCCTAACCATAACCCTCACCCTCACCCTCACTCTAGCCCTCACTCTAACACTAATCCTAACCCTAACCCTCATCCTAACCCTCACCCTAATCGTAACCCTAACCATCACCCAAAAACTAATCCTCACCCCCACCCACACCCTCAGCCTAACCCTAAGCCAAAGCCGAAGCCTAACCCTAACCCTCACAGTCACCCTCACCCTAACCCTAATCCTAAACCTAACCCCAACCCTAACCCTAAACCTCCACCTATCCCTCACCTTAACCCTCACCGTAACCCTTTCCCTAATCCTAACTCTAACCCTAACCCTAACCCTCACCCTAACACTCTCTTCCCCTAACACTAACCCTCACACTAATGCTAACCATAGCCCTAACCCTAAACCTCACCTTAACCCTTACCCTCAACCTCAACCTAGCCCTCAACCTAACGCTAACTCTCATCCTCACCCTAAACCTCACACTAACCCTAACCCTATACCTCACCCTAAGCCGAACCCTCACCCTCACCCTCACCCTCACCATAACTCTAACCATAAGCTTAACAATAACACTAATCCTAACCCTAAATCTAACCCTAACCGTAATCCTAACCCTAAACATCACCCTCAGCCTCACCATCACTGCAAAGGTGTCCTTAACCATAATATTAACAATAACACTAACCCTAACTCTAATCCTAACCCTCACCCTCACCCTAACCCTAATCCTAATGCTAACCCTCACCCTAACCCTAACCCTCACCCTCAACTTAATCCTAACCCAAATCCTAAACCTCACCCTAAACCTAATCCTCACCCTCACCATAACCCTAACACTCACACCTATCTTCACCCTCAACCTAATCCTAAACCTAACCCTCAACCTAACCCTCACACTCACCTCACCCTCACTGTACCACCAACCCTAACCTTAACAATAACACTAACCCAAACCCTAACCCTAAACCTAACCCTAACCATAAACCTCACCCTCAGCCTCACCCTCATCGCAAACTTAACCCTAACCATAACACTAACAATAACCCTAACCCTAACCCTAATCCTCACCCTAAACCTCACCATAATCCTAACACTAATTCTCAATCTAAACCTCACCCTCACACTACCCTTAAACCTAACCCTCACCCTAACACTAACCGTCAGCCTTACAGTAACTCTCACCCTCAGGCCAACAATAATATTTACTCTTACCTTCACTACCACCCTAACACTCACGCTAACCCTATCCCTCACCCTAACCCCAACTGTACCCCTAAACCTCACCCTCACCATAACCCTAACTCTAACCCTAACCCTAACACTAAACCGCACCATAACCCACAGATTCACACTCACCCTAACACTAATCCTAACCCTAACCCTCATCCTAACCCTCAACCTAACCCTAACCTAACCCTATCCCTCACCTTTAGCCTCAGCCTCAGCCTAACCCTAAGCCTAACTTTAAACCTAACCCTAACCCACACACTCAACCTCACCCTAACCCTAATCCTAACCCTAACAGTCCCTCTAACCCTTACCCTCACAATAAACCTCACCCTAACCCTAACCTAAGACTAACCTTAATACTAATCCTCACACTAACCCTCACATTAAGCCTAACTCTAACCCTAAACCTCACCCTCACCCTAACCCTAACTCTACCCCTAATCCTAAACCTAAACCTCACCCTAACTCTAACCCTAACCCTCACACTCACCCTCACCCTGAATGTAACCCTAAACCTAAAAATCACAATAACCCTAACCCTAACCCTAACCCTAACCCTCACCCTAACTATAACCCTCACCCTAACCCTAACCCTCACTCTAACACTTACCCTCACCCTAACACTAACCCAACCATAACACTAACCCGCACACTAAACCTAACCCTCACCCTAACCCTAAAACTCACCATAACCCTAACCTTACCCTCACCCTCACCCTCAGCCTAGCCCTCATCCTAACCCTAATTCTAACCCTAACCCTCACCCTAACCCTAACATCATCCTCACCCTAAACCTCACACTAAACCTAACCCTAATCCTCAATCTAACACTCACACTCACCCTAACCCCTAACCCTCACCATTACCCTAACCCTCATCCTAACCGTAACCCTCACCCTTATCTTTACCCTGACCCTCAGCCTAACCTTCAACTTTACCCTTACCATCACCAACAACCTATCCCTCACCCTATCCCTAAACCTCAGGCTAACCTTCAACCTAACTGTAACCCTAACCTCACCCTAACCCTGACCCTCACCCTCAAACTCACACTCAGCCTAAACATAAGCCTAAGACTAACACTAACCCTAACCCTCACCCTCAAACTAGCCCTCACCCTAAACCTAACCCTCAACCTAACCCTCCCCCATAACCCTAACTCTAACCTTATACCTCACCCTAACCCTCACACTAACCCTAACTCTAACCCTAAACCTCACACTTGCCCTAAACCTAAACCTAACTATAACCCTAAACCTCAGCCTAACCCTAACCCTAAACAGCACCCTCAGCATAAACTTCACCCTAACCCTAACCCTAAACCTCACACTCAACGTAGCCCTCAACCTAACCCAAAACCTAATCGTAACCGTCACCCTAAACATAACCCTCACTGTAACCCAAAGGCTCACACTAAACTTAACCCTCAGCCTCAACCTCACCCTCTGCCTAACCCTAAGCCTAACACTAAAACTAACCTTAACCCACACACTCACCCTCACCCTAACCCTAATCCTAATCCTAAACATAACCATAACCTCACCCTAACACTATCACTCACCCTAACCCTAACCCTAACACTAACCCGATCCCTAACCCTCACCCTAACCCTAACTCTAACACTCAACCTCACCCTACTCACCCTAACCCTAAACCTAAACCTCACCCTCACCCTAGCCATCACTCTAATCCTAATCCTAACCCTAACCTTCATCATAAATCTCACCCTAACCGTAATCCTAACCCTCACCCTAACCCTAAACTTCACCCTCAACCTCACTCTCAGCCTAACACTTAGCCTAAACCTAAACCTAACCCTAACCCACACACTCACCCTAACCCTAACCTAACACTAACCCTAACCCTAACACTCACCCTAAGCCTAAATCTAACCTTAAACCTCACCCTCACACTAATCATAACACTAACCTAATCCTAACTCTAAACCTCACCCTAACCCTAACCCTAACCCTCACCCTCACCCTCACCCTCACCATAAACATAACCCTAAACCTAAAATTAACAAAAACCCTAACCTTAACACTAACCCTCACCCTAACTATAACCCTCACCCTAACCCTACCCCTCAACCTAACACTTACCCTCACCCTAACACTAACCCTAACCCTAACGCTAAACCTCACACTAACCCTAACCCAAGCCCTCACCCTATTCCTAATTCGATCCCTTACCCTCAACTAACCCTAACCCTCATGTTCACCCTAAACCACACACTAACCCAAACCCTAATCCTCAATCTAACCCTCACCCTCACCCTAATCCCTAACCCTCACCCTTACCCTAACCCTCACCCTAACCGTAACCCTCACCCTTATCTTAACCCTCACCCTCAGCCTAACTCTCAACTTTAAACTGACCATCAACCACACCCTAACCCTCACACTATTCCTAAACAGCATCCTAACTTTCAACTAACCATAACCCTAACCATCACCCTAGCCCTAATTCTAACACTAACCCTAACCCTAAACCTGAATCTAACCATCCCCCTAACCCTAACAGTAAACTTAACCCTAACACTAACACTCACACTAACCCTAAACCTCACCCTAAGCCTAAACCTCACCCTAACCCTAAACCTAACCCTCAACCTCACCCTAGCCTTCACCCTAAACCTAATCCTAACCCTAACCCTGATCCTATCCCTCACCTTCATCCTAACCCTAACCATCACCCAAACACTAAGACTCACCCTCACCCTCACACTAAGCCTAAGCCTAAACCTAACACTAACACCCACACTCACCCTCACTCTAACCCTAATCCTAAACCTAACCCTAACCCTAACCCTAAACCTCAACCTATCCCTCATACTAACCCTAACCCTTTGAGTAACCCTAACCCTAATGCTGACCCTAACCCTCCCCCTAACCCTAACACTAAACCTAACCCTCACCCTAACCCTAACCTCACCCTAACCCTAAACCTCACCCTAAACCTAAGCTTAACACTCACCCTCACCATAATCCCAAACCTAAGCCTAAGCCTAATTCTAACCCTAACACTCACATTCACACTCACCCTAAACCTAATCCTAACCCTAAACCTATCCCTAAACCTCAACCTAACCCTCACCCTCACCCTAAGAATAACACTAACCCACAACCTAATCCTAACCCTAAACCTCACCCTAAAACTCACCCTAACCCTAACCTTCACCCTCACCTTCACCCTAACCGTAACTCTAACCTTAACCCTAACAACAACACTAACACTAACCCTAACTCTAAACCTAACCCTAACCATAAACCTCACCCTCAGCCTCACACTCACTGCAAAATTAATTCTAACCATAACACTAACAATAACCCTAACCCTAACCCTAAACCGAACTCTAACCCTAACCCTAACCCTAAACCTAATCCTCACCCCCACGCTCACCCTCAGCCTAAACCTAAGCCTAACGCTAAAAATAACCCTAACTCTAACAATAAACCTTACCCTCACCCTAACCCTATCTCTAACACTAACCCTAAACCTCACCTAACCCTAACCCTAATCCTCAACCCCACCCTCTCACACTTAGCCTAACCCTAACCCTAACCCTAAAACTAATCCTAATCCTCACCATCACCCTCACTCTAAACCAAACCCTAACCCAAACCCTAACCCTATGCCTAACCCTAACCCTAAGCCTAACCATCACACTCACTCTCAACCTAACCCTAATCCTAAACCTAACCCTATCCCTATCCCTCACAATAAACTTCACACCAGCGGTCAACCTAACCCTCATCCTAACCCTAACCCTCATCCTAACCCTCAATCTAACCCTAAATCTAACCCTCACCCTAACCCTAATTCTCACCCTCAACCTTACCCTCAGCCTAACCCTAAGCCTAACACTAAACCTAACCCTAACCCAAACACTCACCCTCACCATAACCCTAATACTAATGCTAACTATCACTCTAACCCTAACCCTCAAACTAACCCTCACCCTAACCCTAACCTAAAACTAACCCTAACCCTCACACTAACACTCACCCTAAGCCCAACTCTAACCCGAAACCTCACCCTCACCATAACCCTAACTCTAACCCTAATCCTAACCCTAAAACTGACCCTAACCCTAATCCTAAACCTAACCCTCACCCTCACCCTCACCCTCAATGTAACCCTAAACCTAACAATAACAATAACCCTAACCCTAACCCTCACCCTAACTATAAACCTCATCCGAACCCTAAACCTCACCCTAACACTTACCCTCACCCTAACACTAACCCTAACCCTAACACTAACCCTCACATTAACCTTAAACCTCACCCTAATCCTAAAACTCATCCTAACCCTAACACTAACCCTAACCCTCACCCTCTCCCTAGCTCTCAACCTAAACCTAATTCTAACCTTAACCCTCACCATAACCCTAACCCTCATCCTCACCATAAACCTAACCCTAATCCTCAATCTAACCCTCACCCTCAGCATAACCCCTAACCCTCACCCTTACCCTAAGCCTCACCCTAACCCTAACCCTCACCCTTATTTTAATTCTCACTCTCAGCCTAACACTCAACTATACCCTTACCATCACCCTCACTCTAACCCTCACCTTATCACTAAATCTCATGCTAACCTTCAACCTAACGGTAACACTAACAATCACCCTAACCATAACCCTCATCCTCAACCTCTACCTCAGCCTAACCCTAAGCCTAACCCTAACCCTAACCCTAACCCTAATCCTCACCCTCACCCTAGCCCTCACCCTAACCCTAATCCTAACCCTAACCATCACCCTAAACCTAACCCTCACCCTCACCTTAATCCGAACCCAAATCTTAACCCTCACCCTAACTGTAATCCTCACCCTCACTGTAACCATAACCCTCACACCTACCTTCACCTTCAACCTAAACCTAAGCATAAACCTAAACCTAACCCTCACACTCATGCTCACCCACACCCTAATTCTAACCCTAAGCCTATTCCCTAAACCTCAACCTAACCCTCACCCATACCCTAACACTAACTCTAACCCTAACCCTACCTCTCACGCTATCCCTCACAATAAACCAAATTCAAACTCTAAAACTCACCCTCAACCTAACCCTAACCCTAAACCTCACCATAAACTTCACCCTAAACCTAACCCTCACCCTCACCCTCACTGTAAATCTAACCCTAACCCTAAAAATAATACTAACCCTAACCCTAACCCTAAACCCAACCATAACCATAAACCTCACCCTCAGCCTCACCCTCACTGCGAACTTAACTGTAACCATAACACTAACAATAACCCTAACCCTAACCCATACACTCATCCTCACCCTAAACCTCACCTTAACACTAATCCTCAATCTTACCCTTACCCTCACACTACCCCTAACCCTAACCCGCACCATAACCCTAACCCTAATCCTCACATTTATCGTAATCCTCACTCTCAGCCTAACCCTCAACTTTACCCTTACTGTCACCCTCACCCTAACCCTCACACTAACTCTCACCCTAATGCTAACCCTCTCCCTGACCATAACCCTAAGCATCACCCTAACCCTAACCCTCACCCACACCCTAACTTTAACACTAACCCTCACACTAACCCTCACCCTAACCCTAACACTCACCCTAACTCTCACACTCACCCTAACCCAAATCCTAACCCTCACCCTCACCCTAGCCCTCACCCTAACCCTAACTCTCATCCTCACATTAAACCTCACACTAACCCTAAAACTAATCCTCAAACTAAACCACACCCTCACCCTAACCCTAACCCTAACCCTCACCCTAACCCTAACCCTCACATTTACAGTAATCCTCACTTTCAGTCTAACCCTCAACTTTACCCTTACTGTCTCCCTCACTCTAACCCTCACACTAAAACTCACCCTCATGCTAACCCTCTCCCTGACCGTAAACCTAAGCATCACCCTAACCCTAACCCTCATCCACACCCTAACTTTAACAATAACCCTCACACTAAACCTCACACTAACACTAACACTAAACCTAACCCTCACACTCACCCTCACCCTAAACCTAACCCTCACGCTCAACCTAACCCTAAGCCAAACCCTTACCCCAACCCACACACTCACGCTCAACCTAACCATAATTCTAATCCTAACTATAACCATAACACTCACCCTAAACCTAAGACTCACCCTATCCCTAAACCTAACACTAACCATAACCCTAACCCTCACCCTAACCGTAACTCTAACACTAAACCTCACCCTCACCCGAACCCTAACCCACAACCGCACCCTAACCCTAACTGTAAACGTCACCCTCACCCTTGCCCTCACTCTAACCGTAATCATAACCCTAACCCTCATCCTAACCCTCACACTAACCCTAATCCTAACCCTCACCCTAACCCCTAACCTCACCCTCAACCTCACCCTCAGCATAATGCTAAGCCTAACCCTAAACCTAACCCTAACCCACACACTGAACCTCACCCTAACCCTATCCTAACACTAACCGAACTCTAACCATAACCCTCACACTGACCCTTACCCTAACCCAAACCTAACACTAACCCTCACCCTAAGCCTAAATCTAACCCTAAACCTCACCCAAACCCTAACCCTAACTCTAACCCTAATCCTAAACCTATACCTCACCCTAACACTAACCCTAACCCTCACCCTCACCCTCATACTTAACGTAAATCTAAACCTAAATCTAACAATAACCCTAACCCTAACCCTAACCCTCACCCTAACTATAACCCTCAACCTAAAACTTACCCTCACCATAACACTAACCCTAACCCTAACACTAACCCTTACACTAACCCAAAACATCACCCTAAGCCTAAACCTCACCCTAACCCTAAACCTAACCCTCACCCTCAACCTAGCCCTCACCCTAACCCTAATTCTAACCCTTACCCACACCTAACCCTAACCTTCATCCTCACCCTAAACAAGAACACTAACCCTTACCCTACTCCTCAATCTAACCCTCACCCTAATACCTAACCCTCAACTTTAACCTAACCCTCACCCTAACCGTAACCCTCACACTTATCCTAACCCTCACCCTAACCGTAACCCTCAAATTTACCCTTACCATCACCCTTACCCTAACCCTCACCCTATCCCTAAACCTCATCTTAACCTTCAAGCTAACCGTAACCCTAACCATCACCCTAACCCTAACCCTAACACTAACCCTAACCCTAAGCCTGACCCTAACACTCCCCCTAAACGTAACACTAAACATAAACCTAACACTAACACTCACACTAACCTTAACCATCACCTTAATCCTAAACCTCACTCTAACCCTAACCCTAACCCTCACTCTCACCCTAGACCTCACCCTAACCCTCACCCTAAACCTAACCCTAACCATCACACGAAAACTAATCCTGACCCACACCCTCACCCTCAGCCTAAGCCTAAGCCTAACCCTAACACTCACCCTCACCCTCACCTTAACCCTAACCCTTAAACTAACTCTAACCCTAATATTAACCCTAACCCTAAACCTGACCCTAAACCTCCCCCTAAGCCTAACACTAAACCAAACCCTAACACTAACACACTAACCCTAACCCACACGCTAACCATAAACCTCAATCTAACCCTAACCCTAACACTCACGCTCATCCTAATTCTAACCATAAGCCTAAGCCTAAACCTAATCCTAAACCTCACATTCACCCTCACCCTAACCCTAATCGTAAACCTAACCCTATCCCTAAACCTCAACCTAATCCTCACCCTCACCCTAAGACTAACACTAACCCTAAACCTAACCCTCACCCTAACCCTCCCACTAACCCTCACTCTAAACCTAAAACTCACCCTCAACATAAATCTAACCCTAAATCTCACCCTAACCCTAACCCTCACCCTCACGCTCACTTTCACCATAACTGTAACCCTAACACTAACACTAAAACTAACATTAACCCTAACCCTAAACCTAACCCTAACTATAAACCTCACCCTCAGCCTCACCCTCAATGCAAACTTAACCTTAGACATAACACTAACAATAACCCTAACCCTAACCCTAAATCTAACTCTAACCCTAACCCTATCCCTAATCCTCACCCCCACTCTCACCCTCAGCCTAACCCTAAGCCCAATCCTAACACTAACCCTAACTCTAACCCTAAACATCACCCTCACCCTAAACTTATCTCCAACCCTAACTCTAAACCTCACCCAAACCCTAACCCTAACCCTCACCCACAACCTCAGCCTCACCGTAACTCTAACCCTAACCCTAACAATAACACTAACCCTAAACCTAACCATCACCCTAACCCTAATCCTCACCCCCACCCTCACCCTCAGCCTAACCCTAACCGTAACACTAACACTAACCCTAATCCTCACCCTACCCCTCACCCTAAACCAAACCCTAACCCTAAACCTAATCCTAACCCTAAGCCTAACCCTAACTCTAACCCTAAAACTCACACTGACCCTCAACCTAACCCTAATCCTAAACCTAACCCTATCCCTAACCCTAAGCCTCACACTAACCCTAACCCTCACCCTCAACCTCAGCCTCAGCCTAACCCGACGCATAAATCTAAACCTAACCCTAACCCACACACTGACCCTCACACTAATCCTAGTCCTAACCCTAACCCTCTTCCTAACCCTCAGCCTTACCCTAAACCTAACCCTCACCTAACCCTCACCCTCACATTCAACCTCAGCCTCAGCCTAACTCTAAGCCTAACTCTAAACCTAACCCTAACCCAAACACTCAACCTCACCCTAACCCTAATCCTAACCCTAACCCTCCCTCTAACCCTAACGGTCACACTAACCCTCACCCTAAGCCTAACCTAACACTAACCCTAACCCTAATCCTCACACTAACCCTCACCCTAAGCCTAACTCGAACCCAAAACCTCACCCTCACCATAACTCTACCCGTAATACTAAACGTAAACCTCACCCTAACTCTAACCCTAACACTCACCCTCACCCTCACCCTCAATGTAACCATAAACCTAACAATAACAGTATCCCTAAACCTAACCCTAACCCTCACCCTAACACTTACCCTCACCCTAACACTAACCCTAACCATAACACTAACCCTCACACTAACCCTAACCCTCACCCTAACCCTAAAACTCACTCTAACCCCAACCTAACCCTAACCCTCACCCTCACCCTAGCCCTCATCCTAACCCTAATTCTGACCGTAATCCTCACCCTAACCTTAACCCTCATCATCACCCTAAACCTCACACTAACCCTAACCCTAATCCTCAATCTAACCCTCACCCTCACACCAACCCCTAACCCTCAACCTTAACTTAACCCTCACCCTAACCCTAACCCTCACCCTTATCTTTACCCTAACCCTCAGCGTAATCCTCAACATTACCCTTACCATCACCCTCACCTTAACCCTCACCCTACACCTAAAACTCATGCTAACCTTCAACCTAACCGTACCCCTAACCTCACCCTAACCCTAACCTCACCCTCAACCTCACCCTCAGCCTAACCATAAGCCTAAGCCTAACACTAACCCTTACCCTCACCCTCAACCTAGCACTCACCCTAAACCTAACCCTCACCCTAACCCTCCCCCTAACCCTAACTCTAACTGTAAACCTCACCCTAACCCTCACCGTAACCCTAACTCTAACCCTAAACCTCAAACTCGCCCTACCCCTAACCCTAAATATAACCCTAAACCTCAGCCTATCCCTATCCCTAAACCTCACCCTCACCATAAACTTTACCCTAAAGCTAACCCTAAACCTCACCCTCAACCGAACCCTAAGCCTAACCGTAACCATCACCCTAAACATAACCCTCACTGTAACCCAAACACTCACAATAAACCTAACCCTCAGCCTCAACTTCACCCTCAGCCTAACGCTAAGCCTAACACTAAACCTAACATTAACCCACACAGTAACCCTAACCGTAACCCTAATCCTAATCCTAACCATAACCATAACCCTCACCCTAACCCTATCACTCACCCTAACCCTAAACCTAACACTAACCAGATCCCTAACCCTCACTCTAACCCTAACTCTAACACTCAACCTCACCCTCACCGTAACCCTAACACTAAACCTCACCCTAACCCTAACCCTAAACCTCACCCTCACCCTAGCCATCACCTAACCCTCATCCTAACCCTCACCCTAACCGAAATCCTTACCCTCACCCTAACCCTAACCCTCACTCTCAACCTCACTCTCAGCCAAAAACTAAGCCTAACCCTAAACCTAATCCTAACCCACACACTCACCCTAACCCTAACCTAATATTAACCCTAATTCTAACCCTCACCCTCACCCTCAACATAACCCTAAACCTAAAATTAACACAAACCCTAACCCTAACCCTAACCCTCACCCTAAATATAACACTCACCCTAACCCTAACCCTCAATCTAACACTTACCCTCACCCTAACACTAACACTAATACTAACCCTAATACTAACCCTCACACTAACCCTAACACTCACCCTAAGCCTCACCCTCACCCTAACGCTAACACTAACCCTAACCCTCACCCTGATCCTAGCCCTCACCGTAACCCTAATTCTAACCCTTACCCTCACCTAACCCTAACCCTCATCCTCACCCTAAAACACACACTAACCCTAACCCTAATCCTCAATCTAACCCTCACCCTCACCATAACCCCTAACTCTCACCCTTATCTTAACCCTCACCCTCAGCCTAACCCTCAACTTCAACCTTACCATCACCCTCACCGTAACCCTCACTCTATCCCTAAACATCCTAAACTTCAAGCTAACCATAACCCCAACCATCACCCTAACCCTAATCCTAACACTAACCCTAAACTTAACCCTGACCCTAATCCTCCCCCTAACCCTAACACTAAACTTAACCCTACCACTAACACTCACAATAGCCCTAACCCTCATCCTAAGCCTAAACCTCACCCTAACACTAAACCTAACCCTCACCCTCACCCTAGCCTTCACCTTAACCCTAATCCTAACCCTAACCCTCATCCTAACCCTCACCCTCATCCTAACCCTAACCATCACCCAAACGCTAAGCCTCACCCTTACCCTCACCCTCAGCCTAAGCCTAAACCTAACCCTAACACTCACAAATACCCTCAACCTAACCCTAATCCTAAACCTAACCCTAACCCTAACCCTAAACCTCAACTAAACCCTCACCCTAACCCTAACTTTCACACTAACCCTAACCCTAACTCTGACCCTAACCCTCCCCCTAACCCTAACACTAAACCTAACCCTACACTAACACTAACACTAACCCTAACCCTCAACCTAACCCTAAACCTCACCCTAATCCTAAGCCTAACACTCACCCTCACCATAATCATAAACCTAAGCCTAAGCCTAACCCTAACCCTAACGCTCACATTCACCCTCACCCTAACCCTAATCCTAACCCTAAACTTATCCCTAAACCTCAACCTAAACCTCACCCTCACCCTAAGACTAACAATAACCCTAAACCTAACCCTCACCCTAACCCTCCCACTAACCCTCACTCTAACCCTAAACCTCACACCCAACCTAACCCTAACCCTCAACCTCACCCTAAACCTCACCCTAACCCTAACCCTCACCCTCACCCTCACCCTCACCATAACTCTAACCCTAACCCTAAAAATAACACTAACACTAACCCTAATCCTAAACCTAAACCTAACCATAAACCTCACCATCAGCCTCACCCTCACTGCAAACTAAACCTAACCATAACACTAACAATAACCCTAACCCTAAGCCTAACCCGAACTCTAACACTAACCCAAACACTAACCCTAATCCTCACCCCCACCCTCAACCTCAGCCTAACGGTAAGCGTAACCCTAACACTAACCCGAACTCTAACCCTAAACCTCACCCTCACCTTAACCCTATCTCTAACACTAACCCTAAACCTCACCTAACCCTAACCCTAAAACTCACCCGCACCCTCACCCTCACCCTCACCTTAACTCTAACCCTAACCCTAACAATAACACTAACCCTAACCCTAACCATCACCCTAACCCAAATCCTCACCCCACCCTCACCCTTAGCCTAACCCTAACCCTAACACTAACACTAACTCTAATTCTTACCCTCAACCTCACTCTAAATCAAATCCTAACCATAACCCTAACCCTAATCCTAACCCTAACACTAAGCCTAACCCTCACACTCACCCAAAACCTAACCCTAATCTTAAACCTAACCCTATCCCTAACCCTAAACCTCACACTAACCATCACCCCAGAGCTCAACCTAACTCTAATCGTAACACTAACCCTCATCCTAACCCTCAATCTAGCCCTAACTCTAACCCTCACCCTAACCATAACCCTCACCCTCAACCTCACCCTCAGCCTAACCCTAAGCATAACATTAAACTTAAGCCTAACCCACACACTCAACCTCACCCTAACCCTAATACTACCCCTAATTATCACTCTAAACCTAACCCTCACCCTAACACTAACCTAACACTTACCCTAACCCTAACCCTCAAACTAACACTCAACCGAAGCCTAATTCTAACCCTAAACCTCACCCTCACCCTAACCCTAACTATAACACTAATCCTAACCCTAAATCTCACCCTAATCCTGACCCTACACCTAACCCTCACTGTCACCCTCACCCTCAACCTAACTCTAAACCTAACAATAACAATAACCCTAACCCTAACCCTCACCCTAACTATAACCCTCAACCTAACCCTAACCCTCACCATAACCCCTAACCCACACCCTTACCCTAAGCCTCACCCTAACCCTAACCCTCACCCTTATCTTAATTCTCACAGTCAGCCTAACCTTGAACTTTACCCTTACCATCACCCTCACTCTAACACTCACCCTATCCCTAAACCTCATACTAATCTTCAACTTAACCTTAACCCTAACCATTACCCTTACCCTCAACGTCACTATCAGCCTAACCCTAAACCTAACCCTAACCCTAACCCTCAACCTCACCCTAGCCCTCACCCTAACCCTAATCCTCACCCTAACCCTCATCCTAACCCTCACCTTAATCCTCACCCTAATCATCACTCGAACACTAATCCTCACCCCCCCCTCATCCTCAGCCTAACCCTAAGCCTAAGCCTAAGCCTAACCCTAACACTCACACTCACCCTCAACCTAACCCTACTCCTAAACCTAACCCTAACCCAAACCCTAACACTCACCCTAACCCTCCCCCGAACCCTCACTCTAACCCTAAACCTAACCCTCACCAAAACCCTAATCCTCACCCTAACCCTAAAGCTCACCCTAACCCTAACCCTAACGCTCAGCCTCACCCTGACCATAACTCTAACCCTAACCTTAACAAAAACACTAATCCTAACCCTAAACCTAACCCTAACCCTAATCCTAAACCTAACCCTCACCCTCAGCCTCACCATCACTGCAAAGGTAACCTTAACCATAACATTAACAATAACCCTAACCATTATCCAAACACTCACACTCACCCTAATCCTAATCCTAAACCTTAAACTCACCCTAACCCTAACCCTCACCCTCACCTTAATCCTAACCCAAATTCTAACCCTCACCCTAACCCTAATCCTCACCCTCACTGTAACCATAACGCTCACACCTACCTTCACCCTTAACCTAACCCTGAGTCTAAGCCTAAACATAACTCTCACACTTATCCTCAACCAAAACCTAATCCTAACCCTAAACCTATCCCTAAACCTCAACCTAACCCTCACCCTCGCCTTAAGACTAACTCTAACCCTAACCCTATCTCTCACCCTAACCCTCCCCATAAACATAATTCTAACTCTAAACGTCACGCTCAACCTAACACTAACCCTAAACCACACCATAAACCTCACCCTAACCCTAACCCTCACCCTCATCCTCACTGTAAATCTAACCCTAACCCTAAAAATAATACTAACCCTAACCCTAAACCTAAACCTAACCCTAACTATAAACATCACCCTCAGCCTCACCCTCACTGCAAACTTAACTGTAACCATAACACTAACAATAACCCTAACCCTAACCCTCATCCTCACCCTATACCTCACCCTAACATTAATACTCAATCTTACACTCACCCTCACCCTACCTCTAACCCTAACCCTCACCCTCACCTTAACCCTAACCCTCACATTTACCATAATCCTCACTCTCAGCCAAACCCTCAACTTTACCCTTACTGTCACCCTCACACTAACTCTCACCCTCATGCTAACCCTCTCCCTGACCGTAACCCTAAGCATGACCCTAAACCTAACCCTCAACCACACCCTAACTTTAACACTAACCCTCACACTAACCTTCACCCTAACCCTAACACTAATCCTAACCCTCACACTCGCCCTCACCCTAAACCTAACCCACACCCTCAACCTAACCCTAAGCCAAACCTTTACCCTAACCTCACACTCATCCTCACCCTAACCCTAATCCTAATCCTAAACATAACCATAACCCTCACCCTAACCCTAAAACTCATCCTAACCCTAACACTAACCCTAACCCTAACCCTCAACCTAACACCAACCCTCACCCTTGTCTTAATTCTCACCCTCAGCCTAACACTCAACTTTACCCGAACCATCACCCTCACGCTAACCCTCACCCTATCCCTAAACCTCATGCTAACCTTCAACATAACCGTATCCCTAAACATCACGCTAAACTTAACACTCACCCTCAACCTCACGCTCAGCCTAACCCTAAGCCTAAGCCTAACCCTAACCCTCCCCCTCCCCCTAGCTTTAACCCTAACCCTAATCCTAACACTAACCCTCATCCTAACAGTCACCCGAATCCTAAACCTAACAATCAACCAAACCCTAATCCTCACCCCCACCCTCATCCTCAGCCTAACCCTAAACCTAAGAATAAGCCTAACCCTAACCCTCAGAGTCACCCTCACCCTAACCCTATTCCTAAACTTAACCCTAACCCTAACCCTAACCCTCACCCTAGCCCTCTGCCTAAACCTAACTCTAATCCTAAACCTCACCCTCACCCTAACCCTAATCCTCATCCTAACCCTAAACCACACCCTAACCCTAACCCTAACCCTCACCCTCACCCTAACACTAACCATGAGTCTAACCCTAACCTTAACAAAAACACTAATCCTAACCCTAAACCTAACCCTATCCCTAATCCTAACCCTAACCCTCCCACTAACCCTCACTCTAACCATAAACCTCACCCTCAACCTAATCCTAACCCTAAACGTCACCCTAAACCTCAACCTAACCCTAAGACTCACTCTCACCTTAACTCTAACCCTAACCCTAAACCTAACACTAACACTAACAATAACCCTAACCCAAAACCTAACCCTAACCATAAACCTCACCCTCAGCCTCACCCTCACTGCAAACTTAACCCTAAACATAACACTAACAATAACCCTAACCCTAACAATAAACCTAACTCTAACCCTAACCTTAACCGTATCCCTAATACTCACCCCCACTCTCACCCTCAGCCTAACCCTAAGCCCAACCCTATCACTAACCCGAACTCTAACCCTAAACATCACCCTCACCCTAACCCTATTTCCAACCCTAACTTTAAACCTCACCCTAACACTAACCCTAAACCTCACCCAGAACCTCACCCTCACCATAACTCTATCCCTAACCCTAACAATAACACTAAACCTAACTCTAACCATCACCCTAACACTAATCCTCACCGCCACCCTCACCCTCAGCCTAACCCTAAACCTAACACTAACACTAACTCTAATCCTCACCCTCACCCTAATCCTAATCCTAACCCTAACCCTCACCCTAACCCTAACCCTCACCCTCACCTTAATCCTAACCCAAATCCTAACCCTCACTGTAACCCTAATCCTCACCCTCACCATAACCATAACACTCACACCTACCTTCACACTCAACCTAAACCTAAGCCTAATCCTAAACCTAACCCTCACACTCAACCCCACCCTAACCCTAATCCTAACCCTAAGCCTATCCCTAAACCTCAACCTAAGCCTCAACCTCACCCTAAGACTAACACTAACCCTAACCCTACCTCTCACCCTAACCCTCCCCATAAACCTAATTCTAACTCTAAACCTCACCCTCAACGTAACCCTAACCCTAAACCTCACCGTAAACCTCACCCTAACCCTAACCCTCATCCTCACCCTCACTGTAAATCTAACCCTAACCCTAAAAATAATACTAACCCTAACCCTAACCTAAATCTAACCCTCACCATAATCCTCACCCTCAGCCTCACCCTCATTGCAAACTTAACTATAACCATAGCACTAACAAAAACCCTAACCCAAACCCTCATCCTTAACCTAAACTTCACCCTAACACTAATCCTCAATCTTACACTCACCCTCACCCTACCCCTACACCTAACCCTCACCCTAACCCTAACCCAAACCCTTACAGTAACTCTCAACCTCAGCCTAACCCTAAAGTTTACCTTTACTGTCAACCCCACCCTAAACCTCACCCTAACCCTAACCCTCAGGCTAACCCTCACCCTAAGCCCAACTCTAACCCTAGACTTCACCCTCACCCTAACCGTTACCCTAACACTAAAACTCATCATACCCCTAACCCTAACCCTCACCCTAACCCTAACCTAACCCTCACCCTAACCCTAACCCTCTCCCTCACCATCACCCTCAGCCTAAACCTAAGGCTAACCCTAACACTAACCCTAACACTCACACTCACCCTCACCCTAACCCTAACCCTCACGCTCACCCTCACCCTCAGGCTAACCCTAAGCCTAACCCTTACCCTCACCCTCACACTCACCCTAACCCTACCCTAATCCTAATCCTAACCATCACCATAACACTCAACCTAACCCTAACACTCACCCTAACCCTAACGCTAACACTAACCCTAATCCTAACCCTCAACCTAACCCGAACTCTAACACTAAACCTCACCCTCACACTAACCCTAACCCTAAACCTCACCCTAACCCTAACACTAAACCTCACGCTCACCCTAGCCCTCACTCTAACCCTAATCCTAACCCTAACCTTCATCCTAACCCTCACACTAACCCTAATCCTAACCCTCAGACTAACCGTAACCATCACCCTCAACCTCACCCTCAGCCTAACCCCAAGCCTACCCCTAAACCTAACGCTAAACCACACACTCAACCACACCATAACCCTAACCCTAACCCTAACATAACACTAATCCTAACCGTAACCATAACACTTACCCTAACCCTAAGATAAATCTAACCCTAAACCTCACCCTAAACCTAACCCTAAACCTCACCCTCACCCTCACCCTAAGCCTAAAATTAACAATAACCCTAACCCTAACCCTTAGCCTCACCCTAAATATAAGCCTCACCCTCACCCTAACCCTCCCCCTAACACTTACCCTCAACCTAACACTAACCCTAACCCTAACACTAACCCTCACACTAACCCTAACCCTCACCCTAAGCCTAAACCTCACCCTACCCCTAAACCTAACCCTCACCCTCACCCTAGTCCTCACCATAACCCTAATTCTAACACTTAACTTCACCTAACCCTAACCCTCATCCTCACCCTAAACCACATACTAACCATAACCCTAATCCTCAATCTAACCCTCAGCCTCACCTTAATCCCTAACCCTCACCCTTACCCTAACCCTCACCCTAACCGTAACCCTCACACTTATCCTAACCCTCACCCAAAGCCTAACCCTCAAATTTACCCTTACCATCACCCTTACCCTAACCCTCACCCTATCCCTAAACCTCATCCTAAGCTTCAAGCTAACCGTAAGCCTAACCATCACCCTAACCATAACCCTAACACTAACCCTAACCCTAACCCTGAACCTAACCCTCCCCCTAACCCTAACTCTAAACCTAAACCTAACACTAACCCTCACACTAACCCTAACCCTCACCTTAACCCTAAACCTCACCCTAACCCTAACCCTAAACCTCACGCTCACCCTAGCCCTCACCCTAACCCTAATCCTAACCCTAACCATCACCCGAAAACTAATCCTCACCCCGACCCTCACCCTCAGCCTAAGCCTAACCCTAACTCTAACACTCACCCTCACCTTCACCTGAACCCTAATCCCTAACCTAACCTTAATCCTAACTCTAACCCTAACCCTAAACCCAACCCTAATCCTCACCCCCACTCTCACCCTCAGCCTAACCCTAAGCCCAACCCTAACACTAACCTGAAATCTAACCCTAAACATCACCCTCAACCTAACCCTATCTCCAAACCTAACTCTAAACCTCACCCTAACCCTAACCCTAACCAGGACCCGCAACCTCACCCTCAACGTAAATCTAATCCTTAACCTAACAATAACACTAAACCTAACACTAACCCTCAACCTAACCCTAACCCTCATCCTCACCCCAAACCTCACACTGAACCTAACCCTAATCCTCAATCTAACCCTCACCCTCACCCTTACCCTAACCCTCACCCTAACCCTAACCCTCACCGTTATCTTAATTCTCACCCTCAGCCTAACCCTCAACTTTACCCTTACCATCACCCTCACTCTGTCCCTCAACCTATCCCTAAACCTCATGCTAAACTTCAACCTAACCGTAACCCTAACCATCACCCTAACCTTAACCCTCACCCTCAACCTCACCCTCAGCCTAACCCTAAACTTAAGCCTAAACCTAACCCTAACCCTCACCCTCACCATTGCCCTCAGCCTAACCCTAATAATAACCCTAACCCTCATCCTAACCCTCACCCAAATCCTATCCCTAACCAACACCCAAACCATAATCCTCAACCCCACCCTCATCCTCAGCATATCCCGAAGGTTAAGCTTAAGCCTAACCCTAACCCTCACCCTAACCCTCCCCCTAAACCTCACTCTAACCCTAAACCTCACCCTCACCCTAACCCTAATCCTCACCCTAACCTTAAACTCACCCTAACCCTAACCCTCACCCTCACTCTCACCCTCACCATAACTCTAACCCTAACGTTAACAAAAACACTAATACTAAGCCAAAACCTAACCCTCACTCTAATCCTAAACCTAACCATCATCCTCAGCCTCACCATCACTGCAAAGGTAACCTTAGCCATAACACTAACAATAACCCTAACCCTAATCCTAACCCTCACCCTCACCCTCACCCTAATCCTAATCCTAACCCTAACACTCATCCTAATCCTAACCCTCACTCTCACCTTAATCCTAACCCAAATCCTAACCCTCACCCTAAACCTAATCCTCACCCTCACCGTAACCATAACCCTCCCACCTACCTTCACCCTCAACCTAATCCTAAGCCTAAGCCTAAACCTAACCCTCACCCTAAACCTAACACTAACCCTAACCCTCACATTCACCCACACTCTAAACCTAACCCTCACCCTCAACCTAACCCTAAGCCTAAAGCTTACCCTAACCCTCACACTCACCCTCACCCTAACCCTAATCCTAATCCTAACCATAACCATAACCTTCAACCTAACCCTAACCCTAACACTAACCCTAACCCTAAACCTCACCCTAACCCTAACTCTAACACTAAACCTCATGCTCACCCTAACCCTAACCCTACACCTCACCCTAACGCTAACAGTAAAGGGCACCCTCACCCTAGCCCTCACTTTAATCCTAATACTAACCCTAACGCTCATCCTAACTCTAACACTAACCCTAATCCTAACCCTCAGCCTAACCCAAACCCTCACACTCAACCTCACGCTCAGCCTAACCCTAACCCTCACCCTAACCCTAACCCTCACCCTAACCCTCACCCTAACCCAAACCTAACACTAATCCTAACCCTAACCCTAACAGTAACCTTCACCCTAAGCCTAAATCTAACCGTAAACCTCACCCTCACCCTAACCCTATCTCTAACCCTAACCATAAACCTCACCTAACCCTAACCCTAAACCTCACCCGCACCCTCTCCCTCACCTTCAACTTAACTCTAACCCTAACCTTAACAATAACACTAACCCTAAACCTAACCATCAACCTAACCCTAATCCTCACCCCCAACCTCACCCTTAGCCTAACCCTAACCCTAACCCTAACAATAACCCTAATAATCACCCTCACCCTCACCCTAAACCAAACCCTAATCCTAACCCTAAGCCTAACCATCACCCTAAACCTAACCCTCACACTCACCCTCACCCTAATCCTAATCCTAAAGCTAAACAAAACCCTAACCCTAACCCTAACCCTCACCCTAACCCTCGCCCTAAACCTAACTCTAACCCTAAACCTCACCCTCACCCTAACCCTAATCCTCACCCTAACCCTAACCCTAACCCTCACCCTCACCCTCACCCTCACCCTCACCATAACTCTAACCCTAACCTTAACAAAATCACCAATCCTAACCCTAAACCTAACCCTAACCCTAATACTAACCCTAACCCGCACCCTCAGCCTCACCATCACTGCAAAGGTAACCTTAACCATAACACTAACAATAACCCTAACCCTAATCCTAAACCTCACCCTCACCTAATCCTAATCCTAACCCTAACCCTCACCCTAACCCTAACCCTCACCCTCACCTTAATCCTAACCCAAATTCTAACCCTCACCCTAACCCTAATCCTCACCCTCACCGTAACCATAACCCTCACACCTACCTTCACCCTCAACCTAACCGTAAGCCTCAGCCTAAACTTAACGCTCACAATCAACCTCACCCTAACCCTAATCCTAACCCTAAGACTATCCCTAAACCTCAACCTAACCCTTACCCTCACCCTAAGACTAACACTACCCCTAACCCTACCTGTCACCCTAACCCTCCCCATCAACCTAATTCTAACTCTAAACCTCACCCTCAACTTAAACCTAACCCTAAACCTCACCGTAAAACTCACCCTAACCTTAACCCTCACCCTCACCCTCATTGTAAATCTAAACCTATCCCTCTAAATAATACTAACCCTATCTCTAACGCTGAATCTAAACCTAAAAATAAACCTCACCCTCACTGCAAACATAACTGTAACCATAACACTAACAATAACCCTAACCCTAACCCTCATCCTCACCCTAAACCTCACCCTAACACTAATCCTCAATCTTACCCTCACCCTCACCCTACCCCTAACCCTAACCCTCTCCCTAACCCTAACCCTAACCCTCAAATTTACCGTAATCCTCACTCTCAGCCTAAACCTCAACTGTACCATTACTGTCACCCTCATCCTAACCCTCACACTAACTCTCAACGTCATGCTAACCCTCTCCCTGACAGTAACACTAAGCCTCACCCTAACCCTAACCCTCACCCACACCATAATTTTAAGACTAACCCTCACACTAATCCTCACCCTAACCCTAACACTAACCCTAACCCTCACACTCACCCTCACCCTAAACCTAACCCTCACCCTCAACCTAAACCTAAGCCTAACACTTAACTTAACCCTCACACTCACCCTCACCCTAACCCTAATCCTAATCCTAACCAAAACCATAACCCTCACCCTAAAACTAACACTCACCCTATCCCTAACCTTAAGACTATCCCTAACCCTAACCCACACCCTAACCCTAACTCTAACACTAAACCTTACCCTCACCCTCACCCTAACACTAAACCTTACCCTAACCCTAACAGTAAACGTCACCCTCACCCTAGCCCTCACTCCAATCCTAATCATAACCCTAACCCTCATCCTAACCCTCACCCTAACCCTAATCCTAACCCTAACCCTAACCCCAACCCTAACACTCAACCTCACCCTCAGCCTAACGCTAAGCCTAACCCTAACCCTAACCATAACCCTCACACTAACCCTCACCCTAACCCACACCTAACACTAACCCTAACAGTAACCCTCACCCTAAGCCTAAATCTAAACCTAAACCTCACTCTCACCCTAACCCTAACTCTCACCCTAATCCTAATCCTAAACCTTACCCTAACCCTAAACCTAACCCTCATCCTCACCCTCACCCTCAAGGTAACACTAAACCTAAAACTAATACCCCTAACCCTAACCCTAACCCTCACCCTAACTATAACCCTCACCCTAACCCTCACCCTCACCCTAATACTTACCCTCACCCTAACAGTAACCCGAACCCTAACACTAACCCTTACACTAACCCTAACCCTCACCCTAAGCCTAAACCTCACCCTAAACCTAACCCTAACCCTCACCATCACCCTTACCCTAATTCTAACACTTACCCTCACCTAACCCTAACCCTCATCCTCACCCTAAACCACACACTAACCCTAACCCTAATCCTCAATCTAACCATCACCCTCACCCTAATCCCTAAACCTCACCCTTACCCTAACCCTCATCCCAAATGTAACCCTCACTCTAACCTTAACCCTCACCCTCAGCCGAACCCTCAAATTTATCCCTACCATCACCCTTACCCTAACCCTCACCCTATCCCGAAACTTCATCCTAATTTTCAAGCTAACAGTAACCCTAACCATCACCCTAACCCTAACCCTATCACTAACCCTAACCCTAACAGTGACCCTAACCCTTCCCCTAAATGTAACACTAAACCAAAACCTAACACTAACACTCACACTAACCCTAACCCTCACCTTAACCCTAAATCTCACCCTAACCCTAACCAAACCCCTCACCCTCACCAGAGTCCTCACCCTAACCCTAACCCTAACCCTAACCCTCATCCTACCAATCACCCTAAACCTAACCCTAACCATCACCCGAAAACTAATGGTCACCCTCACCCACACCCTCAGCCTAAGCCTAACCCTAACCCTAACACTCACCCTCACCCTCATCATAACCCTAATCCTTAACATAACCCTAACCCGAAACCTCAAACTAACCCTAACCCTCCCCCTAACCCTAACACTAAACCTTACTCTAAACCTGACCCTAACCCTCCCCCTAACCTTAACACTAAACCTAATCCTAACACTAACCCTAATACTCACCCTAACCATAAACCTCAATCTCACCCTAACCCTAAATCTCACCCTCATCCTAATCCTAACCCTAAGCCTAAGCCTAAACCTAACCCTAACCCTCACATTCACCAACATTGTAAGCCTAATCCTAACCCTAACCCTATCCCTAAACCTCAACCTAACACTCACCCTCACCCTAAGACTAACATTAAATCTAAACCTAACCCTCATCATAACCCTCCCACTAACACTCACTCTAAACCTAAACCTCAGTCTCAACCTAACCCTAACCATAAACGTCACCCCAAACCAACCCTAAACCTAACCCTCACCCTCTCGCTCACCTCACCGTAACTCTAAACCTAACAATAACACTAACACTAACCCTAACACTAACCCTAACCCTAACCATATACCTCACCCTCAGCCTCACCGTCACTGCAGACTTAACCCTAAACATAACACTAACAATAACCCTAACCCTAACCCAAACCCTAACTCTAACCTTAACCCTAACCTTAATCCTCACCCCCACTCTCACACTCAGCCTAACCCAAAGCCCAACCCTAACACTAACCCTAACTCTAATTATAAACATCACCCTCACCCTAACCCTATCTCCAACCCTAACTCTAAACCTCACCCTAACAATAACCCTCACCCTCAACATCAGCCTCAGCCTAACCCTAATCCTAACTCTAAACATAACCCTAACCCACACACTCACCCTCACCCTAACCCTAATCCTAAACCTAACCCGCAACCTAACCCTCATCCTAACCCTAAACCTAACCCTCACCTAACCCTTACCCTCACCTTCAACCTCAGCCTCAGCCTAACCCTAAACCTCCCTCTAACCCTAACGCTTACACTAACCCACACCGTAACTCTAACTTAACACTAACCCTAACCCTAATCCTAACACTAACCCTCACCCTAAGCCTAACTCTAACCCTAAACCTCACCCTCACCCTAACCCTAACTCTACCCCTAATCCTAAACCTAAACTTCACCGTAACTCTAACCCTAACCCTCACACTCACCCGCAATGTAATCCTAATCCTAACAATTACAATAACCCTAACACTAACCCTCAACCTATCTATAACCCTCACCCTAACCCTAACCCTCACCCTAACCCTTACCCTCACCCTAACACTAAACCTAACCCTAACACTAACCCTGACACTAACCCTAACCCTCACCCTAACCCTAAAACTCACCCTAACCCTAACCTAACCCTGACCTTCACCCTCACCGTAGCCCTCATCCTAACCCTAATTCTAACCCTAACCCTCACCCTAACGCTAACCCACATCCTCACCCTAAACCTCACACTAACCCTAATCCTAATCCTCAATCTAACCCTCACCCTCACCCTTACCCCTAACCCTCACACTTACCCTAACCCTCACCCTAACACTAACCCTCACCCTTATCTGTACCCTGACCCTCAGCCTAACCCTCAACTTTACCCTTACCATCACCCTCACCCTAACCCTCACCCTATCCCTAAACCTCATGCTAAACTTCAACCTAACCGTAACCTTAACCATCACCTTAAACCTAACCCTCAACCTCAACCTCACCCTCAGCCTAACCAAAAGCCTAAGCCTAAGCCTAAGCCTAACCCTCACCCTCAACCTAGCCCTCACCGTAAACCTAACACTCACCCTAACCCTCCACCTAACAATAACTCTAACCCTAAACCTCACCCTAACCCTCATCCTAACTCTAACTCTAACCCTAAACCTCACACTTGCCCTAACCCTAACCCTAACTATAATCCTAAACCTCAGCCTAACCCTAACCCTAAACCTCACCCTCACCCTAAACCTCACCCTAAACCTGACACTAAACCTCACCCTCAATGTAACCCTGAACCTAACCCTAAAGCTAACCGTAACCGTCACCCTAAACATAAACCTCACTGTAACCCAAACACTCACGCTAAACCTAACCCTCAGCCTCAACCTCAACCTAAACATAACCCTAAGCCTAACACTAAACCTAACATTAACCCACACACTCACCCTCACCATAACGCTAATCCTAATCCTGACCATAACCATAACCCTCACCCTAAACCTATCACTCACCCTAACCCTAACCCTAACACTAACCCTAACCCTAACCCTAAACATAACCCTAACTCTAACACTCAACCTCACCCTCACCCTAACCCTAACACTAAACCTCACCCTAACCCTAACCCTAAAACTCACCCTCACCCTAGCCATCACCCTAACCTTAATCCTAACCCTAACCCTCATCCTAAGCCTCACCCTAACCCTAATCTAACACTAACCCTAACCCTAACCTCACACTTACCCTCACCCTAATCTTAATCCTAACCCTAAACCTCACCCTAACCCTAATCCTCACACTCACCTTTATCCTAACCCAACCTAACCCTCACTGTAACCTTAATCCTCACTCTCACCGTAACTATAACCTTCAACCCTCACCTACCTTCACCCTCAACCTAACCCTAAGCCTAAGCCTAAACCTAACACTCACACACACACTCACCCTAACCCTAATCCTAACCCTAAGCCTATCCCTAAACCTCAACCTAAACCTCACCCTCACCCTAAGACTAACACTAACCCTAACCCTTCCTCTTACCAGAATCCTCCCCATAAACCTAATTCTAACTCTAAACCTCACCCTCAACCTAACCCTAACCCTAAACCTCACCGTAAAACTCACCCTAACCCTAACCCTCACCCACACCCTCACTGTAAATTTAACCCTAACCCTAAAAATAATACTAACCCTAACCCTAACCCTAAACCTAACCCTCACCATAAACCTCACCCTCAGCCTAATCCTCACCGCAAATTTAACTGTAATCATAACACTAACAATAACCCTAAACCTAACCCAACCCTCATCCTCACCCTAAAACTCACCCTTACACTAATCCTCAATCTTACCCTCACCCTCACCCTACCCCTAACCCTAACCCTCACCCTAACCCTAAGCCCAACTCTACCCCTAGACCTCACCCTCACCCTAATCCTAACCATAACACTAAACCTCATCATTCCCCTAACCCTAACCCTCATCCTCACCCTAAAACTCACCCTTACACTAATCCTCAATCTTACCCTCACCCTCACCCTACCCCTAACCCTAACCCTCACCCTAACCCTAAGCCCAACTCTACCCCTAGACCTCACCCTCACCCTAATCCTAACCATAACACTAAACCTCATCATTCCCCTAACCCTAACCCTCAACCTAACCCTAAACTTCACCCTCACCCACACCCTCAGCCTAAACCTAGGGCTAACCCTATCACTCACCCTAATCCTCACACTCACCCTAACCATAATTCTAAAACTCACCCTCACCCTAGCCCTCACCCTAACCCTAACCCTCATCCTCACCCTAAACCTCACACTAACCCTAAAATTAATCCTCAATCTAAACCATACCCACACCCTAAACCTAACCCTAAACCTCACCCTATCCCTAAACCTTACATTTAACGTAACCCTCACTCTCAGCCTAACCCTCAACTTTACCCTTACTGTCACCCTCACCCTAACCTTCACACTAAACCTAACCCACATCCTAACCCTCACCCTGACCGTAAACCTAAGCATCACCCTAACCCTAAACCTCACCCACACCCTAATTTTAACACTAACCCTAACACTCACCCTCACCCTAAACCTTACTGTAACCCTAACTCTAAAACTAAACCTCACCCTAACCCTAACCCTAAAACTCACCCTAACCCTAACCCTCGCCCTCACCCTCACCCTGAGCCTAAACCTAAGGCTAAACCTAACACAAACCCTAACCCTCACACACACCCTCACCCTAACACTAACCTTCACCCTCACCGTCACTCTCAGGCTAACCTAAGCCTAACCCTTACCCTAATCCTCACACTCACCCTAACCCTACCCTAATCCTAATCCAAACCATCACCATAACCCTCACCCTAAGCCTAACACTCACCCTAACCCTAACCCTAACACTAATCCTAATCCTAACTTTCAACCTAAGCCTAACTCTAACAATAAACCTCACCCTCACCCTAACCCTAATCCTAAACCTAACCCTAACCCTATCACTAAACCTCACCCTCACTCTAGCCCTCACTCTAACCCTAATCCTAACCCTAACCTTCGTCCTATCCCTCACAGTAACCCTAATCCTAACCCTCACCTTAACCCTAACCCTCACCCTCAACCTCACCCTCAGCCTAATCCCAAGCCTAACCCTAAACCTAAACCTAACCCAGACACTCAACCTCACCGTAACCCTAATCCTAACCATAACCTTAACTCTAACCCTAACCCACACACTAACCCTCACCCTAACACTAACCTAACACTAACCCTAACCCTAACACTCACACTAACCCTCACCCTAAGCCTAGCTCTAAACCTAAACCTCACGCTCACCCTAACCCTAACTCTAACACTAAACCTAACCCTAAACCTCACCCTAACCCAAACCCTAAACCTCACCCTCACCCTCACCCTCAACATAAGCCGAAACCTAATATTAACAATAAACCTAAACCTAAATCTAACCCTCACCCTAACTATAACCCTCACCCTCACCCTCACCTTCACCCTAAAACTTACCCTCACCCTTACTCTAACACTAACACTAACCCTCACACTAACCCAAACCCTCACCCTAAGCCTAAACCTCACCCTACCGCTAACCTTAACCCTCAACCTCACCCTAGCCCTCACCCTAACCCTAAACCTAACCCTACACCTCATCCTAACACTCACCCTAAACCTAACCCTAACCCTCACCCTAACCCTAACCCTAACCCTCACCTTCAATCTCGGCCTAAGCCTAAGCCTAACCCTAAGCTTAAGCCTAACCCTAACCCTTACACTAACCCTCACCCTAACCCTAACACCAACACTAACGCTAAATCTAACCCAAAACCTCATCCTCACCCTAAAACTAACTCTAAACTTAACCCTTAACATAAACCTCACCATAAACATAACCCTAACCCTCACACTCAAAGTAACTGTAAACCTAACCCTAAACCAAACAACAACCCTAAACCTAACCCTAACCCTCATTGTAACCATAACCGTCACCCTAACTCTAACCCTTACCCTAATATTTAACCTCACCCTAACACTAACCCTAACCCTAACACTAATCCTCACACTAACCCTAAACATCACACTAACACTAAACCTCACCCTAACCCTAAACCTCACCCTCACCCAGCCCTCACCTTAACCGTAACCCTCATCCTTAGCCTAAACCTAAAACTAACCCTAAAACTAATCCTCAATCTTAACCTCACCCTAACCCTACCCCTAACTCTAACCCTCAACCTAACCCTAACCCTCACCCTTACCTTTATCCTCACTCTCAGCCTAAACTTCAAATTTTCCCTTACCGTTTTCCTCACCCTAACCCACACCCTAACCCTAACACTCATCCTAACCCTCACCCTGACTGTAACCCTAAGCATCACCCTAACCCTAACTCTCACCCTCACCCTCAGCCTCAGCCTAGCCCTAAGCCTAAGCTTAAGCCTAACCCTAAACCTCACCCTCACCCTAGCCCTCACCCTAACCCTAATCCTAAACCTAACCCTAACCCTAACCCTAAACCTCACACTCATCCTCTACCTAACCCAAATCATAAACTTAATCCTATCCCTAACACTAACCCTCAAACTAACCATCACCCCAGCGCTCAAATCTAAGAGTAATCCTAACCCTAACCCTCATCCTAACCCTCAACTTAAACCTAACCCTAACCCATCCCTAACCCTAACGCTAACCCTCACCCTCAGCCTCAGCCTAACCCTAAGCCTAACCCTAAACCTAACCCTAACCCACACACTCACACTCACCCTAACCCTAATCCTAAACCTAACCCTCACTCTAACCCTAACCCTTACACTAACCCTAACCCTAACCCTAACCTAAAACTAACCCTAACCCTAACACTCACACTAACCCTCACCCTAATCCTAGCTCTAAACCTAAACCTCACCCTCACCCTAACTCTAATTCTAACCCTAATCCTAACCCTAAACCTCACCCTAACTCTAACCCTAACAATAACCCTCACCCTCATCGAAACGGTAACCTTAACCCTAACCCTAAAAATAACCCTAAACCTAAGCCTAACCCTCATTCTAACCATAACCCTCACCCTAACCCTAACCCTCATCCTAACACGTACCCTCACCCTAACACTAACCCTAACCCTAACACTAATCCTCACACTAACCCTAACCATCATCCTAACCTTAAACCTCAACCTAACCCTAATCCTCACACTCACCTTAGCCCTCACCATAACCCTAATCCTAACCCTAACCCTAATCCTAACCCTAAACCTAACCCTAACCCTAACCATCACACTAAACCTAATCCTCATCCCCACCCTCACCCTCAGCCTAACCCTAAGCCTAAGCCTAATCCTAACCCTAAACCTCACAATCACCCTCACCATAACTCTAATCCTAAATCTAACCCTAACTCTAACCCAAACCTCAACCTAACCCTCACCCAAACCCTAACCCTAACACTAACCCTAACCCTAGCCCTCACCCTAACCCTCCACATAAACCTAACTCTAACCCTAAACCTCACGCTCACCCTAAATCTAAACCTAACCCTAAACCTCACCCTCATCCTCACCCTCTAACCCTAACCCTAACCCTAACAATAACACTAACCCTAAACCTAACCCTAACCCTCACCCTCACCGTAACCCTAAACCTAACCCAAGCCCTCACCCTAACCGTAATCCTAAACCTAACCCTTACCCTCAGCCTCATCCTCACTGTAAACTTAACCTTAACCATAACACTAACAATAACCCTAATCCTAACCCTAATCCTAACCCTCACCCTCACCCTAACCCTAACCCTAACTCTCACCCGAACCCTAACCCTCAACTTCACGGTAACCCTAACCCTAAACCTCACCCTCATCCTCACCCTCAGCCTAACCCTAAGCCTAAGCTTGACCCTAACCCTAACCCTCACACCCCCTCATCCTAACCGTAATCCTAACACTAACCCTAACTCTAACCCTCACCCTAACCCTCCCCCTAACTCTAACTCTAAACCTTAAACCGCACCCTCACCCAAACACTAACTCTAACCCTAAACCTAAACCTAAACCTCACCCTAACCCTAACCCTAAACCTCACCTTCACCCTCAACGTAACAGTAACCATAACAATAACCCTAACCCTAACATTAACCATAACACTCACCCTAACCCTAACCCTCAACTTTACCCTTGCTGTCACCTTCACCCTAACCCTCACCCTAAACCTAACCCTCATCCTAACCCTCATCCTAACCGTAACCCAAACCATCACTCTAACACTAACCCTCAACCTGACCCTCACCCTCAGACTAACACTAAGACTAACTCTAACCCTAACCCTAACCCTAACACTTACTGTCACCCTAACACTTACCCTAACCCTAACACTAACCCTCACACTAACCCTAACCATCACGCTAAACCTAACACTCACCCTAACCCTAACTCAACCCTCACCTTCATCCAAGCCCTCACCCTAACCCTAACCCTCATCCTCACGCTAAACCTCACACTAACCCTAAAACTAATCCTCAACAGAAACCACACCCTCACCCTAACCCTAACAATCACCTTCACCTTAACCCAATCCTCACATTTACCCTAATCCTCACTCTCAGCGTAACCCTCAACTTTACCCTTACTGTCACCCTCACCCTAAACCTCACACTAACCTTAAACCTCATCCTAACCCTCACCCTGACCGTAAACCTAAGCATCACCCTAACCCTAAACCTCACCCACACCCTAAACCTAACACTAAACCTCACACTAATGCTCACACTAACACTGAGTCTAACCCTAAAACTCACCCTCACCCTAACCCTAACACTCACCCTCACCCTCATCCTCAGCCTAATCCTAAGGCTAACCCTAACCCTAATCCTCACACTCAACCTCACCCTAACCCTAACCCTCACCCTCACCCTCACGGTAACAGTAACCATAACCCTAAGCATAACAATTACACTAACCCTAACACTAACCATAAACCTCAACCTAACACTAACCCTCACCCTAACACTTACCCTTACCGTAAAACTAACCCTAATCCTAACACTAACCCTCATATTAACCTTAACCATCACCTTAACATTAACCCTCAATCTAACTCTATCCCTAACCCTCACCCTCAACCTAGTCCTCACCCTAACCCTAACCCTCATCCTTACCCTATAACTCACACTAACCCTAACACTATTCCTCACACAAACCCTCACCCTATCCCTAACATTCAACTTTACCCTTGCTGTCACCTTAACTCTAACCCTCACCCTAAACCTAACCCTCATCCTAACCGTAACCCAAACCATGACCCTAACACTAACCCTCAACTTGACCCTCACTCTCAGAATAACACTAAGCCTAACCCTAACCCTAACCATCACCCTCACCCTAGCCCTCACCCTAAACCTAAAGCAAACCCTAACACTCATCCTAACCCTAACCCTAACAATAACCCTAACCCTAACCCTAACCCTCACCCTAACACTTACTGTCACCCTAACACTAACCCTAACCGTAACACTAACCCTCACACTAACCCTAACCATCACGCTAACCCTAACACTCACCCTAACCCTAATCCTAACCCTCACCCTCACACTAGCCCTCACCCTAACCTTAACCCTCATCCTCACGCTAAACCTCACCCTAACCCTAAAACTAATCTTCCACCAAAACCACACCCTCACCCTAACCCTAACACTCACCTTTACCCTAACCCAATCCTCACATTTACCCTAATCCTCACTCTCAGCCTAACCCTCAACTTTACGCTTACTGTCACCCTCACCCCAAACCTCACACTAACCCTAACCCTCATCCTAACTCTCACCCTGACCGTAAACCTAAGCATCACCCTAACCATAAACCTCACCCACACACTAAACCTAACACTAAACCTCACACTACTGCTCAAACTAACACTAAGTCTAACCCTAAACCTCACCCTCAACCTAACCCTAACCCTCACCCTCACCCTCAGCCTAATCCTAAGCCTAATCCTAATCCTAACCATAAACATAACCCTCAAACTAAATCTAACACTCACAATAACCCTAAGCCTAACACAAACCCTAACCCTAACCCTCAACCTAACCCTAATTCTACCAGTAAACCTCACCCTCACCCTAACCCAAACCCTAAACCTCACCCTAACCCTAACCCTAAACCTCACCCTCACACTAGCCCTAACCCTAATCCTAACCCTAACCCTCATCCTAACTCTCACACTAACCCTAATCCTAACCCTCAACCTAAACCTAACCCTTACCCTCAACCTCACCCTCAGCCTAAACATAAGCCTAACCCTAAACCTAACCCTAACCCACACACTCACCCTCAACCTAACCCTAATCCTAACCCTAACCCTAACTCTAACCCTAACCCTCACACTAACCCTCACCCTAACCCTAACCTAACACTAACCCTAAACCTAACCCTCAAACTAACCCTCACCCTAAGTCTAAATCTAACACTAAACCTCACCCTCACATTAACCCTAACTCTAACCCTAATCCTAACCCTAAACCTCATACTCACCCTAACCCTAAACCTAACCCTCACCCTAACCCTAACCCTCACGCTCACCCTCAACCTCAGCCTAACCCTAAGCCTAAGCCTAACGCTAACCCTAATCCTCACACTCACCCTCACCCTAACCCTAATCCTAACACTAACCCTAACCCTAACCCTAACCCACACCCTAACCCTCCCACTAACCCTAACTCTAAACCTAAACCTCACCCTCAACCTAACCCTAACTCTAACCATAACCCTAAACATAAACCTCAGGCTATGCCTAACCCTGATGCTCACCCTCAACCTCACTGTACCCATAATATTTACCCTAACCCTAAAAATAACACTAATCCTAACCATAACCATAACTCTCACCATAACACTAACCCTCATCCTAACACTTTCCTTCAACCTAAAACTAACCCTAATCCTAACACTAACCCTCACACTAACACTAACCATCACCTTAAGCCTAAACCTCAAACTAACCCTATCCCTAACCCTGAACCTAACCCTAGCCCTCACCCTAACGCTACCCTTCATCCTCACCCTAAACCTCACACTAACCCTAACACTAATACTCAATGTAAACCTCACACTCACCCTAACCCTAACCCTAATCCTCACCCTAACCTTCACCCTAACCCTAATCCTCACCTTTACCCTTACTGTCACCCTCACCCTAACCCTCATCCTAACCCTGACCCTCATTCTAACCCTCAGCCTAACTGTAACTTTAACCATCACGCTGACCATAACCCTCAACCTCACCCTCACCTTCAGCCTAAACCTAAGCCTAAGCCTAACCCTAAAACTCACCCTCAACCTAGCCTTCACCCTAACCCTAATCCTAACCCTAAACCTCATCCTAACACTAACCCTAACCCTAACCCTAACCCTAACACTAATCCTCACACTCAACCTAACCCTAACCCTCACCCTCATGCTCGGCCTAAGCCTAAGCCTAATACTAAGCTTAAGCCTAACCCTACCCCTCACACTAACTGTCACCCTAACCCTAACACTAACACTAACGCTAACTCTAACCCTAAACCTCACCCTCACCCTAACCCTAACTCTAACCCTAACCCTAAACATAAACCTCAACCTAAACCTAACTCTAAACCTCACCCTCACTGTAACCGTAACCCTAACCCTAACAATAACCCTAAACAAATCCCTAACCCTAATTCTAACCATAACCCTCACCCTAAACCTAAACCTCAACCAGACACTAACCCTCACCCTAACACTAAACCTAACACTAACACTAATCCTCACCATAAACCTAACCGTCACCCTAACCATAAACCTCACCCTAACCCTAACCCTCACCCTAGCCCTCACCCTAACCCTAACCCTCATCCTCACCCTAAACCTCAGACTAAACTTAAAACTAATCCTCAATCTTAACCTCACCCTCACCCTAACCCTAAACCTAACCCTCAACCTAACCCTAACCCTCAGCCTTACCATAATCCTCACTCTCAGCCTAACCTTCACTTTTACCCTTACCGTCACCCTGATTCTAACACTCACCCTAACCCTAACCCTCATCCTAACCCTCACCCTGACTATAACTCTAAGTATCACCGTAACCCTAAACCTCACCCTCACCCACAGCCTCAGCCTAAACCTAACCCTAAGCCTAAACCTAACCCTAACACTCACCCTCACCCTAGCCCTCACCCAAACCCTAATCCTAACCTTAACCCTAATCCTAACCCTAAATCTAACCATAACCATAACCATCACCCAAACCTAATTGTAATCCCCACCCTCACTCTCAGCCTAACCCTAAGCCTCAGCCTAACCCTAACCCTAACCCTCACACTCACCCTCACCATAACCCTAATCCTCAACCTAACCTTAAACCTAACCCTAAACCTCAACCTAACTCTCACCCTAACCCTAACCATAACACTTACCCTAAACCTTACTGTAACCCTAAATCTCACCCTCACCCTAAACGTAACCCTAACCCTAAACCTGACCCTCACCCTCACCCTCGCCATAACTCTAACCATAACTCTAACAATAACACTAACCTTAACCCTAACCCTAACCTTAAACCTCACCCTAACCCTAACCCTAAACCTCAACCTCAGCCTCACCCTCACTGTGAACTTAACCTTAACCATAACACTAACAATAACCCTAACCCTAATCCTAACCCTCACCCTCAAACTAACCCTAACTCTCACCCTAACCCTAAGCCTCACCATCACAGTAACCCTAACCCTAACACTCACCCTAACCCTAAACCTAACCCTAATCTTAAACCTCGCCATAATGCTAACTCTAAACCTCACCCTCACCTTTGCCCTCATCCTAACCCTAAACCTAACTCTAAACCTCATCCTAACCCTCACTCTAACCCTAACCCTATCCTCAACCTAACCGTAACTCTCACCTTCAACCTTACCCTCAGCGTAACCGTATGCCTAAGCCTAACCCTAACCCTAACACTCACACTCACCCTCACCCTAATCCCAACACTCAGCCTAACCCTAACCCTCACCCTAACCCTCCCCCTAATCCTAACTCTAAACCTAAACCTCACCCTCAACCTAACCCTAACTCTAATCATAACCCAAAACCTAAACCTCACCCTAACCCTAACCCTAACCCTCCCCCTCCCACTCACCGTAACCATAAACCTATCCCTAACCCTAAAATAACCCTAACCCTAATACTAATCCTAACCCTAACCATAACTCTCACCCTAACCCTAACCCTCACCTTAACATTTACCCTCACCCTAAAACTAACCCTAATCCGAACACTAACCCTCACCCTAACCCTAACCATCACCTTTACCCTAAACCTCAACCTAACCCTATCCCTAACCCTCACCCTCACCCTAGCCCTCACCCTAACCCTACCCCTAATCCTCACCCTAAACCTCACACTAACCCTAACACTGATACTCAATCTAACCCTCACCCTCACCCTAACCCTAACCCTAATCCTCACCCTAACCCACAACTTAACTCTAGCCCTCACCTTTACCCTTAGTGTCACCCTTACCCTAAACCTAACCCTAACCCTAACCCTCAGCCTAACAGTAACCCTAACCATCACCCTAAACTTAGCCCTCACCCTCACCTTCAGCTTCAGCCTAAACCTAAGCCTAAGCCTAAATCAATCACTAAACCTGACACTCACCATAGCCCTCACACTAACATTAATCCTAACCCTAACCCTCATCCTAACCCTAAACCTAACCATAAACTAAACCAGCACTCTAAACCTAATCCTCATCCCCACACTCACCCTCAGCCTAACCCTAAGCCTAAGCCTAACCCTAACCCTAAGGCTCAAACTCACCCTCACCCAAACCCTAATCCTAACACTAACCCTAAACCTAAACCTAAACCTCAACCTAACCCTCACCCTAAACCTAACCCTAACCCTAACCCTCACCCTCACCTTAGTCCTCACCCTAACCCTCACACCAAACCTAACCTTCACTCTCACCCAAACCCGAACCTTAACCCTCACCCTAAACCTACGCCTAAAGTTAACCCTAAACCTCACCCTAACCCTGACACTAAAACTCACAATCACCCTAGCCCTCAACCTAACTCTAATTGTAACTCTAAACCTCATCCTAACCCTCACCCTAACCCTCATCCTAACCCTAAACCTAATTTTAACCCTCAAACTAAACCTAACCCTGACCCTCACCATAACCCTAACACTAATTCTCAACCTAACCCTAACCCGAGCCCTAAACCTCACCCTAACCCTAACCCTAAAACTCACCCTCACGATAGCCCACACACTAAACCTAATCCTAAACCTAACCCTCATCCTAACCCTCAACCTCACACTCAGCCTAACCCTAAGCCTAACCCTAACACTAATCCGAACCCTAACCCTCATACTCACCCTCACCCAAACCCTAATCCTAAAACTAACCCTATCCCTAACCCTAAACCTCACCCTAAAACTCACCCTATCCCTAAACCTAATATTAAGCCTAACACTAACCCTCACACTAACCCTCACCTTAACACAAACTCTAACTCTAAACCTCACCCTCACCCTAACCCTAACCCTCACCCTCACCCTCTCCCTAAGCCTATCCCTAAGCTTAAACCTAACCCAAACCCTAACAATCACACTCACCCTAACCCTAACACTCAGCCTTACCCTAAGACTAAGCCTAAACCTAACACTAACCCTCATCCTAACCATAACCCTCACCCTAACCCTAACACTCACACTAACCCTAACCCTAACCCTAACCCTCACCTTCACCCACACCCTCACCCTAACCCTAACCCTCACCCTCACCCTAAATCAAACCCTAACCCTGAGCGTGACCCAAACCCTAACCCTCACACTCACCCTCAACCTAAACCTAATCCTAAAACTAACCCTATCCCTAACCCTAGCCCTCACACTAACCCTCAACTTAGTGCTCACCCTAAACCTTATCCTAACCCTAAACCTCTACCTAACCCTCACCCTAAGCCTAACGCTCACCCTAATCCGAATTCTAACACTCACCCTCATGCTAGGCCTAAGCCTAAGCCTAAGCCTAACCGTAACCCTCACCTAACCTTAATCTGAACACTAACCCTAACTCTAACACTAAACCTCACCCTAACCCTAATCCTAACTCTAAACCTCATCTTCCCTCACACCAGCCCTCACCCTAATCCTAACATTAATCCTCATCATAAACCTCACCCTAACCCTAACCCTAATCCTCACCTTAAACCTATCCCTAACCCTCAACCTAATCCTAACCTTCACTCTCAACATAACCCTAATTCTAACCATCACCCTAACCTTAAACTTAACCCAAACCCTAACCCTCACCCTAACCCTAACCCCCACCCTTAACTTCACCCTCAGCCTAACCCTAAGCCTAACCCTAAACCTAACCCTAACACACACACTCACCCTTACCCTAACCCTAAATCTAAACCTAAACCTACCCCAAAACCTCAACCTAACCCTCACAATCACCATAACATTAACACTAACCGAAAGCCTAACCATAACCCTCATCCTAAACCTAACCCTAATCCTAACCCTCACAGTCACGCTAACCCTTACCCTAATACCAAATCCTAACCCTAAGCCTAACCCTCATCAGCACCCTAACCCTCACCCTAACCCTAAATCTAACAATAACCCTAACCCAAACCCTCAAAATCAGCCTCACCCTAACCCTAACTCTAACCCTAAAAATGACTCTCACTCTAACCCTAACCCTAACCCTAACCCTTAACCTCACCCTAACCCTAACCCTAACCCTAATCCTCATCATCACCCTAGCCCTCACCCTCACCCTAATCCTAACCCTAACCCTCATCCTAACCCTCACCCTAACCCTAAACCTCACCGTCACCAAAACCCTTAACCTAACCCTCACCCTAACCCTAAATTTAACCCAAACCCTAACTCTCACCCTAATCCTAACACTAAACCTCACCCTAAGCGTAACCCTCACACTCAGCCTCAGCCTCAGCCTAAGCCTAAGCCTAAGCCTAACCCTAACACTAACCATTACACTCTCCCTAACCCTAACCCTAATCCTAATCCTAACCCTAACCCTCACCCTCACCTTATCCCTCACCTTAACCTTAACCCTAACACTAACCGGAAACCTAACCCTCACCCTGAGCCTCACCCTAGCCCTAACTCTAACCCTAAATCTTACCCTCACCTTAACCCTAACGCTAAACCTCACCCTAACCATAACCATAAACCTCACCCTCAACCTAGCTCTCCCCCTAACCTTAACCCTCATCCTAATCCTCCCCCTAACCCTAGCCTTAACCCTCTCCCTAACCCTAACTCTCACCCTCAGCCTCACCCTCAGCCTAAGCCTAAGCCTAACCCTAACCATCACACTCACCCTAACACTAACACTAATCCTAAAGCTGACACTAAGCCTAACCCTCACCCTCACTCAAACCCTCACCTTAACCCTAACCTAACATTAACCCTAACCCTAACCCACACCCACAGCCTCACCCTAACCCTAACTCTAGCCATTAACGTCACCCTGACCCTAACCCTAACCTAACCCTAAACCCAACCCTAACCCTAAACCTAACCATCACCCTCACCCTAGCCCTCACCCTAGCCGTAATCCTAACCGTAAAACTCATCCTAACCCTCCCCCTATACCTAAGCATAACGCTCACCTTAACCCTAACGTTCTCACCCTCAACCTCACCCTCAGCCTAACCCTAAGCCTAACCCTAAACCTACCCCTAACTCACACACTCACCCTCAGCCTAAATCTAAGCCTAACCCTAAATATAACCCTAACCCACACACTCACCCTCACCCTAAACCTAATCCTAACCCTAACCCTAACCCTAGCCTTCCCCCTAATTCTCACCCTAACACTAAACCTAACACTAACCCTAAACCTAACCCTCAACCTATCCCTCACCCTAACCCTGAGTCTAACCCTAAACCTCACATTCACCCTAACCCTAACTCAAACCCTAACCCAAACCCTAAAACAAACCCTAACCCTAACCCTAACCCTCACCCTCACCGTAACTGTAAATATAAACCTTACCCTAACAATAAACCTAACCCTAACCCAAACAATAACCCTAACTCTAACCCTCATCCTAACAATATCCTTCACCGTAACCCTCACCTTCACCCTAACACTTACCCTCAACCTAACCCTAACCCTAACCCTCACACTCACCCTAAACTTTACCCTAATCCTAATGCTAACCCTAAGCCTAACACTCACACTCACCCTCACCCTAACCCTAACCCTAACCATAATCCTCAACCTAACCCTAAACTTCACCCTCACCATAACCCTTACCCTAACCCTCAACCTAATTCTAAACTAAACCTGAATCCTAACTCTCAACCTAACCCTAACCCTAACACTCACCCTAAACCTAACCCTCACCACACCCTCAACCTAACCCTAACACTAACCCTCAACCTAACTCTCACCCTAACCCTAACTCTAACCCTAAACCTCACCTTCACCCTAAACCTAACGCTACCCCTAACCCAAACCCTAAACCTCACCCTAACGTTAACCCTAATCCTCACCCTCAACCTCACAGTAACTGTAACCCTAAACCTAAACCTAACAATAACCCTAACCCTAATCCTAACCCTCACCCTAACCATAACCCTCACCCTAACCCAAACCCTCACCCTAACACTTACCCTCACCCAAACACAAACCCTAACCCTAAAGCTAACCCTCACACTAACCCTAACCCTAACGCTAAACATAAACCTCAACCTAGCCCTCACCCTCACCCTAAGCCTAACACTAACCCTAAGCCTAAACCTCACCCTCCCTCTACCCATAACCCTATATCTAACCGTAAACCTCACCCTCACCCTAACACTAACCTTAACCCTAAACACCACCCTAACCCTAACCCTAATCCACACCAGTACTCTCAACTTCACAATATCTATAACCCTAACCCTAACAGTAACCCTAACCCTAACCCTAACCATCACCTTAAACATAATCCTCACCTCCACCCTCACCCTCAGCCTAACCCTAAGCCTAAGCCTAACCCTAACCCTAACCATCACACTCAACCTCACCCTAAACCTAAAACTAACCTTAACCATATCCCTAAAGCTCAACCTAACCCTCACCCTAAACCTAACCCTAACCCTAAATCTCAACCTAACCCTCCCCCTAACCCTAACTCTAACACTAAACCTCAACCTCACCATAACCCTAACCCTCACCCTAACCCTAACACTAACCCTAACGCTAAACCTCACCCTAACATCCCCATAACCCTAACTCTAACCCTAAATCTAACCCTCACCCTAACACTAACCCTAACTTTAAACCTCACCCTAATCCTAACCCTCACCCTTACCCACCACCTCAAAGTAACTCTAACCATAACCCTAATAATAACACTAACCATAACCCTTACACTAACCCTAACCCTAACCATAACCCTCACCCTCAGCCTCACCATCACCGCCATCTTAACCCTAACCATAACACTAACAATAACCATAACCCTAAGCCTAACCCTAATCGTCACCCCCACCCTCATCCTCAGCCTAACCCTAAGCCGAACTATAACCCTAACCCTAACCCTCACAGTAAGCTTAACCCTATCCTTAACCCTATACCTAAACCTAAACCTAAACCTAAATTTAACACTAATCCTAAGCTTTACCCTCACCCTAATCCAAACCCTAACCCGAACCCTCACCCTAACCCTAAGCCTAAGCCTAAGCCTAACCCTAACCTTCACACTGACTCTATCCTAACCCTAATCCTATACCTAACCATACCTCTAAACATCACCCTAACCGTAACCCTCACCATAGCCCTCACCCTAATCCTAATCCTTACCCTAAACCTCATCCTAACACTCACAATAACCCTAAACCTAACCCTCACCCTCATGCTCGGCCTAAGCCTAAGCCCAAGCCTAAGCCTAACCCTACATCTGACCCTCACCCTAACCCTAAGCCTAACACTAACCCGAACTCTAAACCTAGATCTCACTCTCACCCTAAGCCTGACTCTAACCCTAAACGTAAACCTAAACCTCATCCTACCCTAACCGTAACATTCACCCTCACCCTCACCGTAACCCTCATCCTAAACCTAACCCTCAACCTAACACTTACCCTCACCCTAACCCAAAACCTAAAACTAACACTGACCCTCACACTAAGCTAAACATTACCCTTACCCTAACACTAACCCTAATTCAAACCTAAACCGCACACTAACCCTCACCCTCACCATAAACCTAAGGCTAACACTAACCCTAAAACTAACCCTCACACTCACCATAACCCTAACCCTAATCCTAATCCTAACCCTAACCCTAACCCTCACCCTCACCCTAAACCTCACCCTAACCCTAAACCTAAAACTAACCCTAACCCTAACCCTCACCCTCAGTCTCACACTAACCCTGATTCTAACCTAAACCTCACCCTCAACCTAACCCTAATGCTAAACCTAACCCTTAACCTAACCCAAACCCTAACGCTCCCCCTAACTCTCACCCTTACCCTAACATTAACACTAACCCTAACTCTAACCCTAACCCTAAAACTAAACCTCACCCTAACCCTAACCCTAACCCTCACCCTAACCCTAACCCTCACCCTCACCCTCACCCTCAGCCTAACCCTAAGCCTAACCCTAAACCTAACCCTAACCCTCACACTAACCCTAACCCTAAACCTAAACCTAATCCTAACCCTAACCCTATCCCTCACCCTCACCCTAACCCTCACCGTAACCCTAACACTAATATTAACCCTAACCCTAACCCTCACCTTCAACCTCACCCTCAGCCTAACCCTAAGCCTAACCCTAAAACTAACCCTAACACACACACTCACCCTTACCCTAACCCTAATCCTAATCCTATCACTAAGCATCCCCCTAATTCTCACCCTCACCCTAAGCCTAAGACTAAACCTTACCCTAACCCTAAACCTAACCCTCACTCTAACCCTAACTCTAACCCTAAATCTCACCCTCACCCTAACCCTAACTCTAACCCTAAACCAAACCCTAAACCTCACCCTAACCCTAACCCTAACCGTAACCCTAACATTCACCCTAACCCTAACTCTAACCCTTATCCCCACAATCACCCTCAGCCTAACCCTAAGCCAAAGACTAACCCTAAACCTAACCCTCACACTCACCCTCACCCTAAACCTAATCCTAATCCTAACCCTAACCCTAACCCTAACCCTCCCCCTAACTCTCATCCTCACCCTAACCCTAAGACGAAGCCTAACCCTAACCCTCAACCTAACCCTCACCCTAACCCTAACTCTAACCCTAAATCTCACCATCACCCTAACCCTAACTCTAACCCTAAACCAAACCCTAAACCTCACCCTAACCCTAACCCTAACCCTAACCCTAACATTCACCCTAACCCTAACTATAACCTTAACCTCACCCTCACCCTATCCCTAATCCTAACCCAATGCTAAACATCACCCTAAACCTAAACATTACCCTAACACTTACCCTCACCCTAACACTAACACTAACACTAACACTAACCCTCACACTAACGCTAACCATACCGCAAAACCTAAACTGTAGTGACCGCCTACTCGACCAGCGAGGAAGAACGACCACCACACCAGGAGTCTTCTCAGATCACGCTTTATTGGAGAGCCTTTTAGTTGTAGGAGAGCTTGGGCGCGAGAGAGCGTGCACCCGAAATACAGCCGCTTATATAGGGAATTCGAACACGGGTCTTTTCTATTGTTGGTCGCCTGCCTTTTACCGTCACCAGGTGTCATGGGATTGGCTGGGGACACTACCGGGCTAGCGCACGCGCACAGCCCAGGCGTCCCGCCAAGCACCATCTGGAGTGGTAATCCTCAAAACTGCAAGGGAGTGGGCGGAGTCTCGCCTCGGCTCCCTACAGTTCCCCCTTCTTTGTTTTATGGCAACAGGTAAGAGTAGAGGTTGGGCCTCTGTCTAAGACATTAATGAGAGGACCTTGCACTGGCCTTCGCCTGAGGGGCGCCTTCCCCAGTGATGACCAGGCCCGTCCGATGCCTTTTTTGCAGAGGTGGGATCTTGGGCATCAACCCACTTGCTACCCAGCATGCTCTTCTTGAGGAGATGGTACCCTCAAGTGCAGTGCACTTGCCTGGCACCCTGTCCCAAATTGCAAATTGCATACCTGTCCCGGTGCAATGGGATCCCCTGATCCCTCGGGGTGCTAAGGCTATGCAGAATGGTAAGGCTTAACTGCCTCTTAGGGCCGACAGCCAAATCTGGGGTGAGGATCCACTCTCCAAAGCGGCTAATGCTTGCGAGATAACAACCTTGTCCCTTCTGGTTTGGGCTCGAAGGCGACAGACCAACCATAGGCAGACCACGCATCCTCCCAAGCAGCAGGCTAAAAACATTCCGACTCCCACCCGCTCTTTGGAAAAGGACACCGCAGAGGCAATCCAGTCAGTAAATTGTAACAGCCCACAGCATCATCGGTTTAGCTATCACAGGGATTGCTATTAGCACTGTTGCTAACAGCAGGAAGATCAGCTGTATCAGGAGACGAGTGGATGGCATCTTCAAGATGGGGTTCTTCTGCAGTCTCCACTGGCCTGGTCAGTCTCGTTGGCACCCAGTGAGGTACTTCTTGACTCTGTGGAAAAACACAAACAGCTCCCCTGGATCTCGTTATTACCGGATCCGGTCCATACCATTTATTATTAATAACATCCTTCCACATAACCATGTCTTTAGTATCCATGGAGTCTCTTGTCATATGCCGATCTGCGGCAGACTGATCGTTGTCATTTAGAATTAAAAAATTAAGGGTAAAGAGCGCAAGAGAAAGTCTTTCCCTGGGGGACGCGGACTCAGCAACTCCCCCTTTTTGTTTTTGAAGCATTTCTTTTATGCTTCGATTAGCTCTTTCCACTATACCTTGTCCTTGAGGATTGTATGGCAATCCGGTGGTGTGGGCAACCTGCATTTGTGCGCAAAAGGCGCGAAAACCATGGGAAGTATAAGCAGGGCCATTATCCGTCTTGAGTCTAAGGGGCTTTCCCCAAGCTGCCCAAGCTTCTAAGCAGTGTATTCTGACGTGAGACACCTTTTCTCCTGCCAAAGGTGTGGCATGAATGACACCGGAAAAGGTGTCCACAGACACATGTAAATATTTCAACTTACCAAATTCCGTCAGATGAGTAACATCCATTTGCCATAGGGCGTTTGGTCTCAACCCCCTGGGGTTTACCCCCACATGGGGAGGATGAAGAAAGGTGACACAAGATTTACAGGCTTTAACAATATCTCTTGCCACATGCCTGGACAAATTATATCTTTTCCTAAGGGTATTAGCAGGTACATGATACAATCTATGAAAGTCTTTTGCCAATTCTACAGGATCAGCAGCAACCAGAGCCATAGCCCGAGTTGCCTGGTCCACCAAATCATTACACTTTGCCATCGGGCCCGGCAACATAGAGTGGGCACGAATATGTCCAATATAAAAAGGATGTTTTCTGTTTAAGATAAGGGATTGAATCTGTAACAAAACATTAGAAATTGTACTGGCCTGCTTAACTGAAGCAGCAACTTCGAGAGAAGCAACGGCATTTACAACATATAATGAATCAGAAAATAAATTAAAAGGTTGATCAAATCTTTTAAAAACTTCAAGCACAATTAAACATTCAACAGCCTGTGGGACATTCGGCCGAAAATTAAAAACTACCGGCTGTTTGTGTCCTTGAACAAAAAAGGCACCTTGTCCAGATTTTGATCCATCCGTAAAGATGGTCAGAGCATCAGCCAAGGGCTCCTTTGAAGTGACAACAGGAAAATACACTAAATTTTTGTTAACTATGGCAAGCAGAGGATGCTTAGGATAATGATTATCAATTACATTTGGAAATGAGCAAACAAGAATTGCCCACATATCCATTGTGGCTGCTAAAATTTCAACTTGCTCACGGGTGTATGGAATAATTAATTTATCTGGAATTTTTGCAAAGTGCATCAAACAATACTTCATACCCAAAATTGCCTGCTTTTTTTTTTATTTTTATTTTTTTTTTTATTTTTTTTTTATTTTTTTTTCTCAGATCAAAATTGCCTGTTTAGCCACTAATTCAGGAAAATATTGAACAGTTTTTGCTCCCACAGAATCATAGCATTAATAGTTAGCCTTTGAAGCAAGGCAGTGGTATAATTGGCCGTCACTCCATAAGTCCGGACTGCCTCAACTAAATCCTTAAGCTGGAAGTAGGAAACCGGCTCAAGAATTCTCTCATTAGTAATGGGATTTTCAAAAACTGGAAAGGCGGCCGCTAACAGCGACCAGGTGCTGCCTTTTATAAAGTGACTCTTCCCTGCCGGCGGGCACGGCAGGGGGGCCGACGGGTGAGGGGCAGCTCCGTTTCCTCTCCCTGGCTGCTGCGGTACTCCCACCCCTAGGGGGCGCCACCCTCCATATCTGTCTGCCACGTGCTCCGCCGCAGCCTCTTCTAACTCTTCACTATCAGCTGGATCGAGCTGCTCTCCCTCCTCCTCTAACATTTCTTCCTCTGAGTCACTCACAAGATTACTATATTCTTGGTCCCGCCCTTCCACATGTAGGGCTGAGAACCGGTTTGCTTTTAAAGAAGGGCAAGGGAGTCTCCTTGAGACCCCCTCCTCTCTGAAACCCTTCTCCTTTTGTGAGGGCTGCAGCCCCTCTCGCTTTAATTCTTTAGGATCCTTCTGTCTTTTTTCCCTTTTTCTTTTAGGCCTCTTTTCCTCCCCATTACTGTATACTGACTCTGATAGACTATCCTGATGCTGCGTTAGTACTTTGCGTCCTTCCTGGATTAAATCAAACCCTCCCTCCTCGAGGCAACTGCGCACCATCAAAAAGACAAACCACAAGGGAAGAAGCAATGCAAGCAACCAATAAATATCTAAATCTACAGTGAACAGCATACCGGGGGATATTTACCGACGTCTCCTCTCCGCGTGTTGAGTTCTGGCTCCGATTCGGCCTCTCGCGCGGGTCCCGTCCCTGGTTTGTTCCCGGGTTTCGGCACCAGTTGTAGTGACCGCCTACTCGACCAGCGAAGAAGAACGACCACCACACCAGGAGTCTTCTCAGATCACGCTTTATTGGAGAGCCTTTTAGTTGTAGGAGAGCTTGGGCGGGAGAGAGCGTGCACCCGAAATACAGCCGCTTATATAGGGAATTCGAACACGGGTCTTTTCTATTGTTGGTCGCCTGCCTTTTACCGTCACCAGGTGTCATGGGATTGGCTGGGGACACTACTGGGCTCGCGCACGCGCACAGCCCAGGCGTCCCGCCAAGCACCATCTGGAGTGGTAATCCTCAAAACTGCAAGGGAGTGGGCGGAGTCTCGCCTCGGCTCCCTACACTAAACCTCACCCTAACCCTAACCCTAACCCTCAACTTCACCCTGGCCCTCACCCTAACCCTAACCCTCACCCTCACACTAAACCTCACACTAACCCTAACACTAATCCTCAATCTAACCCTCACCCTCACCCTAAAAATAAACCGAACCCTCACCCTTACCATAACCCTCACCCTCGGCCTAACCCTCACCTTTTCTCTTACATTCACTCTCATCCTAACCCTCACCTTAAACCAAACCCTCATCCTAAACCTCAACCTAACCATAACCCTAACCATCACACTAACCCTAACCCTCACCCTCACTATCCCTAAACCTCACACGCACACTAGCCCTCACCCTAACCCTAATCCTAACCGTAACCTTCATCCTAACCCTCAACCTAACGATAACCTGAAGCATCACTCTAAACCTCATCCTTATCCCCACCCTCACCCTCAGCCTAACCCTAAGCCAAAGACTAACCCTAACCCTATCCCTCACAGTCACCCTCACCCTAACCCTAATCCTAAACCTAACCCTAACCGTAACCCTAACCCTCCCCAAACTCTCACCCTCACCCTAACCCTAAGACTAAGCTTAACCCTAACCCTCAACCTAACCCTCACCCTAACCCTAATTCTAACCCTAAATCTCACCCTCACCCTAACCCTAACTCTAACCCTAAACCAAACCCTAAACCTCACCCTAAACTTAACCCTAACCTTAACGCTAACATTCATCCTAACCCTAACTCTAACCCTAAACCTCACCCTCACCCTAACCCTAACACTAAGCCTAATGCTAAACGTCACCCTAAACCTAAACCTTACCCTGAAACTTACCCTCACCCTAACACTAACACTAACACTAACCCTCACACTAAGGCTAACCATCACCTTAAACCTAAACCTCACCCTAAGACTAACCCTAACCCTCAACTTCACCCTGGCCCTCACACTGACCCTAACCCTCACTCTCACACTAAACCTCACACTACCCCTAAAACTAATCCTCAATCTAACCCGCACCCTCACCCTCAGCCTAACCCTCACCTTTACTCTTACTGTCACCCTCATCCTAACCCTCACCTTAATCCAAACCCTCATCCTAAACGTGACCCTAACCATAACCCTATCCATCACAATAACCCTAAACCTCACCCTCACCTTCAGCCTCAGCCTAACCTAAGCCTAGTCCTAAACCTATCCCTTAACCTCACACTCAGACTAGCCCTCACCCTAAACCTAATCCTAACCCTAACCCTCATCCTAACACTCAAACTAACGATAACCTGAACCATCACTCTAAACCTAATCCTTATCGCCACCCTCACGCTCAGCCTAACCCTAACCCAAACCCTCACCCTAGCACATACCCTAACCCAAATCCTAACCCTAACACTCACACTAACCCTCACTCTAACCCTAAACCTAACCCTCACCCTTAATCTAACCCTCACCCTCACCCTCACCCTCAGCCTCAGCCTAACCCTAAGGCTAACACTAACCCTTACCCTCTCACTCACCTTCACGTTAACCCTAATCCTAACCCTAACCCCAAGCCTAAACCTAACACTAACCCTAACCCTAACCCTCAACATAACACTAACCCTAACGCTAACACTCACCCTAGCACATACCCTAATCCTAATCCTAACCCTAACGCTCAACCTAACCCTCACTCTAAACCTAAACCTAACCCTAACCCTCACTCAAATGCTAACCTTCAACCTAACCCTACCCCTGACCCTCACACTAGCCCTAAACCTCACCCTAACCCTCACACTAACCCTAACTCTAACCCTAAACTTCACACTTGCCCTAACCCTAACACTAACCGTAACCCTAAAATTCACCCGAACCCTACCCCTAAACCTCACCCTCACCCTAAACCTCACCCTCACCCTAACACTAAACCTCACCCTCACAGTAACCCTCACCCTAACCCTAACCCTAACCCTAACCCTCAACCTAACCATAACCCTCACCGTCACCCTAACACTCACACTAACCCTAACCCTAAACCTCACCCTCACCCTCACCCTCACCCTATGTCTAACCATCCCCCTTACCCTAAACCAAACCCTAACCTTAACTCTCACCCTAACCCTAAGCCTAACCCTAACCCTAACCCTAATCCTCACACTCACCCTCAACCTAAACCTAATCCTAAACCTAAACCTAACCGTCACAGTAACCCTCACGCTAGTGCTCACCCTAACCCTAATCCTAACCCTACACCACATCCTAACCCTAACCCTCACCGTCACCCTCACCCTCAGTTTAACACTAACATTAATCCTAATCATAACTCTAAGCCTAACACTCACCCTTACCCTAAACCTCACCCAAACCTTAAATCTAAAAATAACCCTAACCCAAAACCTCACAATCAGCCTCACCCTAAACCTAACTCGAACCCTAAACCTCAATCTCACCCTAAACCTAACCCTAACCATAAACCTCACCATAACCCTAACCCTAAACCTCATCCTCACCCTAGCCCTCACCCTAACGCTAATAATAACCCTAATCCTCACCCTAACACTAACCCTAACCCTAACCATCACCCACACAAAACCCTTACCGTACCCCTCACCCTAACCCTAAACTTAACACTAACCCTAACTCTCACCCTAACCCTATCCCTAACACTCACCCTAAGCCTAACCCTAATCCTAATACTAACCCTAAGCCTAAACCTCACTCTCACCCTATCACTCATCTTAACCCTAACCCTAACACTAACCCTAAACCTAACCCTCACCCTCAGCCACACCCTAACCCTAACTGTAACCCTAAATCTCACCCTCACTCTAACCCTAACCCTAAAACTCACCCTAATCATCACCATAAACCTCACCCTCACCCTAGCCCTCCCCTAACACTAATCCTAACCCTAACCCTCATCCTAACCCTCCCTCTAATCCGAAACTTAACCCTCACCCTAACCCTTACCCTCACCCTCACCCTAACCCTAAACTTCACACTCACCCTCACCCTCAGCCTAAGCCTAAGCCTAACCCTAACCCTACCCCTCACACTCACCCTAACCCTAACCCTAATCCTAATGCTGAACCTAACCCTAACCCTCACCCTCACCCTAACCCTCACCTTAACCCTAACCCTAACATTAAACCTAAACCTAACCCACACCCTCAGCCTCACACTAACCCTAACTCTAAACCTAAAGGTCACCCTGACCCTAACCTTAAACCTAACCCTAAACCTCACCCTAACCCTAAACCTAAACCTCAACATCACCCTAGCCCTCACCTTAACCCTAATCCTAACCATAAACCTCATCCTAACCCTCCCTCTAAACCTAATCATAACCCTCACTTTAACCCTAGCGTTCTCACCCTCAACCTCACCCTCAGCGTAACCCTAAACCTAACCCTAAATCTAACCCTAACACACACACTCACCCTCAACCTAACCCTAAGCCTAAGCCTAATCCTAACCCTATCCCTCCCCCTAAATCTCACCCTAACCCTAACCCTAACACTAACCCTAACCCTAACCCTCAACCTAACCCTCAACCTAACTTTGACTCTAACCCTAAACCTCACCCTAACCCTAACCATAACTCTAACCCTAACCCAAACCCTAAACCTCACCTTAACCATAAACCAAACCCTCAACCTCACCTTAACCATAAATATAAACCTTACCCTAACAATAACACTAACCCTAACCCTAACAATAACCCTAACCCTAACGCTAACGCTCATCCTAACCATATCCATCACACTGACCCTAACCCTCAAACTAACACTTACCCTCCTCCTAACCCTAAGCCTAACCCTCACCCTCATCCTAACACTCACCCTAACCCTAATTCCAACACTAACCCTAACCCTAACCCTCACCCTCACCCTCACCCTAACCCTAGCTATAAACCTAAACCTCACCCTCACCCTAAACCTAACCCTAAAAATAACCCTAAGCCTAACCCTAACCCTCTCACTAACCCTCACCCTAAGACTAACCCTAAACCTCACACTCACCCTCAACGTAACCCTAACCCTAACCCTCAACCTAACCCTAACCCTAACCCTAACCCTACCCCTAAAACTCACCCTCACCCTAAACCTAACTCTAAACCTAACCCAAAGCCTAAACCTCACCCTAACCCTAAACCTAACCCTCACCCTCACCCTCAGCATAACTGTAACCCTAAACCTAACCCTAACAATAACCCTAACCCTAATCCTAACCCTCACCCTAACCATAACACTCACCCTAACCCAAACCCTCAACCTAACACTTACAATCACCCTAACACTAACCCTAACCCTAAAGCTAACCCTCACATTAACCCTAACCCTAAACCTAACCGTAAAACTCAAACTAACCCTGACCCTCACCCTAACACTAACACTAACCCTAGCACTAAACCTCCCTCTCACTCTCCCCCTAACCCAATATCTAACCATAAACCTCACCCTCACCCTAACCCTAACCTTAACCCTAAACACCACCCTAACCCTAAAACTAATCCTCACCCGCACCATCAACTTCAACATAATTGTAACCCTAACCCTAACAATAACACTGACCCTAAACCTAACCATCACCCTAAACCTAATCCTCACCTCTACCCTCACCATCAGCCTAACCCTAAGCCTAAGCCTAAACCTCACCCTAACCCTCACAGTCACCCTCAACCTAACCCTAATCCTAACCCTAAACTTATCTCTAAACCTCAAACTAACCCTCACCATCACCCTAACCCTAACACTAACTCTAACCCTAAACCTCACCCTAACCCTCCCCCAACCCTAATTCTAACCCTAAACCTCACCCTCACCCTAACCCTGACCCTAACCTTAAAGCTCACCCTAAACCTCACCCTAACCCTAACCCTCACCCTTACCCACCACCTCACCGTAACTCTAACCCTAACCCTAATAATAACACTAACTCTAACAGTAACACTAACACTAACCCTCACCCTAAACCTAACCCTAACCCTCAACCTAACCCTAACCCTCACCCTCACCGTAACACTAACCCTAACCCTCACCCAAACCCTAAACCCAACCCTAATCCAAAACCTCACCATAATGCTAACCCTAAACCTCACCCTCACCCTTGTCCTCATCCTAACCCTAATCCAAACCCTAAACCTCATCCTAACCCTCACCCTAACAATAACCCTAACCCTCAACTTAACCCTAACCCTAACCCTCAAGCTAACCCTAACCCTCACCCTCACCCTCACTCTCAGCGTAACATTAATCCTAAGCCTACCCTAACCCTCACAATCACCCTCACCTTAACCCTAATCCTAACACTAACACTCACCCTAACCCTCACCCTAACCCTCCCACTAACCCTAACCCTAAACCTAAACCTCACCCTCTCCCTAACCCTAACTCTAAACCTGACCATAAACCTAAACCTCACCCTAATCCTAACCCTAACCGTCACCCTCACCGTAACAGTAACCCTAACCCTAACAATAACCCTAACCCTAACCCTAACAGTAACCCTAAATATAACCCTCACCCTAATGCTAAACCTCACCCTAAAACTCACCCTAATACTAACACGAACCTTCACACTAACCCTAACCATCACCTTAACCCTAAACCTCAACCTAACCCTATACCTAAACCTCAACCTCACCCTAGCCCTCACACTAACCCTAACCCTCATCCTCACCCTAAACCTCACACTAACCCTAACACTAATACTCAATCTAACCCTCACCCACAGCCTAACCCTAACCCTAATCCTCATCCTAACCCTCAACCTAAGCCTAACCCTCACCTTTACCCATAATGTCACCCTCACCCTAACCCTCACCCTAACCTTAACCCACATTCTAACCCTCACCCTAACCGTAAACCTAACCATCACACTAACCCTAACCCTCATCCTCACCCTAGCCCTCACCCTAACCCTAATCCTAACCCTAACCCTCACCCTAACCCTAAACCTATCCCTAAACCTCATCCTAACACTCACCCAAACCCTAATCCTAACCTCACCCTTATGCTCGGCCTAAGCCTAAGCCTAAGCCTAAGCCTAACCGTACACCTGACCCTCACCCTAACCCGAACCCTAACACTAACCCTAACTCTAAACATAAACCTCACTCTCACCCTAATCCTAACTCTAACCCTAAACCTAAACTTAAACCTCATCCTAATCCTAATCCTAACCTTTAACCTCACCCTCAACGTAACCCTCACACTAACCCTTACCCTCACCCTAACACTTACCCTCACCTTAACCCAAACCCTAACACTAGCACTGACCCTCACACTAACCTTAACCATCACCCTAACCCTAAAGCTAAACTTAACCTTAACCCTACCCCTCACCCTAGCCCTCACCCTAACCCTAACCATCATCCTCCCCCTAAAACTCACCCTAACCCTAACACTAATCCTCAATCTAACCCATACCCTCACTCTACACCTAACCATAAACCTCACCCTAACGCTAACCCTCACCCTTACAGTAACCCTCACGCTCAACCTAAGCCTAACATGTACCCTTACCGTAACCCCCACCCTAACCCTCACCCTAACACTAACACTAATCCTCAATCTAACCCTCACCCTCACTCTACCAATACCCTTAAGCTCACCCTAATGCTAACCCTCACCCTTACAGTCACCCTCACGCTCAGCCTAACCCTCACGTTTACCCTTACCGTCACCCCCACCCTAACCTTCACCCTAACCATAAACCTCATCCTCATGCTCGGCCTAAGCCTAAGCCTAATCCTAAGCCTAACTGTAAACCTGACCCTCGCCCTAACCCTTACCGTAACACTAACACTAACTCTAAACCTCAACCTCACCCTCACCCTCACCCTCAGCCTAAACCTAAGGCTCAACCTAACCTTAACACTAACCCTCACACTCACCCTAACACTCATCCTAACCCTAACCCTAACACTAACACTAACCCTAATCCACACCCTCAACCTCACCCTAACCCTAATTCTAACCCAAAACCTCAACCTCACACTAAACCTAATGCTAAACCTGACCCTAACCCGAAACATAAACTTCACCCTAACCCTAACCCTCACAATCACACTCAACGTAACCGTAGCCCTAACCTTAACACTATCCATAACACTCACCCAAAACCTAACCCTCAACCTAACACTTAACCTCACCCTAACACAAACCCTAACCCTAACATTAACCCTCACACTAACCCTAACTCTCACCCTAACCCTAAGCCTCACCCTCACCCTAAACCTAACAATAAACCTCACCCGCACCCTCATCCTAACCCTCACTTGCACCCTAACTCTAACCCTAAACCTCACCCTCATCCTCACCCTAACTCTAACCCTAACCCTAAACCTCATTCTAACCCTAACCCTCACCCTCACCCTCACCGTAACCCTAACTCTAAACTTAACAATCACCCTAAACCCAACCTTAACCCTCACCCTAACATAACCCTCACCCTAACCCTAAGCCTCACCCTAACACTTACCCTCACCCTAACATTAACTCTAACTCTAACACTAACCCTCACAGTAACCCTAACTCTCACCCTAACCCTAAACCTCACCTTAACCCTAACCCTAACCCTCAGCCTCACCCTAGCCCTCACCCTAACCCTAATTCTAACCCTAACCCTCAACCTAAACCTAACCCTCATCCTCACCCTAAACCTCACACAAACCCCAACACTGATCCTCAATCTAACCCTCACCCTCACCCTAAACCTCACCCTAACCCTTACCCTAACCCTCACCCTAATCCTAACTCTCACCCTTAAGGGAACACGCACCCTCAGCCTAACCCTCACCTTTATTCTTACCGTCACACTCATCCTAAACCTCACCCTAACCCTAACACTCATCCTAACACTCATTCGAACCCTAACCCTATCCATCATCCTAACACAAGCCCTCAACTTCACCCTCAACCTAAGCCTAACCCTAAGCCTAAGCCTAAGCCTAAACCTAACACTCACCCTCACCCTCGCCCTAACCCTAAACCTAATCCTAACGCTAAGCCTCATCCTAACCCTCACCCTAACCCTAACCCTCACCCTAACCCTCACCCTAACACTAACCCTAACTCCAACCCTAAACCTCACCCTCACCCTAACCCTAACTCTAAGCCTAACCCTAAACCTAAACCTCATTCTAACCCAAACCTAACCCTCAGCCTTACCCTCACCGTAACCCTAACCCTAACCCTCACCCTAACACTAGCCCTAACTCCAACCCTAAACCTCACCCTCACCCTAACACTAACTCTAAGCCTAACCCTAAACCTAAACCTCATTCTAACCCAAACCTAACCCTCAGCCTTACCCTCACCGTAACCCTAACCCTAACCCTAACCCTAACCCTAACAATAAACTTAACCCTAACCCTGAACCTCACCCTAATCATAACCCTCACCCTAACACTAACCCTCACCCTAACACTAACCGTAACACTAACACTAACCCTCACACTAACCCTAACCATCATCCTAACCCTAAAGCTCACCCTAACACTAACCCTAACCCTAACACGAACACTAAAACTCACCCTAACCCTAACCCTCACCCTCAAACTCAATGTAACCATAACCCTAACCTTAACACTATCCATAACACTCACCCTAAACCTAACCCTCAACCGAACACTTAACCTCACCCTAACACTAACCCTAACCCTAAAACTAACCCTCACACTAACCCTAACTCTCATCCTAATCCTAAACCTCATCCTAACCCTAAACCTAACCCTAAACCTTACCCTCACTCTAGCCCTCACCCTAACCCTAATTCTAACCCACACCCTCACCCTAACCCTAATCCTCATCCTCACGCTAAACCTCACAGTAACCCTAAACCTAATCCTCAATCTAACCCGAACCCTAACCTTAACCTGAACCCTTACACTAAGGCTAACCCTAACCCTAAGCCTCACACTTATCTTAACCCTCACCCTTACCCTAACCCTCACCTTTACACTTACTTTCACCCTCACCCTAACCCTCACCCTAAATCTAACGCTCATCCTAACCCTCAACCTAACCCTAACCATCACTCTAACCCTAATCCTCACCCCCATCCTCACCCTCAGCATAAGCCTAACCCAAACCCTAACCCTCACACTCACCCTCACCCTAACCTTAATCCTAACTCTAACCCTAACCCTAACACTAACCCTAACTCTAAACATAAACCTCACACTCACCATAACCCTAACTCTAAACTTAAACCTAAACCTAAACCTCATCCTAATCCTAATCCTAACCTTCACCCTCACCCTCACCGTAACCTCACCCTAACCCTAACCCTCACCCTAACACAAACCCTAACACTAACACTGACCTCACACTAACCCTAACCATCACCCTAACCCTAAAGCTAAACCTAAACTTAAACCTAGCCCTCACCCTAGCCCTCAACCTAACCCTAAACCTCATCCTCCCCCTAAACCTCACCCTAACCCTAACACTAATCTTCAATGTAACCTTCACCCTCACTCTACCCCTAACCCTAAACCTCACCCTAATGCTAACCCTCACCCTTACAGTAACCCTCACCGTCAGCCTAACCCTCACTTTTACCCTTACCATCACCCACACCCTAACCCTCACCCTAACCCTAAACCTCACCCTCATGCTCGGCCTAAGCCTAAGCCCAATCCTAAGCCTAACCTTAAACCTGACCCTCACGCTAACCCTAACCCTAACACTAACACTAACTCTAAACCTCAACCTCACCCTCAGCCTAAACCTAAGGCTAAACCTTACCTTAACACTAACCCTCACACTCACCCTAACACTCACCCTAACCCTAACCCTAACACTAACCCTAACCCTAATCCTCACGCTCAGCCTCACCCTAACCCTAATTCTAACCCAAAACCTCAACGTCACCCTAATGCTAACGCTAAAGCTAACCCTAACCCGAGCCCTAACTCTCACCTTAAACTTAACAATAACACTAACCCTAACTCTAACCCTAACCCTAACACTAAACCTCACCCTAACCCTAACCCTCACCCTAACCCTAACCCTCACCCTCACCCTCATGATCAGCCTAACCTTAAGCCTAACACTAACCCTAACACTAACCCTCACACTAACCCTAACCCTAACCCTAATTTTAATCATAACCCTAACCCTATGCCTCACCCTCACCCTAACTCTCACCCTAAACTTAACCCTAACACTAACCCTAACCCTAACCCTCACCTTCAACGTCACCCTCAGCCTAACCCTAAGCCTAACCCTAAACCTAACCCTAACACGCACACTCAACCTTACCCTAACCCTAATCCTAACCCTAACACTAACCCTAACCCTAACCCTCCCCCTAACTCTCACCCTCACCCTAACCCTAACTCTAAGCCTAACCCTAACCCTCAACCTAACCCTCACCCTAACCCTAACTCTAACCCTAAATCTCACCCTCACCCTAACCCTAACTCTAACCCTAAACCAAACCCTAAACCTCACCCTAACCCTAACACTAACCCTAAACCTAACATTCACCCTAACCCTAACTCTAACCCTAAACCTCACCCACACCCTAACCCTAACCCTAAGCCTAATGCTAAACCTTACCCTAAACCTAAAACTTACCCTAACACTTACCCTCACCCTAACACTAACACTAAAACTAACCCTCACACTAACGCTAACCATCACCCTAAACCTAAACCGCACGCTAACCCTAACCCTAACCCTCAACTTCACCCTGGCCCTAACCCTAACACTCAACCTAGCACATACCCTAACCCTAATCCTAACCCTAACACTCACCCTAACGATAACCCTCACCCTACCCCTACCCCTAACCCTCACACTAACCCTTAACCTCACCCTAACCCTCACCCTAACCCTATATCTAAGCCTAAACCTCACACTCGCCCTAACCCTAACCCTAACCATAACCCTAAACCTCACGGTAACACTAACACAAATCCTCACCCTCACCCTAAACCTCATCCTCACCCTAACCCTAAACCTCACCCTCACACTAGCCCTCACCCTCACCCTAAACCTAACCCTAACCCTCACCCTAACCATAACCCTCACTGTAACCCTAACACTCACACTAACCCTAACCCTAACCTCACCCTCATCCTCACCCTAACCCTAACCCTCCCCCTCACCCTAAACCAAACCCTAATCCTCACCCTCACTCTAACCCTAAGCCTAACCCTAACCCTAACCCTAACCCTCACAATGACCCTCAACCGACACCTAATCCTAAACCTAACAATAACCCTCACAGTAACCCTCACCCTAGCGCTCACCCTAACCCTAATCCTAACCCTAAACCTCATCCTAGCGCTCACCCTAACCCTAACCCTCACCCTAACCCTAACCCTAACCCTCACCCTCATGCTCGGCCTAAGCCTAACCCTAAGCCTAAGCTTAAGCCTAACCCTAACCCTCACACTAACGCTCACCCTAACCCTAACCCTAACACAAAAGCTAACACTAACCCTAAACCTCACCCTCACCCTAACCGTAACTCTAACTCTAACCCTAAACATAAACCTAACCCTCACCCTAACCCTAACCCTCACCCTCACCGTAACCGTAACCCTAATCTTAACCCTAACAATAACCCTAACCCTAACAATCATTCTAACCATAACACTCAACCTAACCCTAACCCTCCCCCTAACATTTAAACTCACCATAACACTAAACCTAACCCTAACACTAGCACTCACACTAACCCTAACTCACAACTTCACCCTAGCCCTCACCCTAACCCTAACCCTCATCCTCACCCTAAACCTCACACTAACCCTAAAACTAATCCTCAATATAAACCTCACCCTCACCTTAACCCTAACCCTAACCCTCACCCTAACTCTAACGCTCACCCTTACCTTAATCCTCACTCTCAGCCTAACTCTCACTTTCACCATTAATGTCACCCTCACCCTAACCCTCACCCTAAGCCTAACCCTCATCCTAACCCTCACCCTGACTGTAACCCTAAGCCTAACCCTAACCCTAACCCTCACCCTCAACCTAGACATCACCCTAACCCTAATCCTAACCCTAACCCTAACCCTAACCATCACCCTTAACCTAATCCTCAACCCCACCCTCACCCTCAGCCTAACCCTAAGCCTAAGCCTAATCTTAGCCCTAACCCACACACTCAGCCTCACCATAACCTTAATCCTAACCCAACCCTAACACTAACACTAAACCTCAACCTAACCCTCACCCTAACATTAACCCTAACACTAACCCTAACCCTATCCCTCCGCATAACCCTCCCCATAACACTAACTCTAACCCTAAACCTCACCCTCACACTAACTCTAACTCTAACACTAAACCTAAACCTAAACCTCATCCTAACCTTAACCCTAACAATAACCCTAACCCTAATCCTAACCTAACCCTAACCCTAACCCTAACACTAAACCTAACCCTAACCCTCGCCCTAACCCTAACCCTAACCTTCAACCTAACCCTAACCCTCAACCTCACCGTAACTCTCACCCTAACACTCACCCTAACCCTAAAACTAACCCTAACCCTAAACCTCAACCTAAGGCTAACCCTAACCCTCACCCTCACCCTAGCCCTCACCGTAGCCCTAATCCTAAACCTAAACCTCACCCTAACCCTAAAACCCTAACAATCACCCTAACCCTAACCCTTACCCTCATCCTCATGCTCGGCCTAAGCCTAAGACTACAGCTAACCCTAACCCTCAACTTCACACTCACCTTCACCCTCATCCTCACAGTAACTCTAACCCTAACCCTAACAATAACACAAACCCTAAACCTAACCCTAAACCTCACCCTCACAATAACCCTCACCCTAACCCAACCCCTCACCTTAACACTACCCTAACCCTAACCCTAAACCTCAAACTAACCCTAACCCTAACCCTCACCCTCAGCCTCAACCTCACTGTAAAATTAACCTTAACGATAACACTAACAAAAATCCTAACGCTAACAATAAATCTAACCCTCACCCTCACCCTAACCCTAACCCTAAACCTCACCCTCACCCTCGCCGTAACCCTAACCCTAAACCTCACCCTAACCCTAAACCTAACCCTAATCCTAAACCTCTACATAATGCTAACCCTAAACCTCACCCTCACCCTTGCCCTCATCCTAACACTAATCCTAACCCTAAACCTCATCCTAACCCTCACCCTAACAATAAACCTAATCCTCACCCTAACCCTAACCCTCACCTTTACCCTTACTGTCACCCTCACCCTAAACCTCACCCTAACCCTAACCCACATTCTAACCCTCACCCTAACCGTAACCCTAACCATCACACTAACCCTAACCCTCAACCTCAACCTCAGCCTCAGTCTAACCCTAAGCCTAAGCCTAACCCTAACCTTCACCCTCACACTCACCATAGCCCTCACCCTAACCCTGACCCTCACCCTAACACTTACCTTAACCTAACACTAACCCTAACCCAAACACTAACCCTCACACTAACCCTAACCCTAACCCTAAAACTCACCCTAACCCTAACCCTAACCCTCACCCCCACCCTCACCCTAATTCTAACCCTAACTTTAACAATAACACTAATCCTAACCCTAAACCTAACCTTAACAATAAACCTAACCCTCAGCCTCACCTTCACCACAAACTTAACCGTAATCATAACACTAAAAATAACCCTCACCCTAACCCTAAACCCTAACCCTAACTCTCACCCTAACGATAAACCTAAGCCTCACCGTAACCCTAACACTCACCCTCACACTCATGCTCTCACTAACCCTAATCCTAATCCTAACCCTAACTCTAACAAACACACTCACCCTCACCCTCACCCTAACCCTAACACTAACACTAACCCTAACCCTAACCCTAACCCTAACCCTCACCCTTCCCCTATCTCTAACCCTAAACCTCAAACTCACACCGACCTTAACCTTAAACCTAACCTTAAACCTCACCCTAAACCTAACACTAAACCTCAACCTCACCCTAGCCCTCAACATAACCCTAATCCTAAACCAAACCCTCATCTTAACCCTAATCCTAACCCTAAACCTAACCCTAACCCTAACACTAATCCTAACTCTAACCCTAACCCTAACCCTAACCCTAACTCTAAACATAAACCTCACTCTCACCCTAACCCTAACTCTAACCTTAAACCTAAACCTAAACCTCATCCTAATCCTAATCCGAACCTTCACCCTCACCCTCACCGTAACCCTCACCCTAACCCTCACCGTCACCCTAACACTTACCCTCACCCTCACACAAACCCTAACACTAACACTGACCCTCACACGAACCCTAACCATCACCCTAACCCTAAAGCTAACCCTATTTTTAAACCTAGCCCTCACCCTAGCCCTCACCATAACCCTAACCCTCATCCTCCCCCTAAACCTCACCCTAACCCTAATACTAATCTTCAATGTAACCCTCACCCTCACTCTACCCCTCACCCTAAACCTCACCCTAATGCTAACCCTCACCCTTACAGTAACCCTCACCGTCAGCCTAACCCTCACGTTTACCCTTACCGACAACCCCACCCTAACCCTCATCCTAACCCTAAACCTCACCCTCATGCTTGGCCTAAGCCTCAGCCTAATCCTAAGCCCAACCGTAAACCTGACCCTCACCCTAACCCTAACCCTAACCCTAACACTAACTCTAAAACTCAACCTCACCCTCAGCCTCAGCCTCAGCCTAAACCTAAGGCTAAACCTAACCTTAACACTAACCCTTTACACTCACCGTAACACTCACCTAACCCTAACCCTAACACTAACCCTAACCCTAAACCTCACCCTCATGCTCGGCCTAAGCCTAAGCCTAATCCTAAGCCTAAATGTAAACCTGACCCTCACCCTCAGCCTCAACCTAACCCTAATTCTAACCCAAAACCTCAACCTCACCCTAACCCTAACGCTAAACCTAACCCTAACCCGAACCCTAAACCTTACCCTAACCCTAAACCTAACCCTCACCCTAACCCTCACCTTAAACCTAAACCTAACTCTAACACCAACCCTAACCCTAACCCTCACCTTCAACCACACCCTCAGCCTAACCCTAAGCCTAACCTTAACCCTAACCCTAATCATAACCCTCACCCTCAGCCTCACCATCACCGCAAACTTAACCCTAACCATAACACTAACAATAACCCTAACCCTAACCCTAACCCTAATCCTCACCGCCACCCTCAACCTCAGCTTAACCCTAAGCCTAACCCTAACCCTAACCTTAACCCTCACTCTAACCTTAACCCTAACCCTAAACCTAACCTCACCCTAAACCTAACCCTAACCCTCACACTCACCCTCACCCTAACCCTAATCCTAAATGTCAACCTATACCTTACCCTAACCCTCACCCTAAGCCTCACACTAGACCTCATCCTAACCCTAATCCTAACCCTAAACATCATCCTTAACCTCACCCTAACCCTAACCCTAACCCTATCCCTCACCTTGACCCTAACCCTCACCCTCAAGCTCGGCCTAAGCCTAAGCCTAAACCTAAGCCTAGTCCTAACCCTAACCTTCACCCTAACCCTAACCCTAACACTAAGCCTAACTCTAACCCTAAACCTCACTCTCACCCTAACCCTAACTCTGACACTAAACCTAAATCTAACAGTATCTCTAACCCTAACCCTAACCCTCACCCTTACCATAAGCCTCAACCTAACATTTACCCTCAACCTAACACTCACCCTAACCCTAACACTAACCCTAACCATCAACCTAACCCTAACTCTAACCCTCATCCTAACAGTAACCCTCACCCTCAACATCACCCTCAGCCTAACCCTAAGCCTAACCCTAAACCTAAACCTAACAAAAACCATAACCCTAATCCTAACCCGCACACAAACCATAACCCTCACCCTAACCCATACCCTCACTCTAACACTTACCCTCACCCTAACACTAACCATAACCCTAACACTAACCCTCCAACTAACCTAACCCTAACCCAAAACCTCAACCTAATCCTGACCCTCACCCTAACCCTAACACTAACCCTAACACTAACCCCCCCTAAACCAATATCTCACCCTAAATCTCACCCTCACCCAAACCCTTACCCTAACCCTTACCGTAAACCCCACACTAACCCTAACCCTAACCCTCACCCGCACCCTCCCCATCACGGGAACTCTAATCCTAACCCTAACAATACCACTAAGCCTAACCGGAACCATCACCCTAACCCTAATCTTCACCCCCACACTCAACCTCATCCTTACCCTAAGCCTAAGCCTATCCCTCATCCTAACCCACATACTCATCCTCACCCTAACCCTAATCCTAAACCTAACCCTATCCCTAAACCTCAACCTAACCCTCACCCTCACCCTAACCCTAACACTAACTCTAACCCTAAATCTCACCCTAACCCTCCCCCTAACCCTAAACCTCCCCTCCCCCTCAACCTCATCGGAACGCCAACCCTAACCCTAATATCACTAACCCTAACCCTAACACTAAACATAAACCTCACCCTCAGCTTCAACTTCACAGCAAACTTAAGCCTAACCATAACACTAACAATAAACATAACCCTAACCTAACCCTATTCTGCACCCCCACCATCACCCTCACCCTCAGCCTAAGCCTAACCCTAACTCTAACCATCACCATAATCCTAACCCTAACCCTCAACCTAACCCTAATCCTTAGCCTCACCCTCACCCTCAATGAAACCCTATCCCTATCCCTAAGCTTAACCCTAACACTAAACCTCACACTCACCCTCACCCTAACCCTAATCCTAAACCTAACATTATCCATAAGCCTAACCCTCACCCTAAACCTCACCCTAACCCTTACCCTAACTCTTACCTTCACCCTAACACCAACCCTAACCCTACACTAACCATAAACTTCACCCTCATCTTATCCCTCACCCTAACCCTAAATCTACCCCTAAACCTCACCCTCACCTAACCCTAACTCTAACCCTAAACCTAACACTAAACCTCACCCTAACCCTAAACCTAACCATCACCCTCACTCTCACCGTAACTTTAAACCTAACCCTAACTCTAACAATTACATTAGCCCTAACCCTAACCCTCACCCTAACCATAACCCTCACCCTAATGGTAATCCTCACCCTAGAACTTACACTCACCCTAACACTAACCCTAACCCTAACACTAAGCCTCAAACTAACCCTAACATTCACCCTACTCCTAAACCTCACCCTAACCCTAACCCTCACCCTCACCCTAGCCCTCACCATAAACCTAATTCTAACCCTCACCCTCAACCTAAACCAGACCCTCATGCTCACCCTAAACCTCACACTAACCCTAACCCTAATACTCAATCTAACCCTCACCCTAACCCTAACCCTAACCCTTACCCTAACCCTAAATCTAACCCTAACCCTCAGCCTTATCTTAACCCTAACCCTCAGCTTAAACTTCACTTTTACCCTTACAATCATCCTCACCCTTACGCTCACCCTAACACTAAAACTCATCCTAACCCTCACCCTAAACTTAAACCTAAACATCACCCTAACCCTAAGCCTCACCCTCAATCGCACACTCAGCCTAAACCTAAGCCTAATCCTAAGCCTTACCCTAAACCTCACCATCACACTAGCCCTCATCCTAACCCTAATCCTAACCAACACACTAACCCTAATCCTCACCCCACACTCACCCTCAGCCTAACCCTAAGCCTAAGCCCCACCCTAACCCTAACCCTCATGTCACCGTAAACCTAACCCTCATCCTAACCCTCACGCTATCCCTAACCATAACTCTAAACCTCACCCTAACCCTAACCCTAACCCTCACCCTCACCCTAGCCCTCACCTTAACTCTAATCCTAACGCTAATCCTCATCTTAACCATCACCCTAACCCTAACCCTAACCCTCACCATAACCCTATGCCTAACCCTCAACCTAACCCTAACACTCACTCTAACCCTAACCCTAAACCTCACCCTAACCCTAACTCTCACCCTCACCCTCACCCTTAGCCTAACCCAAAGCCTAACCCTAAACCTAACCCAAACCCTCAGACTTACCTGAAACCTTACCCTAATCCTAACCCTAACCCTAAGCCTTACCCTAAGCCTAACCCTAACCCTCATCCTAACCCTAAATCTAAAACTAACCCTAACCCTAATCCTTACCCTCAGCCTCACCCTAACACTAACTCTAACCCTAAACCTCACCCTCACCCTAACCCTAACCCTTACCGTAACCCTAAACCTCACCCTAACCCTTACCCTAAACCTCACACACACAATAGCCCTCACTCTAACCCTAATCCTAAAACTAACCCTCATCCTAACTCTCACGTTAACCCTAATGCTAACCCTTACCCTCACCCTCACGCTAACCATAACCTTCAACCTAACCCTAACCCTCACCCTCACCATAACCTTTACCCTAACCCTAAACTTAACCGAAGCCTAACCCTCACCCTAACCCTAACCCTCATCCTCAACCTCACCCTGAGCCTAAAACTAAGCCTAACCCTAAACCTAACCCTAACACACACACTCACCCTCACCCTAACCCTAATCGAACCCTAAACTAACCCTAAACCTCCCCCTGACTCTCACCATAACCCTAACCCTAACATTAACCCTAACCCTAACCCTCAACCTACCACTCACCCTAAACCTAACTCTAACCCAAAACCTAAACCTCACCCTAACCCTAAACATAACCTTCACACTAACCCAAACCCTCACCCTAACACTTACCCTGACCCTAATACTAATCCTAACCCTAACACTAACCATCACACTAACCCTAAATCTAACTCTAAACCTCAATCTAACCCTCACCCTCAACCTAACCCTAACACTAACGCTAACACTAACCCTATACCTAACCCTCTCCTGAACCATATATCTAAACCTAAACCTCACCCTCAAACTAACACTAACCCTAACCCTAACCCTAAACCTCACCCAAACCCTAAACCTAACCCTCACCCGCACCCTCACCCTCACAGGAACTCTAACCCTAACCCTAACAATAACACTAACACTAACCTGAACCATCACACTTACCCTAATCCTCACCCCCACCCTCACCCTCATCCTAACCCTAAACCTAAGCCTAACCTTCAACCTAACCCTTACACTCACCCTAACCCTAACCCTAACACTCACCCTAAACCTCACCCTAAACCTCACCCTTACCCTAACCCTCACCCTCACCTCAACCTCACCATAACTCTAACCCTAAACCTAACATTACCACTAAACCTAACACTAAACCTAACCCAACCATAACCCTCACCCTCAGCCTCACCCTCACCGCAAATTAACCCTAACCATAACACTAACAATAACCCTAAACCTAACCCTAACCGAAACCTAATCCTCACCCCCACCCTCACCCTCAGCCTAACCCTAAGCTTAACCCTACCCCTAAGACGAACCCTCACTGCAACCCTAACCCTAACGCTCACCCTCACCCTAACCCTAACCCTCAAACTCACCTTCACCCTAACCCTATTCCTAAACATAACCCTATACCTTACCCTAACCCTCACCCTAAGCCTCATCCTAGCCCTCACTCTAACCCTAATCCTAACCATAAACCTCATCCTAACCCTCACCCTAACCCTAAGATTAACACTGACACTAACCCTAACCATCACCCAAACCCTAAACCTTACCCTAAACCTAAACCTAAACCTCACCCTCACCCTAGCCCTCACCCTAACCCTAACAATCATCCTCACCCTAAACCTCACACTAACATTAACACTAATCCTCAATCTAACCCTCATCCTCACCCTACCTCTAACCCTAACTCTCACCCTAACCTTAACCCTCACCCTTATGATAACCCCTACCTCAGCCTAACCCTCACGTTTACCCGTACAGTCACCCCCACGCTAACCCTCACCCTAACACTAACCCTCACCCTAACCCTCACCCTAACCATGACTCTACCCCTAAACTTCACCGTCACCTTAACCCTAACTCTAACCCTAACCCTAACACTAAATCTCACCATAATCCTAACGCTAAACCTCACCCGCTCCCTCACTGTAACTGTAACCCTAATCCTAACTCTAACAATAACCTTAACCCTAAGCCTAACACTAACATTAACACTAACCCTAAACCTAAACCTAACCCTAATCCTCAGCCCACCCTCACCCTAACCAAACCCTAACCCTAACCTTCACCCTAACCCTAAGCCTAACACTAACCCTAATTATTACCCTCATATTCACTCTCACCCTAAACCTAATCCTAAACCTAACACTATCCCTAATCCTAACCCTCACCCTAACCCTCAGCCTAACCCTGATCCTAACCCTAAACCTCATCCTAATCCTCACTCTAACCCTAACCTTAACCCTCACCCTAACCCTAACCCTATCCCTCATCCACATGCTGGGCCTAACTAAACCAAAGCCAAAGCCTAAGCCTAACCCTAAACCTAACTCTCACCCTAACCCTAACCCTAAGACTAACCCTAACTCTAACTCTAACCCTAAACCTCACCCTCACACTAACCCTAACTCTAAAACTAAACCTAAACCTAAACCTCATCCTAACCTTGAGCCTAACAATAACCGTAACCCTAACCTTAACCTAACCCTAACACTAACACTAAAACTAACCCTAACCCTAACCCTGACCCTAACCATAACCCTCAAACTAACCCTAACCTCACCCTAACACTAAACCTAATCCTCACCCTCACCCTAGCCCTCACCCTAACCCTAACGGTCATCCTCACCCTAAACCTCACACTAACACTAACACTAATCCTCAATCTAACCCTCACTCTGACCCTGACCCTAACCCTAACCCCCACCCATAACCTAACCCTCACCCTACTGTAACCCTCACCCTAGGCCTAACCCTCAACTATACCCTTACCGTCACCCCCAGCTTAACCCTCACCCTAAACCTAACCCTCAACCTAACCCTCACCCAAATCCTAACTCTACCCCTAAATCTCAACCTCACCTTAACCCTATCTCTAACCCTAAGCCTAACACTAAAAACTTCACCCTCATCCTAACCCTAACCCTAACCCTAAACCTCACCCTAACCCGAACACTAACCCTAGCCCTAAACCTCACCCTAACCCTCCCCCTAACCCTAAGTCTAACCCTTAACCTCATCCTCACCCTAACCCTAACCCTAACCCTAAACCTCACCCTAAAACTCACTGTAACCCTATCCTTCACACTCACCCTCAACCTCACTGTAAATCTAACACTATACCTAACAATAACCCTAACTCTAACCCAAACCCTAACCCTAACCATAATCGGCACCCTCAGCCTCAACCTTACCGCAAACTTAACCGTAACCATAACACTAACAATAACCCTAACACTAACCCTAACCCTAATCCTTACCCCCACCATCACCCTGAGCCTAACCCTAAGCCTCACCCTAACCCTAACCTTAACCTTAAACCTAACCATAAACCTCACCATCAGCCACATCCTCACAGCAAACTTAACCCTAACCATAACACTAACAATAACCCTAACCCTAAACCTAACCCGAATCCTCACCCCCACTGTCAACCTCAGCCTAACCTTAAGCCTAATCCTAACCCTAACCCTAACCCTAAATCTCACCTTAACCCTAACCATAACCCTAAACTTAACCCTAAACCTAACCCTAACCCTAAACCTAACCATAATCCTCAGCCTCACCCTCACCCTAATCAAAACCCTAAACCTAACCCTCACCCTAACCCTAATCCTAAACCTAACCTTATCCCTAACCCTAACGCCCACCCTAACACTCAACCTAGCCCTCACCCTAACCCTAATCCTAACCCTAAATATCATTGTAACCCTCAACCTAACCCTAACCCTCACCCTCATGCTCGGCCTAAGCCTAAGCCGAACCCTAACACTAACCATCACCCTAACGCTAACCCGAACACTAACCCAAAATCTAACCCTAAACCTTATTCTCACCCTAACCCTAACTCTAAACCTAAACCTCATCCTAATCCTTACCCTAATCCTACCCTTCACGGGCACCTTAACCATAACCATAACCTGAACCCTAACCCTAACAATAACCCTAACCCTAACCCTAACCCTAACCCGAAACCTCACCCTCAACTTAACCTTAACCCTCAACCAAACCCTCACACTAAACCTAACCCTAACCGTAAAGCTCACCCTAACACAAAACCTAACCCTCAACCCCACCCTAGCCCTCACCCTAACCATAATGGTAACCCTAATACTCCTCTAAACCCTCACCCTAAACCTAACAATAACCCACCCCCTAACCCTAACACTAACCCTCACCCTCAACCTAACCCTAATCCTCATGCTCATCGTAACCCTAACCCTAACCCTCACCCTAATCTTAAACTTAACCAGAACCCTAACTCTCACCCTAACCCTAACCCTATACCTCACCCTAACCCTAACCCTCAACCTCAACCTCACCCTCAAACTAACCCTTACCCTAACCCTAATCCTAACCTTCACACTCACCCTAACCTTTACCCTAATAATAATCATAAGGGTAAGTGTAACCCTCACCCTCACCCTAGCCCTCAACCTATCCCTAAATCTAACCCTAACCCTAACCCTAAACCTCACAATCAGCCTCACCCTAACCTTAACTCTAACCCTAACCCTAACCCTAAACCTCACCCCAGCCCTAACCCTAAACCTCACCCTCACTCTAGCCCTCACCCTAATCCTACTCCTAACTCTAAACCTCACCCTAACCCTAAATATACCCCTAACCCTCACCCTCACCTTCACCATCTGCCTAATATTAAACCTAATCCTAACCCTAACCCTAATGCTAACACTAAGACTAACCCTCACCCTAACCCTCACCCTAACCCTAACCCTCACCCTCACCATAGCCCATAACCAAACCCTAAGCCTAAGCCAAAACTTCACGCTAACCCTCACTCTAACGCTAACCCCAACACTCACCTTAAACATAAACCTCACCCTCACTCTTACTCTATTCCTAACCCTAACCCTAACCCTAACCCTCCCCTGAACTCTCACCCTAACCCTAACCTTAACACGAACACTAACCCTAACCCTCAACCTAACCCTCACCCTAACCCTAACTCTAACCTAAACCTCACCCTCACCCTAAACTTAACTCTAACACTAACCCAAACCCTAAACCTCACCCCAACCCTAACCCTAACCCTCATCCTCACCCTCACCGTAAGCGTAACCCTAAACCTAACCCTAAGAATAACCTTAACCCTATTCCTAACCCTCTCCCTAACACTTACCCTCACCCTAACACTAACCATAACCAACACAATAACCCTCCCCTTAACCCTATATCTAACCCTCAACCTCACACTCACCCTAACCCTAACCCTAAACCGCACACTAACCCTGACCTTAACCCTCACTCTCATGCTCAGCCTAAGCCTAAGCCAAAGCCTAAGTCTAACACTAACCCTAAAACTCACCCTAACCCCAACAATAACACTAAACCTAACTCCAACCCTAAACCTCACCCTCACCCTAACCCTTACACTAACCCTAACCCTAAACCTAAACCTCATCCTAAAACTAACCCTCACTCTCACCCTCACCGTAACCGTAACCCTAACCCTAACCCTAAAAATAACGCGAACACGAACCCTAACCCTCATCCTAACCATAACCTTCACCCTAAACCTAACCCTCACCCTAACACTTACCCTCATCCTAACACTAACCCTCCCCCTAGCACTAACCCTCACACTAACCCTAAGCATAACCCTAACACTAAACCTCACCCTAATCCTAACCCTCACCCTCAACATAGCCCACAACCTAACCCTAACCCTCATCCTCACCCTAAAGCTCACACTAACCCTAACACTAATCCTCAATCTAACCCTCACCCTCACCCTAACCTTCACACTCACCCTCACCGTAAACCTAATCCTAAACAAACCAAAACCTAACATTAAACCTCAATCTAACACTCACCCTAACCCTAACCCTAATACTAACCCTAACTCTAACGCTCACCCTAACCCTCCCCCTAACCCTAACTCTAACCCTAAACCTCACCCTAACCCTAACAATAACCGTAACCCTAACTCTAACCCTTACCCTAACCATAACACTCACCCTAACCATAACCCTCAACCTAACACACTCACCCTTATCTTAACCCTCAGCCTCAGCCTAAACCTCACCTTTAGGCTTACCATCACACTCACCCGAACCCTCACCCTAACCCTCACCCTAACCCTTCCCGTAAACCCCACCCTAACCCTAACCCTAACTGTGACCCGCACCTACACCCTCACGGTAACTCTAACCCTAAACCTATCAATAACACTAACCCTAACACAAACCATCACCATAACCCTAACCCTAACCCTCACCCTCATGCTCGGACTAAGCCTAAGCCTAACCCTAACCCTCACCCTAGCCCTAACCCTAACACTAACACTAACTCTACCCCTAAACCTCACTCTCACCCTAACACTAATTCTAACCCTAACCCTAACCCTAAAACTCATCCTAACCCTAACCCTAACACTCACCCTCACCCTCAGCCTAAACTTAAGCCGAATATTAACCCTAACCCTAACCCTCACACTCACCCTCACCCTAAACCTAACTCTAACCCTAAACCTCACCCTGAACCTAATCCTAAACCTAACACTAAACCTCACCCTAAACCTAACCCTAACCCTCACCCTAAACCTAACCCTCACGCTCACACTCACCCTCAGCCTAACCCTAAGCATAATCCTAACCCTAACCCTAACCCTCACACTCACCCCCACCCTAACCCTAATACTAAACTTACCCCTACCCCTATCCCTTAACCTCAACCTAATCCTCACCCTAACCTTAACCCTAACACTAACCCTAACCTTAATCTAAGAACTAACCCTCCCCCTAACCCTAAATCTAACCATAAACCTCACCCTCACCCTAACCCTAATCCTACCCCTAAACCTAAACCTCAACCTCAACCTAAACCTAACCCTGACCATCACCCTCACCTTAACTCTAATTCTAATCCTAACAATAACATTAATCCTAACCATAAACCTAACCCTAACCACAGCCTTAATCCTGATCTTAGCACACACCCTCACCCTAACCTAATCCTATACCTAACCCTCATCATCACCCTAACCCTAACACTAACCCTAACGTTCAACCGAACCCTAACCCTAAACCTCACAATAACCCTTACCCTAACCCTCACACTAACCCTAAACTTAACCTGAACCCTAACTCACACCCTAACCCTAACCCTAACCCTCACCCTAACCCTAACCCTCACGCTCACCCTCAGCCTAAGCTTAAGCCTAAGCCTAACCCTAAACCTAATCCTCACACTCACCCTAAGCCTAATCCTAATCCTAATCCTAACCCTAACCCGAAATAGGACACTCACCCTAACCCTCAACTTAACCCTAATTCTAACACTAACCCTAAACCTCATGCTCAACCTCACCCTAACCCCAACTCTAACCCTAAACCTCCCCCTCCCCTTAACCCTCACCTAACCCTAACCCTCACCCTCAACCTCAACCTCAGCCTAAACTTAAGGCTAAACCTAAACCTAAAGCAAACATACACACACACCCTCACTGTAACCCTAATCCTAACCCTATCCCTAACCCTAACCCTCCCCCTAAATCTCACCCTAAACATAACCCTAAAAATAACCCTAACCCTAACCCTCAACCTAACACTCACCCTAAACGTAACTCTAACCATAAACCTCAACCTCACCCTAAACCTAACTCTAACACTAACCCAAACCCTAACCCTCACCCTAACCCAAACCCTAACCATCAACTTAACCCTAATCCTCAGCCCCACCCTCACCCTCAGCCTCACCCTAAGCCTAAGCCTAACCCTAACACTAAACCTCACACTCACCCTCACCCTAACCAATCCTAACCCTAAACCTTTACCTCAACCTAACCTTTACCTTAACACTAACACTAACACTAACCCACGAACTAACCCTCCCCCTAACCCTAAATCTAACCCTAAACCTCACCCTCACCCTAACCCTAACCCTAAACCTCACCCTAACTCTAAACCTCACCCTGACGCTGACCCTCACCCTCACCGTAACTCTAACCATAACCTTAACAATAACACTAATGGTAACCCTAAACCTAAACCTAAACCTAACCCTAACCCTAATCCTAACACTCACCCTCAACCTAACCCTAATCCTAGCCCTAACCTTCAACCTCACCCTAAACCTGACCCTCATCGTTAACCTAACCCTCATCCAAAACCTCACCCTAACCCTAACTCTAAACCTAAACCTCACACTAACACTAACACTAAACCTCATCCTCACCCTAGCCCTCACCCTAACCCTAATCCTAACCCTAATCCTCATCCTAAACTCACCCTAACCCTCACCCTAACCCTAACCCTCACGCTGACCGTAACTGTAACCCTAACTCTCATCCTAACCCTAAACTGACCCTGAACCCAAACTCTCACCCTAACCCTAACCCTAACCCTAACCCTCACACTTACACTAACCCTCATCCTCACCCTCACACTCAGCCTAAACCTAAGCCTAAAACTAACCCTAACCAAAACCCTCACACTCACCCTATTACGCTAATCCTAATCCTAACCCTAACCCTAACCCTCACCCTCACGCTAACCCTCACCTTAAATCTAACCCTAACACAAACCCTAACCATAACACTCACCCTCAGCCTCAACCTAAAACAAAATCTAAACCTAAATCTCACCCTCACCCTAACCCTAACCCTAAACCTCATCCTAACCCTAACCCTAAACCTCACCCTCACCCTCACCATAGCCCTCAACCTAACCCTAATCCTAATCCTAACCCTCATCCTAACCCTCCCCCTAACCCTAAACTTAACCCTCATCTTAACCCTAACCCTCACCCTCAACCTCACCCTCAGCCTAACCCTACACCTAACCCTAAAATTAACCCTAACATACACTCACCCTCAACCTAACACTAATCTTAACCCTATCCCTAATCCTTAACCTCCACCTAACTCTCACCCTAACCCTAACCCTAACACTCATCCTAACCCTCACCCTAACCCTAAATCTAACCCTAACCCTAAACCTCAAACTCACCTTAACCCTAATCCTAACCCTCACCCTCACCGTAACCATAAACCTAGCCCTAAACCTTACAATAACAATAACCCTAATCCTAACCCTCATCCTAACCATATCCTTCACCCTAAACCTAACCCTCACCCTAACACTTACCCTCACCCTATCCCGAACCCTAAACCTCACACTCACCCTAAACGTTACCCTAATCCTAATCCTAACCCTAAGCCTAACCCTCACCCTCAACCTAACCCTCACCCTAACCATAACTCTTACACTAACCCTAACCCTAACGCTAGCTCTCAGACTCAACCTAACCCCAACTCTAACCCTAATCCAAACACTAAATCTCACCCTAACCTTAGCCCTAACCCTCACACTCACCCTCACAATAACCATAACCCTAATCCTAACCCTAACAATAACCCTAAAGCTAATGCTAACCCTCACCCTAACCATAACCCTCACCCTAATCCAAACCCTCACCCTAACACTTACCCTCACCCTAACACTAACCCTCACACTAACCCTAACCATAAACCTCAACCTAACCCTCACCCTCACCCAATCCCTAACACTAACCCTATTCCTAACGCTTACCCTAACCCTCCCCTAACCCTATATCTAACCCTAAACCTCACCCTAACCCTAAACCTAACCCTCAATCTAAACCTAAACTTAATTCTAACCCTCAACCTAACACTAACCCAGACACCAACGTAACCCTAACCCTAACACTCACCCTAAACCTAACACACATCCTAACCCTAACCCTCACCGTCACCATAACCCTAACATTAATCCTAACCCTAAACCTCACGCTATCCCTCAACCTAACCATAACTCTAACCCTAATCCTGACCCTCACCTTAACCGTAACCCTAACCCTAAACATCACCGTCACCCTAGCCTTCAACCTAACCCTAATCCTAACCTTAACCCTCATCCTAACCCTCACCCTAAACCTAAAACTAACCCTCACCCTAACCCTAACCCTCACCCTTAACCTCACACTTAGTCTAACCCTAAGCCTAATCCTAAACCTAACCCTAACCAAGACACACCCTCAATCTAACCCTAAACCTAACCCTCACCCTAACACTAAACCTCACCATCAACCTCACCCTTAGCCTAACCCTAAGCCTAACCCTAAACCTAACCCGAACCCACACACTCACCCTCACCCTAACCCTAATCCTAACCCAAACCCTAACCCTAACCCTAAACCTCACCCTCACCCTAGCCTTCACCCTAACCCTAATCCTAAACCTAACCCAAACTCTAACCATAACCCTAACCCTAAACCTCACCCTAAACCTAACCCTATCCCTCACCCTCATTGTAAGGGTAAACCTAACCCTAACCCTAACAATAACCATAACCCTAAATCTAACCCTTACCCTAACCATAACACTCACCCTAACCCTAACCCTCACCCTAACACTTACACTCACCCTTATCTTAACCCTCAGCCTCAGCCTAATCATCACCTTTAGGCTTACCATCACACTCACCCGAACCCTCACCCTAACCCTCACCCTAACCCTAACCCTACCCGTAAACTTAACAGTACCCCTAAACCTAACCCTCACCGTAACCCTCACCCTAGTCCTCACCCTAACCCTAATCCTAACCCTAAACCTCACCCTAACCCTAAACCTACTCCTAAACCTCAACCTCACCCTAACCCTAACTCTAACCCTAACACTAACACTAAACCTCACCCTAAGATAACCCTAACCATCACCCTAATCCTAACCCTCAACCTCACCCCCACCCTAAGCCTAACCCTAAGCCTAACCCTAAACCTATCCCTAACACACACTTACCCTCACCCTAAACCTAAACCTCACACTAACCCTAACCCTAAACCTCACCCTCACCCTAGCCCTCACCCTAACCCTAACCCTAACCCTAACCCTCACCCTAACCCTAACCCTCCCCCTAACTCTCACCCTAACCCTAACCCTCAACCTAACCATAACCCTAACCCTTACTCTAACCCTAAGCCAAACCCTAAACCTCACCCTTACCCTAACCTTAACCCTCATCCTCACCCTCACCTTAACCCTAACCCTAAACCTAACCCTAACAGTAACCCTAACCCTATTCCAAACCCTCACCCTAACCATAACCCTCACCCTAACCCAAACCATCACCCTATCACTTACCCTCACCCTAACACTAACCCTAAACCTAACATTAACCCTCACACTAATCGAAGACCTAACCCTAACCCTAACCCTAACAATAACCCTAAACATAACCCTCACCCTAACCCTCCCCCTCAACCTATACCTAACCCTCAAACTCAACCTCACCCTCACCCTAACCCTAACCCTAAACCCCACCCTAACCCTCACCCTAACCCTCACCCTCATGCTCAGCCTAAGCCTAAGCCTAATCTTAACACTAACCCTAACCCTCACCATAACCCCAACCCTAACACAAACCCTATCTCTAAACCTCACCCTCACCCTAAACCTAACTATAACCCTAACCCTAAACCTAAGCCTCTATCTAACCCTAACCCTCACCCTCAACCACACCCTCACCGTAACCGTAACCGTCACCCTAAACCTAACAATAACCCTAACCCTAACCCTAACCCTCATCCTAACCAGAAATTTCACCCTAAACCTAACCCTCACCCTAACACTTACCCTCATCTTAACACAAACCCTGACCCTAACTCTAACTCTCACACTAACCCTAACCCTCACCCTAAACCTTAACCTCACCCTAATCCTAACCCTCACGCTCAAACTAGCCCTCAACCTAACGCTAACCCTTATCCTCACCCTAAACCTCCTAACCCTCAATCTAACCCTCACCCTGACCCTAACCCTAACCCTCACCCTTACCCTAACCCTCACCCTCAGCCTAACCCTCATCCTTTACCCTTACCTTCAGTCTCAACCTAACCCTCAGCCTAACCCTAATCCTCATCCTAACCCTCACCCTAACGGTAACCCCAACCATCACCCTAATCCTAACCCTCACCCTCAACCTCAGCCTCAACCTAACACCTAAGCCTAAGCCTAACACTAACACAAACACTCACACTCACCCTAAACCTAATCCTAACCCTAACCCTCATCCGAACCCTTAATCTAACCATAACCATAACCATCTTTCTAAACCTAATCCTCATCCCCACCCATACCCTCAGCCTAACCCTAAGCCTAAGGCGAACCCTAACCCTAACCCTCACACTCACCTCACCGTAAACCTAATCCTAAACCTAACACTAATCCTAGCATTATAACTCAACCTGACCCTCACCCTAACCCTAACCCTAACACTAACCCTAAACCTAACCCTCACCCTAACCCACCCCCTAACCATAAATCTAACCCTAAAAAATACCCTCACCCTAACCATAACCCTAAACCTTAACCTCACCCTAACCCTGATCCTAACCTTCACCCTCATCTTCACCCTCACTGTAACTCTAACCCTTTCCCTAATCCTAACCCTCACCCTCACCCTAACCCTAACCCTAACCCTAACTCTCACCCTCACCATAACCCTAACCCTAACCCTAAACCTCACCCTAATGCTAACTTAACCGTCACATTCATTCTAACCCTCACCCTAACCCGAATGCTAACCCTAAACCTGACCCTCACCCTCATGCTCGGCCTAAGCCTAAGCCTAAGCCTAAGACTAACACTGACCCTCACACTCACCCTCACCCTCACCCTAACTGTAACACTTACTCTAACCCTAACCCTCACACTAACCCTCACCCTAACGCTAACTCTAACCCTAAACCACACCCTCACCCTAACCCTAACCTCACAGTCGCCTCACCCTCTACCTAATATTAAACTTAAACCTAACCCCAATCCCCACCCTAACACTAAGACAAACCCTCAACCTAACCCTCACCATAACCCTAACCCTAACCCTCACCCTCACCATAGCCCATAACCAAACCCTAAGCCTAAGCCTAACCCTCAAACTAACCCTCACTCTAACCCTAACCCCAATACTCACCTTAAACATAACCCTCACCCTCACCCTAACTCTATTCCTAATCCTAACCCTAACTTTAACCCTCCCCTTAACACTCACACTTACCCTAACCTAAAAAGGAACACTAACCCTAACCCTCACAATAACCCTTACCCTAACCCTAACTCTAACCTAAACCACACCCTCACCGTAAACCTAACTCTAACACTAACCCAAACCCTAAACCTTACCCTAACCCTAACCCTAACCCTCATCCTCACCCTCAAGGTAACCGTAACCCTAAACCTAACCCTAAAAATAACCTTAACCCTATACCTAACCCTCACCCTAACACTTACCCTCACTCTAACACTAACCCTAACCCTCCCCCTAACCCTATATCTAACACTCAACCTCACCCGCACCCTAACCCTAACCCTAAACCCCACCCTAACCCTAACCCTAACCCTCACCCTCATGCTCAGCCTAAGCCTAAGCCTGCCTAATCCTAACACTAACCCTAAACATCACCCTAACCCCAACAATAACCCTAAACCTAATTCAAACCCTAACCATCACCCTAACCCTAACTCTAACCCTAACCCTAAACCTGAACCTCATCCTAACCCTAAACCTCAAACTCACCCTCACCCTCAACTTAACCGTAACCCTAACCCTAACCTAACAATAACCCTAACCCTAACCCTAATCCTCATCCTAAGGATAACTTTCACCCTTACACTAACCCTCATCCTAACACTTACCCTCAACCTAACACTAACACTCACCTTAACACTAACCCTCACACTAACCCTAACCATCGTGCTAACCCTAACCCTCAAACTCACCCTAACCCTAACCCACACACTTACCATAACCCTCACCCTCAGCCTAACGATAACTTTTAACCTTACCGTCACCCTCACACTAACCCTCACCCTAACCCTAATCCTCATCCTAACCCTCACCCTAACGGGAATCCCAACCATCACCCTAACCCTACCCTCACCCTCACCCTCAGCCTCAGCCTAAACCTAAGCCTAAGCCTAAACCTAAACCTAACCCTCACCCTCACCCAAGCCCTCACCCTAACCCTTATCCTATCCTTTAACCTAACCATAAACCTAACCATCTTTCTAAACCTTATCCTCATCCCCATCCATATCCTTAGCCTAACCCTAAGCCTAAGCCGAACCCTAACCCTAACCCTCACACTCACCCTCACCGTAAACCTAATCCTAAACGTAACCCTAACCCTAATATTAAACCTCAATCTAACACTCAGCCTAACACTAACTCTAACCCTCCCCCTAACTCTAACTCTAACCCTGAACCTCACCCTGACCCTAACCATAAACCTAACCCTAAACCTCACGCTAACCCTGATCCTTACCCTCACCCTCACCCTCACCCTCACTGTAACTCTAAACCTAACCCTAATCCTAACCCTCAACTTCACCCTGACCCTAACCCTAACTCTCACCCATAACCTAACCTTCACCCTCACTGTAACCCTAACCATAAACCTCAACCTCACCCTAACCCTCACACTCACCCTCACAGTCAACCTAATCCTAAACATAACCCAAACACTAGCATTAAACCTCAATCTAACACTCACCCTAACCCTAACCCTAACACTAACCCTAACTCTAATGCTCACCCTAACCCTCCCCCTAACCCTAACTCTAACCCTAAACCTCACCCTCACCCTAACCATAACCCAAACCCTAAACCTCACCCTAACCCTAACAATAACCCTCACCCTCACCCTAGGACTCACCTTAAAACTAATTGTAACCTTAACCCTCATCCAAACCCTCACCCTAATCCTAACCCTAACACTCAACTTAAACCTAAACATAATTCTAACCCTCAACCTAACCCTAACCCTGACCCCACTGTAACCCTAACCCTAACCATCACCCTAAACCTAACCCTCATCCTAAAACTAGCCCTCACCCTCACCCTAACCATAACACTAATCCTAACCCTAAACTCACCCCATCCCTCACCCTAACCCTAACTCTAACCCTAAACCTGTCCCTCACAGTAACCCTAACCCTAACCCTAAACCTCACCCTAGTCTTCACCCTAACCCTAATCCTAACCTTAATCCTCATCCTACCCTCACCCTAACCCTAAACCTAACCCTCACCCTAGCCCTAACAGTCACCCCTAACCTCACCCTTAGTCTAACCCTAAGCCTAACCCTAAACCTAACCCTAACCCACACACTCACCCTCAGCCTAACCCTAATTCTAACCCTAACTCTAACCCTAACCCTAACCCTCATCCTCACCCTAGCCTTCACCCTAACCCTAATCCTAAACCTAACCAAAATTCTAACCAATACCCTACCCTAACCTCACCCTAAACCTAACCCTTACACTCACACTCACTGTAAGGGTAACCCTAATCCTAACCCTAACAATAACCATAACCCTAACTCTAACCCTCACCCTAACCATCAAACTCACCCTAACCCTAACCCTCACCCTAACACTGACCCTCACCCTTATCTTAACCCTAGCCTCAGCCTAATCCTCACCTTTACGCTTACCATCACCCTCACTCTAAACATCACCCTAACACTAACCCTCATCCTTACCCTCACCCTAACCGTAACCCTAACCATTACCCTAACCCTATCCCTCACCCTCAACCTCACCCTCAGACTAACCCTAAGCCTAAGCCTAAACCTAACCCTAACCCTCAACCTCAACCTAGCCCTCACCCTAACCATAATCCTAACCATAACCCTCACCCTAACCATAACCCTAACACTGCCCGTAAACCCCACCCTAACCCTAACCCTAAACCTCACCCACACCCTCACCCTCACCCTCACCTTAACTCTAACCCTAACCCTATCAATAACACTAACCCTAAACCGAACCATCACCCTAACCCTAACCCTAACCTTCACCCTCATGTTCCGACTATGCCTAAGCCTAAGCCTAAACCTAACACTCACCCTAACCCATTAGGGTAAGGTTAAGCTTAGGTTAAGCCTAAGCCTAAACCTAACACTGACCCTAACTCTAACCCTACAATTAATCTCACCATAACACTAATTCTAACCTTAACCCTAAACCTAAACCTCATCCTAAACTTAACCCTAAAACTCACACTCACCCTCAGCCTAAACCTAAGCCTAACATTAACCCTAACCCTAACACTCACACTCAACCTCACCCTAATCCTAACTCTACCCCTAAACCTCACCATCATCCTAACCCTAAACCTAACACTAAACCTTACCCTAACCCTAAATCTAACCCTCACCCTAAACCTAACACTCACCCTCACCCTCAGCCTAAACATAAGGCTAACCCAAACCCTAACCCTAACCATCACACTCACTCTAACCCTAAACCTAATCCTAATCTTAACCCTAGCCCTAACCCTCACCCTCACCCTAACCCTCACCCTAACCCTAACACTAACCCTAAAGCTAACCCTCACATTCAGCCTCACCCTAACCCTAATTCTAACACTAAACGTCACCCACACCGTAACCCTAACGCTAACTCTAACAATAACCCCCCCAACTGTCACCCTAACCCTAACAATAACACTAACCCTAACATTAAACCTCAATCTAACCCTCACCCTAACCCTAACTCTATCCCTAAACCTCACCCTCACCCTAACCCGCACTCTAACCCTAACCCAAACACTAAACATCACCCTAAACTTAAAGCTAACCCTCACACTCACCCTCATTGTAACTGTAACACTAAACCTAACCCTAACAATAACCCTAAAGCTAATTCTAACCCTCACCCTAACCATAACCCTCACCCTAAACAAAACCCTCACCCTAACACTTACCCTCACCCTAACACTAACCCTAACCCTAACACTAACCCTCACACTAACCCTAACCCTAACCCTAACCCTAAACCTAAACCTCAACCTAACCCTCACCCTCACCCTAACCCTAACAATAACCCTATTCCTAACCCTTGCCCTAACCCTCCGCCTAACCCTATATCTAAACCTAAACCTCACGCTAACCCAAACCCTATGCCTAAACATAACCCTAACCCTAACCCTAAACGTAAACCTAATCCACAGCCTCACCCTCACCTTAACCCAAACCTAACCCTAACCCACACCCTCATCCTCAGCATAACCCTAAGCCTAAGCCTAACCCTAACCCTAACCCTCACACTCATCCTCATCCTAACCCTAATCATAAACCTAACCCTAAACCTAAACCTTAACCTAACCATCACCCTAACCTTAACCCTAACACTAAACCTAACCCTAACCCACGAACTAACTCTCCCCCTAACCCTAAATCTAACCATAAACCTCACCCTCACCCTAACCCTAATCCTACCCCTAACCAAACCTCACCCTAACCCTCACCCTCACCCTCACTTGAACTCAAACTCTAACCCTAACACTAACACTAATCCTAATCCTAAACCTAACCCTAACCCTAACCATAACCCTAATCCTAACACACACCCTCACACTAAAACTAATCCTAAACATAACCCTAACCCTCACCCTCACCATAAACTTAACCCTCATCCAAACCCTCACCCTAACGCTAACCCTCACACTAAACCTAACACAAACCCACACCCTAACCCTAAACCTAACCCTAACCCTCAATCTAACCCTAGCCCTCACACTCACCATAACCCTAACCCTAACCCTCATCCAAACTCTAAACTTCACCCGAACCCTAACTCTCACCCTAACCCTAACCCTAACCCTCACCCTAACCCTCACCCTCACCCTCACCCTCACCCTAACCCTAAGCCTAACCCTAACCCTCACAATAACCCTAACCCTTATCCTAAACTCAATCCTAACCCTAAGCCTAACCCTCACACTCACCCTAACCCTCATCCTAACACTAACTCTAACAAGAACTCTAACCCTAAACCTCAAAATCAGCCTCAACCTAACCCTAACTCTAACCCTCACAGTCACCTTCACCCTAACCCTCATCCTAACCCTAAACCTTAACCACAATCTAACCCTCAACCTAACCTTAACCCTAACACTAACACTAACACTAACCCAAGAACTAACCCTCCCCCTAACTCTAAATCTAACCTTAAACCTCACCGTCAACCTAACCCTAATCCTAACCCTAACCCTAATCCATACCCTAACCCTCACCCTAACCCTCACCCTCACCCTTACCCTCAGCATGAATCTAAACACAACCTTAACAATAACACTAATCCTAACCCTAAAACTAAACCTAAACCTAACCGTAACCCTAATCCTAAAACTCACCCTCACCCTAACCCTAATCCTAAACCTTACCCTCACCCGAACCCTAACCCTCACCCTCACCGTAACACTAACCCTCATCAAAACCCTTACCCTTAACCTAACCCTAACCCTAAACCTCACCCTATCCCTAACCCTAACCGTCACCCTCACTGTAACCATAACCCTAAACCTAACCCTAACAATAACACTAACCCTAATACTAACCCTCATCCTAACCATAACACTCACCCTAACCCTAACCCTCACACTAACACTTACCCTCACCCTAACACTATACTTCACACTAACCCTAACCCTAACCCTAACCCTAAACCTCAACCTAAACCTCACCCTCACACTAACCCTCACCCTAACCCTCACCCTAACCCTCCCTCTAACCCTATATCTAACCCTAAACCTCAACCTCACCCTAACCCTAACCCTAACCCTCACCCTATCCAAAACCCTAAACCTAACCCTAAGCCTCACCATAAGGCTTACCCTCACCCTAACACTAACCCTAACACTAACACTCACCCTCAAACTAAACCTAACCCTCATCCTAATCCTAAACCTCACCCTATCTCTAACCCCAACCATAACCCTAACCCTAACTCTAACCCTAAACCACACAATTCACCATAAACCTAACTCTAACCCTAATCCAAACCCTAAACCTCAGCCTAACCAAAACCCTAACCCTCACCCTCACCCTCAGCATAGCCCTCACCCAAACCCTAATTCTAACCCTCACCCTCACCCTAACCCTAACCCTCATCGTCACCCTAAACCTCACACTAACCCTAAACCTAATCCTCAATTTAACCCTTACCCTAATGTAGAGAGCTGCGAGAGGCCGCACCTGGAAGATGGCGCCGGCTTCCGCCCTCCGCCTTCCCGATGGCGAGTGCTCTCGTGGTAAACAACTCCTGATATGGCTAAGGCAAAGAATCTGGCTTGCTTCCGCGCACCTGAACCTATTGGTGGTTCCCACGTGGCGTATCAGGGTTGGCTACCCAGCGGGTACTTAAGGCTGTGGGGAATTCTCCCCGGGGTTGGGGTCAGAAGATTAAAAAGGTCCTGAATAAACTGCGGAGAGAAGAGTCCGGTGTCGCGTCGTCATTACCGGCCGAGGCGGTAGCGACACATGGTGGCCCGTACGGGGACTCAGCCACAACCCCAACGAGGACTCAGAACTCTCTGTGGTCAGGGTGGTGCACCGGTAAGTTCCCAGGTAAAAGGGGAATCCGCCACAAGAGCGGGGATAAGTCCCCAGGTAAAAGGGGAATCCGCCACAAGAGCGGGGAATAAGTCCCCAGGTAAAAGGGGAATCCGCCACAAGAGCGGGGGGATTTTTGCTCTTCTCGGTAGATAAAGAGAGAGTGAGAACCCGGGGCTAGTCAGTAGAGTAGCCAAAAGTGAAAGTAAAAGCTTGTTTACCAGCTTTAAATGTTTGAAACATGGGCGCTTCTTTTTCGCACCCAATTTTTTTGGCTCTCAATGAGCTACTGCACTCAAAAAAGTTAAAAATAAAAAAGAGTACTTTAGAGAGATTTTTGAATGAATGTGACACCGTTGCCCCATGGTTCGCTGTCTCTGGAAGCCTCACGGTGGCCTCTTGGGAGAAACTAGGGAGGGACCTAGATTTTGCCTCTGAACAAGGAACGCTTAAGAGCGGAGTGAGACCAATATGGAAACTGATAAGAGGCTGTCTCGAGGACCAGCGTTGCAGTGAGGCGGTAGAGAATGGTCAGGCCGCCTTAGAAATGCTGCAGGAAGAAAGATCAGAAAGGGCAGACAGCGAAAAGGAGGAGAGCAGGGGGGGGTCATGCCCTGATTTTGCCGAACTAGAGACCTCTGAGTCTACAGACTCAGAGGAATTACAATCAATCATAGAACAAATAGAAAAAACAAAGATAAGAAAGAGGAGGAAATGGAAGGAGAGAGAGGACCCAGATAAAGACGAATGCACGCCCTCCGTGCACCGCCCCACACCTTCGGCCCCTCCGCTCTATGCGGAGGACCCTGGAAGTGGCAGCCCCGGCTGTTCTTTCAGCCCAGGAGTGTGGAAAGCGGTCAGAACCGAGTTACATCTAGCCTGTCCAATATTTCAGGATCCACAGGGACAGCGGTATCATGAACCCTTAGATTTTAAGGTTATAAAATCTTTAGCTGAGTCTGTGCGGACATATGGAATCACAGCCTCCTTTACTGTAGCCCAGGTGGAGGCCCTAAACAGACATTGCATGACACCCGGTGATTGGAGTGGGCTCGCACGAGCTTGTTTGAGCCCAGGTCAGTATTTAGATTGGAAGGCCTTTTTGATTGAATTTGCTAGTGAAGAGGCTGCGGCCAATCAGGCTGGGGGAAACCCAGCTTGGGACAGAGATATGCTGCTTGGACAGGGGAGATTTGCCAATCAGCAGATAGGCTACCCGGTCCAAGTTTATGAACAAATCAATAAAATTGGCATAAAGGCATGGAAGGCCTTACCAAATAAAGGCGAGGTGAGTGGCAATCTCACCAAAATCCTGCAGGGCTCTATGGAGCCGTTTTCGGACTTTGTTGCTCGTATGGTTGAGGCCGCTGGCAGAATTTTTGGTGACCCAGACGCAGCCATGCCATTAATTAAACGGCTTGTTTACGAGCAGTGCACTAAGGAATGCAGAGCCGCCATAACCCCATATAAGAATAGGGGACTAGAAGCATGGATGAAAGTTTGCAGAGAGCTGGGCGGACCACTAACTAATGCTGGATTAGCTGCTGCTGTGGTGCAATTAACCCAGAAGAATAGGGGCTGGGAAGTTGGCTCAGTGGTAAAGCGCATGCCTTGCATGCCAGAGGCCCTGGGTTCGATTCCTCAGCACCACATAAGCAAAATGAAAAAAGCCGGAAGTGACGTTGTGGCTCAAGTGGTAGAGCGCTAGCCTTGAGCTGAAGAGCTGAGGGATAGCGCCCAGGCCCAGAGTTCAGGCCCAGGAAAAAACCTATTTAAAAAACGCTGCAAATTTGTCTAAACAGTTGTCTAGTTATCTTTTAGGTAATTGAACTGGGGAGTTCGACAGCCTGATGGAACAGCTCAGGGTTGCCATCGTCGTGGTGAACTCGACCCGAGTGGATGCCGGATTGGCGGAGGGGTTATCTTCATGGATCTCCACTGCTATGAATCATCTCAAGGAGGGGGCGGGTTTGGGAGCCCTGACAGGCCTCCTGGTGTTAGCCTCCTTGGTATGTCTGTGGTGCATTTGCCAAATTAGAGGTTCTCAGCGTCGCAGTGCAGCCATGGTTATCCAAGCCTTTACAGTCATTGGAGCAGGTCAGTCCCCCTAAGCGTGGCTTGCCACCCTAAAACAATGAGCACAGATTGCAAAGCCAAAGTACTGCAGTCGAGAGGCATGAGTTTTGCCCTCGAGGAGAGCATGTTTGATTGCACACGGGTTCGATTCGCCTTTTCCCGTCCTTGTGAAAAACGAATCAATGGACAGGCTGAGTCATCCCTAGAGAAGGTACCCTCTGGGAGAAGGCTTGTATGCAGTCCTTGCAATTGCACAACAGGGATCAGACCTCTGTTCTCATCTGTGTTCTTTAAACAAAAAAGGGGGAACTGTAGAGAGCTGCGAGAGGCCGCACCTGGAAGATGGCGCCGGCTTCCGCCCTCCGCCTTCCCGATGGCGAGTGCTCTCGTGGTAAACAACTCCTGATATGGCTAAGGCAAAGAATCTGGCTTGCTTCCGCGCACCTGAACCTATTGGTGGTTCCCACGTGGCGTATCAGGGTTGGCTACCCAGCGGGTACTTAAGGCTGTGGGGAATTCTCCCCGGGGTTGGGGTCAGAAGATTAAAAAGGTCCTGAATAAACTGCGGAGAGAAGAGTCCGGTGTCGCGTCGTCATTACCGGCCGAGGCGGTAGCGACACCCTAACCCTAACCCTTATTCTAACCCTAAACCTAACCCTATACCTCACCCTTAACGAAAACCTCACTCTCAGCCGAAACCTCACCTTTACCTTTACCATCATCCTCAACCTAACCCTCAACCTAACACTAAACCTCATCCTAACCCTCACCCTAACCATAAACCTAATCATAACCCTAAACCTAACACCCTCAACCTCAGACTCATCCTAACCCTAAGCCTAAGCCTAAGCCTTACCCTAACCCTCACCCTCACCCTAGCCGTCACCCTAATCCCAATCCTAACACTAACTCTCATCCTAACCCTCAACCTAACCCTAAACCTAACCGTCACCCTAACCGTAATCCTAACCCCCACCCTCAGCTTCAGCCTAACCCTAAGCCTAAGCCTAACCCTCACCCTAACCGTCACACTCACCCTCACCCTAAGCCTAACCCTATCCCTAAACCTCAAACTAACCCTTTCCTTCACCCTAACCCTAACACTAACCCTAGCCCTAAACCTCACCCTAACCCTCCCCCTAACCCTAAGTCTAACCCTAAACCTCACCCTCACCCTATCCCTAACCCTAACCCTAAATCTCACCCTACACCTCACCCTAACCCTAACACTCACCCTCAGCCTCAACCTCACCATAAATCTAAACCTTTCCCTAACAATAACACTAACCCTAAACTTAACCCTAACCCGAAACATAACCCTCACCCTCAGCCTCACCCTCACAGCAAACTTAACCCTAACCATAACACTAAAAATAACCCTAACCCTAACCCTCAAACTCTCCTCCACCATCACCCTTAGTCTAACCCAAGTCCTATCCCTAATCTTAACCCTAACCTTAACCCTAACCATAACCCTTACCCTCAGGGACACCCGCACCGCAAACTTAACCCTAACCATAACACTAACAATAACCCTATCCCTAACCCTAACCCTAATCCTCATCTTCACACCCACTCTCACCGTCAGCCTAAACCTAAGCCTAATCCAAACCCTATACCTAACCCTAAACCTCACCGAAACACTATCAATAAACCTAAACCTAACCCTAAACATAACCATAATCCTAAACATAACCATAATCCTCAGCCTCACCCTCACCATAACACAAACCCTAACCCTAACCCTCACCCTAACCCTAACCCTAACCCTAATCCTCACACTCACCCTCACCCTAACCCAAATCCTAAACCTAAACCTATCCCTAACCCTAACCCTCTCCCTAATCCTCACCCTTACCCTTATCCTAAACCTAATCCTAACCCTAAGCCTAACCCTCACCCTCACCCTAAACCTCACCCTATCCCTAACTCTAACACTAACCGTAACCCTAACCCTCACCCTCAGCCTAACTCTTACCCTAAACCACACCCTCACCCTAACTATCACCCTAACCCTAAACCTCACCCTAACCCGAACCCTAAACCTCAACCTAACCCTCACCTTCACCCTAACCCTAACAGTAACCCTAACCCTAACCCTCAACCTAACCCTCCCCCTAAACCTAAGTCTAACCATAAAGCTCAGCCTTACCCTAACACTAATCCTAACCCTAATCCTAAACCTTACCCTAAACCTAACCCTAACGTTCACCCTCAGCCTCACCCTCACAGTAACTCTAATCCTAACCCTAACAATAACACTAATCCTAACCCTTAACCTAAACCTAACACTAACCATAACCCTAATCCTAACACCTACCTCACCCTAACCCTAATCCTAACACTAACCCTCACACTAACCTTAAACCTCACCCTTACTCTAAACCTAACCCTCATCCAAACCCTCACCATAACCCTAAACCTAACCCTCACCCTAACCCTCACACTCACCCTCACCCTAAGCCTACTCCTAAACCTAACCCTATCCCTAAACATGAACCTAACCCTTTCCCTCACTCTAACCCTAACACTAACCCTACCCAAAACCTCACCCTAACACTCCCCCTAACCCTAAGTTTAACCCTAAACCTCACCCTCACCCTAACCCTAACACTAGCCCTAAACCTCACCCTATACCTCACCCGAACCCTAACCCTCACCCTCACCCTCAAACTCACCATAACTCTAACCCTTACCCTAAAAATAACACTAAGCCTAAATTTAACCCTTACCCTAAACATAACCCTCACCCTCAGCCTCACCCTCACTGCAAAATTAACCCCAACCATAACACTAAAAATAACCCTAAACCTAAATCTAATCCTCACCCCCACCATTACCCTCAGCCTAAGCCTAAGCCTAACCGTAATCCTAACCCTAACCTTAAACCTAAACATAACCCTCACCCTCAGCATCACCCTCACCACAAACTTAACCATAACCATAACACTAACAATAACCTTATCCCTAACCCTAACCATAACCCTAAACCTAATCCTCACCCCCACTGTCACCCTCAGCCTAAACCTAAGCCTAATCCTAAACATACACCTAACCCTAACCCTCACCTTAACACTAACACTAACCCTAACCCAAAACCTAACACTAACCCTAAACCTAACCCTCACACTCACACTCACCCTAACCCTAATCCTAAACCTAACCCTATCCCTAACCCTAACCCTCACCCTAACCCTCACCCTAATCTTTATCCTAAACCAAATCCTAACCCTAAGCCTATCCCTCACCCTCACCCTAATCCTCACCCTATCCCTAACTCTAACACTAACCCTAACCCTAACCCTCACGCTCAGCCTCACCCTAACCCTAACTCTAACCCTAAACCCAACCCTCACCCTAACCCTAACCCTGACCCTAATCCTCACCCTAACCCTAACCCTCAACCTCAACCTGACCCTCACCTTAACCTTAACCCTAACATTAACCCTAACCCTAACACTCATCCTAACCCTTCCCCTAACCCTAAGTCTAACCATAAACCTAACCTTACCCTAGCCCTAATCCTAACCCTAACCCAAAACCTCACCCTAAATATTACCCTAACGCTCACCCTCACCCTCACCCTCACAGTAACTCTAATCCTAACCCTAACAATAACACTAATCCTAACCCTAAACCAAACCCTAACCCTAAACCTAACCCTAAACCTAACCCTAATCCTAAAACCTACCGTCAACCTAACCCTAATCCTAACCCTAACCCTCACACTAACCCTAAACCTCACCCTCATTGTAAACCTAACCCTCATCCAAACCCTCAACCTAACCCTAAACCTAACCCTCACATTAACCCTTAGCCTCACCCTGAACCGCACACTCAGGCTAACCCTAAGCCTAACCCTAAATCTAACCCTAACACATACACTCACCCTCACCCTAACACTAAACCTAACCCTAACACTAACCCTAACCCTCAGCCTCCCCCTAACTCTCACCCTAAATCTAAAACTAACACTAACCCTAAAACCAACCCTCAACGTAACCCTCACCATAACCCTACCACTATAACTAACCCTAAACCTCATCCTCACTTTCACCGTAACCATAACCGTAACCCTAACCCTAACAAAAACCCTAACCCAAACCCTAACCCTAACCATAACCCTCACCGTAACCCTAACCCTCACTCAACCTAACACTAACACTAAGCATAACACTAACCCTCACCCTCACCCTAGCCCTCACCTAAACCCTAGTTCTAACCCTCACCCTTACCCTAACCCTAACCCTCATTCTCACCCGAAACCTTACACTAACCCTAACTCTAATGCTCAATCTAAACCTCACCCTAACCCTAAACCTCACCCCTTCCCTAACCCTAAACCTAAACCTAACCATCACCTTTATCTTAACCCTAACCCTTACGTTTACCCTTACCATCCTCCTCACCCTAACCGTCACCCTAAACCGAAACTTCATCCTAACCAACACCCTAATCGTAAACCTAACCATCACCTTAACCCTAACCCTCAACCTCAACCTCAAACTCAGCCTAAGCCTAAGCCTAAGCCTAAGCCTTATCCTCAACCTGTCCCTACCTCTAACACTAACCCTAACCCTAACCCTCACAATCAGCCTCACCCTAACCCTAACTCTAACCCTAAACTTCACCCTCACCCTAACGCTAACCCTAACCCTCACTCTAACCCTCAACCTAACCCTAACCCTAAACCTCACCCTCACCCAAACCATAACACTCACCCTCACCCAAACCCTAATCCTAACCCTAAACCTCATTCTAAACCTCCACCTAAACTTATGACTAACCCTCACTCTAACCCTAACTTTCTAACCCTCAACCTCACCCTCAGCCTAGCCCTAAGGCTAGCCCTAACCCAAACCCTAAACCTCACCCTAACCCTAACCCTAACACTAACCCTAACCCTAACCAAAACCATAACCCTCACCTTCAGCCTCACCATCAGCGCAAACTTAACCCACACCATAACAGTAACAATAACCCTAACCCTCACCCTAACCCTAAACCTAAACCTCACTCTCAACCTTACCCTCAACTTAACTCTAACCCTAACCCTAACAAGAAACCCAAACCCTAAACCTAACCCTAACCCTTACCCTCAACTAAACTCTAAACCTAACCCTAACAATAGCCCTAAACCTAAACCTAACCCTAACCCTCACACTCACAGTAACTCTAACCCTAACCCTAACACTAAAGCAGACCCTAACGCTAAACATAAGACTCACCCTCACTCTGGCCCTTACCCTAACCCTAATACTAAACCTTATCATAACCCTAAACTTCATCCTAACCCTCACCCTAACCCTAAAACCCTAACCCTCACACTAGCCCTCCATCTAACACTAAATCTAACTCTAAACCTCCCCCTCACCTAACCCTAACCCTCACCCTCACCCTCATCCTCTGCCTAACACTAAGCCTAACCCTAACTCCAACCCTAACCCTAACACTAACCCTAACCCTAACCCTCATCCTAACCCTCAACCTCACCCTAGCCCACACCCTAAACCTCAGCCTAAGCCTAACCCTCACCCTAACTCTCACTCTAACCCTAACCCCAACCCTCACCCTAATCCTAACCCTCACCCTGACCCTAACTCTAATCCTAACCCTAACTCTAACCCTAACCCTCACACTCACCCTCACCTTAACCCTAGACCTAATCCTAAACTTATCCCTAACCCTCTCCCTCACCCTAAACCTCACCCTAACCCTAACACTAACAGAAACCCTAACCCTAACCCTAAGCATAAACCTCATCCTCAGCCTAAACCTCACCGCAAAATTAACCCAAACCATAACACTAACAATAACCCTAACCCTCACCGTAACCCTAACCCTAACCCTAAACCTAACCCTAACCTTAACCCTAATCCTAAACCTAAACCTAAACCTAAACCTAACCCTAATCTTAACCCTCAGCCACACCCTCAAAGTAACCATAACCCTAACCCTAACCCTTACAAAAACCCTAACCCTAAACCTATCCCTCATCCTAACCAAATCCTTCACCCTAACCCTAACCTTAACCCTAACACATACCCTCATCCTAACCCTAACCCTAACACTTACACTCACCCTAATCCTTACCCTAATCCTAATTCTAACCCTAAGCCTAACACTCACCCTCACCCTAACCTTCACCCTAACCCTAACACTAACCTTACCCCTAACCCTCACATTCAGCCACCCCCTAACCCGAACTCTGACCCTAAACCTCCCACTCCCCCTAACCCTAACCCTAACCCTAACCCTAACCCTAAACCTCACCCTAACCCTACCCCTACAACTCACCCTCACCCTAGCCCTCACCCTAACCCTAATCCTAACCCTTATCCTAAACCTCACCCTAACCCTCAACCTAACCCTAACCGTCAATGTCACCAAAACCCTGACCCTAAAAATCACTCTAACCCTAAACTTAACCGAAACCCTAACTCTCACCTTAACCCTAACCCTAACCTTCACCCTAACCTGAACCCTCACCCTCACCCTCAGCCTAACACTAAGCCTAAGCCTAACGCTAACCCTAAACATTACCATCACCCTAACCATCACCAAAACCATAACCCTAATCATAACACTAAACCTCACCCTAACCCTAAACTTAATCCTAATCCTAACCCTAACCCTAACCCTGACCCTCACCCTAACCCTCACCTTAACCCTAACCCTAACACTAACCATAACCCTATTCCTCACCTCAATCTCATTCTAACCATAACAGTAACCCTAAACCTCACCCTCATCCTAACCCTCACCCTAAACCTAAACCTCATCCTAACCCTAGCCCTAAACCTCACCCTCACCCTAGCCCTCACCCTAACCCTAATCCTAACCCTAAACCTCATCCTAACCCTTCCCCAAACCCTAAACCTAACCCTCACCCTAATGCTAACCCTGACCCTCAACCTCACCCTCAGCCTAACCCTAAGCCTAACCCTAAACCTAACCCTAACACACATACTCACCCTCACGTTTGCCCTAATCCTAACCCTAAACCTAACCCCAACCCTCATGCTCACCCTAACCCTCACCTTAACCCTAACGCTAACATTAACCCTAGCCCTAACGCACACCCTCAGCCTCACCCTAACCCTAACCCTAAACCTCACGCTCACCCTAACCCTAACCCTCACCCTCACCCTAGCGCTCACCCAAACCCTAATCCTAACCCTAAACCTCAACCTAACCCTCCTCCTAACCCTATGACTAACCCTCACCCTAAGGCTAACTTTCTCACCCTCAACCTCACCTTCAGCCTAACCCTAAGCCTAACCCTAAACCTGACGCTAACACAAACACTCACCCTCAGCCTAACCTTAAGCCTGAACCTAAAACTAACGTTAACCCACACACTTACCCTCACCCTAACCCTAATCTTAACCCTAACCCTTACACAATCTCTCCCCCTAACTCTCACCCTTACCCTAACCCTAACACTATCCCTAACCCTAAATCTCAACCTAACCCTCACCTTAACCCTGACTCTAACCCTAAACCTCACCCTCACCCTAACCCTAACTCTAACCCTAACCCAAACCCTAAACCTCACCCTAACCCTAATCCTAAACCTAACACTGTCCCTAACCCTCACCCTAATCCTCACCCTAGCCCTCAAACAAACCCTAATCCTAACCCTAAACCTCATCCTAAACCTCACCCTAAACCTAAACCTAATCCTCACCCTCACCCTTACCCCCAACTTAACTCTAACCCTAAGCCTAACAATAACCCTAACCCTAAACCTAACCCTAATCCTCACACTCACACTACTCTAACCCTAACCTTAACACTAAACCTCATCCTAATGCTAACCATAAACTTCACCTTCACTCTAGCCCTCACCCTAACACTAATCCTAACCCTAAACCTCATCCTAACCCTCACTCTAACCCTAAAAGCCTAACCATCACACTAGCTAAATATAACCCTAAACCTCACCCTCACTTAACACTAACCCTCACCCTCACCCTCACCCTCCGCCGAACACTAAGCCTAACGCTAACTCCAACCCTAACATAAACCACACACTCACCCTCAACCTAACACTATTCCCAACACTAACCCCATCCCTAACCCTCACCCTCAACCTAGCCTTCACCCTAACCCTAATCCTAACCCTAAACCAAACACTAACCATAAGCCTAACCCTAAATCTCACCCTAAACCTAACCCTAACCCTCACCCTCACTGTAAGGGTAACCCTAACCCTAACCCTAACAATAACCCTAATCCTAACTCTAACCCTCACCCTAACCATAACACTCACCCTAACCCTAACCCTCACCCTAACACTTACCCTCACCCTTACACTAAGCCTAACCCTAACACTAACCCACACACTAATCTTAAAACTTAACCTAACCCTAAAATTCACCCTAACCCTAAACCTAACCCACACCCTCACCATAACCCTAATTGTCACCCTAACCCTCACCCTAATCCTAGCCCTCACCATAAATCTCAAACTAACCCTAACCCTAATTCTTAATCTAACCCTCACCCTCAACCTAACCCTAAGTGTAACCCTAACCCTAACCCTCACCCTAACCCTAACCCTTATCCTTATCTTAACCCTCACCCTCAGCCTAACCCTCACCTTTATGGTACCATCACCCTCACCCTAACCCTCACCCTAACACTAACCCTCATCCTAACCCTCACCCTAACCGTAACCCTAACCATCATCCTAACCCGAACCCTTACCCTCAACCTCACCCTCGGACTAACCCTAAGCCTAAACCTAACCCTAACCCTCAACCACACCCTAGACCTCACCCTAACCCTAATCCTAAACCTAACCCTCTTCCTAACCCTCACCCTAACCCTAACACTAACCATCACTCCAACCGAAATCTTCACACCCAACCTCACCCTAACCCTAACCCTCATCCTCACCTTAAATCTAACACTAACCCTAACAATAACACTAATCCTAACCCTATACCTAACAATAAACCTAATCATATATCTAACCCTCACCCTCAGCCTCACCATCACTGCAAATGTAACTATAACCATAACACTAAAAATAATCGTAACCCTAAACCTAACCCTAACACTCACCCTCACCCTAACATTTATCCTAACCCTAACCCTCATCCTAACCCTAACCCTCACCTTAACCCTAACCCTAACCCTAAACTCACCCTAAAACTAACCCTAACCCTCACCCTCACCCTACCCCTCACCCTAACTCTAATACTAACCCTAATCCTCATCCTAACACTCACCATAACCCTAACCCTAACCGTCACCCTAACCCTAATCCTCACCCTAACCGTCAAACTAACCCTAACCCCCACCCTCACTGTAACCTGAACGCTAAACCTCACCCAAAAACTAAAATTAACCGAACGCTAATTCTCACCCTAACGCTAACCCTAACCCGAACCCTATCCCTAACCCTCACCCTTTCTCTCACCCTCAGCTTAACCCTTAGCCTAACCCTAAACCTAAGCCTAACACAAACACTCACCTTAAAACTAAACCTAATACTAATCCTAACCCTAACCCTAACCCTCACCCTCATCCTAACCCTCACCCTAACCCTAACACTAATCCTAACCCTAACCCTCACCCTAACCCTCACCCTAACCCTAATTCTAACCCTAAACCTCACACTCACCCTCACCCTAAACTTAACCCTAACCCTAAATCTCAACCTAACCCTAAACCTCACCCTCACCCTCACCCTCAGCATAACTCTAATCCTAACCCTAACAATAACACTAATCCAAACCCTAACCCTAAATCTAACGTTCACCCTAATCCTCACCCTAAACCTAACCCTAAACATCACCCTCAGCCTCACCTTCACCGTAAACTTAAATCACCCTCATTGTCACCCTAACACTAAACCTCACCCTAACCCTAAACCTAACCCTAACCCTAAATCTCACCCTAACCCAAACCCTAACGCTCACCCTAGCTCTCACCCTAACCCTAATCATTCTCACCCTAAACCTCACACTAACCCTAACACTAATCCTCAATCTAACCCTAACCCTCACTCTAACCCGAACCCGAACCCTCACCCTTACCATAACCCTCACCCTCATCACAACTCTCACCTTTACTCTTACTGTCACCCTCATCCTAACACTCACCCTCATCCTAACCCTCACCCTAACTGTAACCCTAAACATCACCCTAACCCTAACTCTCACCCTCACCTTCAGCCTCAGCCTAGCCCTAAGCCTAAGCCTAACCCTAACCCTAAACCTCACACTCACCCTAGCCCTCACCCTAACCCTAATCCTAACCCTAACCCTCATCCTAAACCTCAACCTAACCATAATATGAACCATAACACTAAACCTAATCCTCATCCCCACACTCACCCTCAGCCTAATCCTAAACCTAAGCCGAACCCTAACCCTAACCCTCACACTCACCCTCACCAGAACCCTAATTCTAATCCTAACCTTAACTCTAAACCTAAACCTCAACCTAACCCTCACCCTAACCCTAACCCTAACCCTAAACTTAACCCAAAACCTAACTCTCACCCTAAACCTAACCCTAACCCTCTCCCTAAACCTAACCCACACCCTCACCGTCACCCTCAGCCTAAACCTAAGCCTAAGCCTAACCCTAACCCTCACACTCACCCTAACCTTAACCCTAACCCTAATCCTAACCCTAACCCTCACACTCTCTCTAACCCTTACCTTTACTCTTACTATCACCCATTATCCTAACCATCACCCTAAACCTAACCCTCATCCTAACCCTCACCCTAACCGTAACCCTTAACATCACCCTAACCCTAACCCTCACCCTCACCTTCAGCCTCAGGCTAACCCTAAACCTAAGCCTAAACTCACCCTAAACCTCACACTCACCCTAGACCTCACCCGAACCCTAATCCTAACCCTAACCCTCATCCTAACCCTCAACCTAAACATAACCAGGACCATCACTCTAAACCTAATACTCATCCCCAACCTAGGCCTAAGCCTAACCCTGACACTAACCCTCATCCTCAGAGTAACCCTTACCCTAACCCTCACCCTAAAACTAAACTTAACCCGAAACCTAACTCTCACCCTAAACCTCACCCTAAACCTCACCCTAAACCTAACCCTCACCCTCACCCTCACCCTCAGCCTAATCTTAAGCCTAAGCCTAACCCTAAACCTAACACTCACACTCACCCTAACCTTAACCCTAATCCTAACCCTAAACCTAACCCTAACCCACACAGTCACCCTCACCCTAACCCTAATCCTAACCCTATCCCTAACACTATCCCTACCCCTAACTCTCACCCTAACCGTAACCCTAACACTAACACTAACCCTAAACCTCATCCTAACCCTCATCCTAACCCTGACTCTAACCCTAAACCTCACCCTCACCCTAACCCTAACTCTAACCCTAACCCAAACCCTAAACCTCACCTTAACCCTAACCCTAACCCACACCCTCAATGTAACCGTAAACATAAACCTTACCCTAACAATAACCCTAAACCTAACCCTAAACCTCACCATAACCCTAGCCCTAACACTAACCCTAAACCTCACCCTCATCCTCACCCTAACCCCAACCCTAATCCGAACCCTAAACCTCAACCTGACCCTAACCCTCACCCGCACCCTCACCCTCACCGTAACTCTAACCCTAACCCTAAGAATAACACTAACCCTAACCCTAACTATCACCATAACCCTAATCCTAACCCCCAAACTCACCCTCAGCCTTACCCTTAGCCTAAGCCTTACCCTAAACCTAACCCTCAAACTCACCCTCACGCTAACCCTAATTCTACTCTAACCATATCCCTAAACATCAAATTAAACCTCACCCTCACCCTAACCCTAACAATAAACCTAACCCTAACCCTCACCCTAAACCTCCACCTAACCCTAACTCTAACCCTAAAACTTACCCTCACCCTAACCCTAACCCTCACCATAAACTTCACCCTAACCCTCACCCTCAACATCACCCTCAACCTCACTGTAACTCTAACCCAAAACCTAACAATAAGATTAACCCTAATCCTAAACCTAACCCTAACCTTAACCCTAACCATAAACCTCACCCTCAGCCTCACCCTCACCGCAAAATTAACCCTAACCATAACACTAACAATAACCCTAACCATAACTCTAAACCTAACTCGAACCCTAAACCTTGCTTTATCCTCACTCCCAACCTCAGCCTCAGCCTAACCCTAAGAATAACCCTAACCCTAACCGTAACCCTAACCCTAACCGAAACCCTAACCCTAACCCCAAACCTAACACTAACCCTAACCCTAAACCTCACCCTCACCATCACCTTATCCCAAACAATAACCCTAACCCTCACCGTAACCCTAAGCCTAACCCTAACCCTAACCCTCACACTCACCCTCACCCTAACCCTAATCCTAAACATAACCCTATCCCCAACCCAAACCCTCACTCTAGCCCTCAACCTAACCCAAATCCTAACCCTAAACCTCATCCTAAACCTCACCCTGACCCTAACCTTAACCTTCACACTAACCCTAACCCTAAACCTAAACTTCACCCTAACCCGAAACCTAATCCTCACCCTCACCCTTACCCTCAACTTAACTCTAACCCTAACCCTAACAATAACACTAACCCTAAACCTAACCCTAACCCTTGCACTCACCATAATTCTAACACTAACCTTAACCCTAAACCTCACCCTAACGCTAACAATAAGCCTCACCCTCACTCTAGCCTTCACCCTAACCCTAATTATAACCCTAAACCTCACCCCAAACCTAAAAGGCTAACCATTACACTAGCCCTCAACCTAATGCTAAATTTAACCCTAAACCTCACCCGCACCTAACCCTAACCCTCAACCTCACCCTCACCCTCCGCTTAACACTAAGCCTAACTCTAACTCCAACCCTAACCATAACACTAACCCTAACGCTAAACCTCACCCCAACCCTCACCCTAACCCTCAACCTCACCCTAGCCCACACCCTAAACCTAAGCCTAAGCATAACCCTCACCCTAACTCTCACTATAACCCTAACCCCAACCCTCACCCTAACCCTAACCCTCTCCATCACCCTCATTCTAACTCTAATCGTAACCCTAACCCTAACCCTCACACTCACCCTCACCTTAACCCTACAACTAATCCTAGCCTTAACCCTCACACTCACCCTCACCCTAAACCTCACCATAACCCTAACCCTAACCATAACCCTAACCATAACCCTCACTCTCAGCCTCACCCTCACCGCAAACTTAACCCAAACCATAACACTAACAATAACTCAAACCCTCACCCTCACCCTAACCCTAACCCTAACCCTAACCCTAACCCTAACCCTAACCCTAAATCTAAACCTAACCATAACCCTAATACTAACCCTCACAGTAACCATAACACTAACCTTAACCCTTACAATAACCCTAACCCTAACCCTATGCCTCATCCATACCATATCCTTCACCTTAACCCTCACCCTAACACTTACCCTCACACTAACACTAACTCTAACCCTAAAATTAACCCTCACATTAAACCGAACCCTAACCCTAAACCTCAACTTAAACCTCACCCTCACCTTAACATTAACACTAACCCTCACCCTAAACCTCCCCCTCCCCCTCCCCCAACCCTATATCTAACCATAAACCTCACCCTAATCCTAACCCTAACCCTCACCCGCACCCTCAACCTCACCGTAACTCTAACCCTAACCCTAACAATAACACTAACCCTAACCCTAACAATCACCATAACCCTAATCCTCACCCCACCCTGAGCTTCACCCTCACCTCAAACTTAACCCTAACCATACCACTAACAATAACCCTAACCCAAACTCACCCTTAGCCTTACCGTTAGCATAAGCCTTACCCTAAACCTAACCCTCAAACTCACCCTCACGCTAACCCTAATTCTACTCTAACCATATCCCTAAACATCAAATTAAACCTCACCCTCACCCTAACCCTAACAATAAACCTAACCCTAACCCTCACCCTAAACCTCCACCTAACCCTAACTTTAACCCTAAAACTTACCCTCACCCTAACCCTAACCCTCACCATAAACTTTACCCTAACCCTCACCCTCAACATCACCCTCAACCTCACTGTAACTCTAACCCAAAACCTAACAATAAGATTAACCCTAATCCTAAACCTAACCCTAACCTTAACCCTAACCATAAACCTCACCCTCAGCCTCACCCTCACCGCAAAATTAACCCTAACCATAAAACTAACAATAACCCTAACCATAACTCTAAACCTAACTCGAACCATAAACCTTGCTTTATCCTCACTCCCAACCTCACCCTCAGCCTAACCCTAAGAATAACCCTAACCCTAACCCTCACCGTATCCCAAACCCTAACCGTAACCCTAACCCTAACCGAAACCCTAACCCTAACCCCAAACCTAACACTAACCCTAACCCTAAACCTCACCCTCACCATCACCTTAACCCAAACAATAACCCTAACCCTCACCGTAACCCTAAGCCTAACCCTAACCCTAACCCTAACACTCACCCTCACCCTAACCCTAATCCTAAACATAACCCTATCCCCAACCCAAACCCTCACTCTAGCCCTCAACCTAACCCAAATCCTAACCCTAAACCTCATCCTAAACCTCACCCTGACCCTAACCTTAACCTTCACACTAACCCTAACCCTAAACCTAAACTTCACCCTAACCCGAAACCTAATCCTCACCCTCACCCTTACCCTCAACTTAACTCTAACCCTAACCCTAACAATAACACTAACCCTAAACCTAACCCTAACCCTTGCACTCACCATAATTCTAACACTAACCTTAACCCTAAACCTCACCCTACCCTAACGCTAACAATAAGCCTCACCCTCACTCTAGCCTTCACCCTAACCCTAATTATAACCCTAAACCTCATCCTAACCCTCACCCCAAACCTAAAAGGCTAACCATTACACTAGCCCTCAACCTAATGCTAAATTTAACCCTAAACCTCACCCGCACCTAACCCTAACCCTCAACCTCACCCTCACCCTCCGCTTAACACTAAGCCTAACTCTAACTCCAACCCTAACCATAACACTAACCCTAACGCTAAACCTCACCCCAACCCTCACCCTAACCCTCAACCTCACCCTAGCCCACACCCTAAACCTAAGCCTAAGCATAACCCTCACCCTAACTCTCACTATAACCCTAACCCCAACCCTAACCCTAACCCTAACCCTCTCCATCACCCTCATTCTAACTCTAATCGTAACCCTAACCCTAACCCTCACACTCACCCTCACCTTAACCCTACAACTAATCCTAGCCTTAACCCTCACACTCACCCTCACCCTAAACCTCACCATAACCCTAACCCTAACCATAACCCTAACCATAACCCTCACCCTCAGCCTCACCCTCACCGCAAACTTAACCCAAAACATAACACTAACAATAACTCAAACCCTCACCCTCACCCTAACCCTAAACCTAAACCTAACCCTAACCCTAACCCTAAATCTAAACCTAACCATAACCCTAATACTAACCCTCACAGTAACCATAACACTAACCTTAACCTTACAATAACCCTAACCCTAACCCTATGCCTCATCCATACCATATCCTTCACCTTAACCCTCACCCTAACACTTACCCTCACACTAACACTAACTCTAACCCTAAAATTAACCCTCACATTAAAACGAACCCTAACCCTAAACCTCAACCTAAACCTCACCCTCACCTTAACATTAACACTAACCCTAACCCTAAACCTCCCCCTCCCCCTCCCCCAACCCTATATCTAACCATAAACCTCACCCTAATCCTAACCCTAACCCTCACCCGCACCCTCAACCTCACCGTAACTCTAACCCTAACCCTAACAATAACACTAACCCTAACCCTAACAATCACCATAACCCTAATCCTCACCCCACCCTTAGCCTCACCCTCACCTCAAACTTAACCCTAACCATACCACTAACAATAACCCTAACCCAAACCCTAATCCTAATCCTCACCCCCACCCTCATCCTCACCCTAACCCTAATCCTATCCCTAACCTGGACCCTAACCTTAACTCTAAACCTAAACCTCACCCTCAGCCTAACCATAACTCTAACCCTAACCCTAACACTAAAACGCACCCTTACTCTAACTCTAACCCTCATCCTAACCCTAACCCTCACCCTCACCCTCACATTTAGCCTAACCCTAAGCCTAACCCTGAACCTATCCCTAACACACACACACTCAGCCTCACCCTAACACTAATCCTAACCCTAAACCTAACCTTCCCCCTAACTCTCCCCCTAACCCTAAACTTAACACGAACACCAACCCTAACCCTCAACCTAACCCTCACCCTAACCCTAACTCTAACCCTAAGCCAAACCCTAAACCTCACCCTAACACTAACCCTAACCCTCATGCTCACCCTCACAGTAACGGTAACACTAAACCTAACGCTAACAATAACCCTAACAATATTCCCAACCCTCACCTTAACCATAACCCTCACTCTAACCCAAACCATCACACTACCACTTACCCTCACCCTAACACTAAACCTAACCCTAAGCCTAACCCTCACACTAACGCTAACACTAACCCTAACCCTAAACCTCAACCTAACCCTCAACCTCACCATAACCCTAATTCTAACCCTAATCGTAACCCTCCCCCTAACCCTCCCCCTAACTCTATACCTAACCCTCAACTTCACCCTCACCCTCAACCTAACCCTAACCCTAAACCCCACCCTAACCATAACCCTAACCCTCACTCTCATGCTCGTCCTAAGCCTAAGCCTAAGCCTAAGCCTAACACTAACTCTAACCCTCACCTTAGCCCCAACACTAACACTAACCCTAACTCCAACCCTAAACCTCACACCCACCCTAAACCTAACTCTAATCCTCACCAGAAACCTAAACCTCATCCTAGCCCTAACCCTCACCCTCAACCTCACGCTCAACGTAACCATAACCCTAACAATAACCCTAAACCTAACCCTAACCCTCATCCTAAAGATAACCTTCACCTTAACCCTAACCCTCGCCCTAACACTTACCCTCACCATATCACTAAACCTAACCTTAACACTAACCCTCACAATAACCCTAACCATCACCCTAACACTCACCCTAACTCTGACCCTAACTCTCACCCTTACCCTAGCCCATACCCAAACGCTAACCCTATGCCTAACCCTCACTTTAACCCTCACTCTAAACCTAACCCCAACACTCACCCTAAGGGTAACCCTCAACCTCACCCTCATCTTAACTCTAATCCTAACCCTAACCCTAACACTCACCCTCACCTTAAGCCTAATCCTAATCCTAACGCTAAGACAAACTCTCACCCCCACACTAAACCTCACCCTAACCCTAACCCTAACACTAAACATAACCCTAACCCTAACCCTCACCCTAAACCTAACTCTAACCCTAAACCTCACCCTCACCCTAACCGTTACCCTAACCCTAATCCTAAACCTCAGCCTAAACCTAAACCTTACCCTAACACTTACCCTCACCTTAATACTAACACTAACCCTAACAGTAACCTTCACACTAACGCTAACCATCACCGTAAACCAAAACCTCATCCTATCCCTAACCCTAACACTCAATGTCACCCTAAGCCTCACCCTAACTCTAACCCTCATCCTAACCCTTAACCTCTCACTAACGCTAACATTAATCCTCATTCTAACCCTCAACTTCACCCTAACCCTAACCCGAACACTTACCCTTACCATAACCCTCACCCTCAGCATAACCCTCAGATTTCTCTTACTGTCGCCCTCATCCTAACCCTCACCCTAAACCTAATCCTCAGCCAAACCCTCATCCTAACTGTAACCCTATCCATAACCATAATCCTAACCCTCAACGTAACCCTAAACGTAACCCTCATCCTAACAATCACTCTAACCTTAACCCTAACCATCAACTTAACCCTAACCTTACCCTCACCTTCAGCCTCAGCCTAACCCTAAGCCTAAGCCTAAACCTAACCCTAAACCTCACACTGACCCTAGCCCTCACACTAACCCTAATCCTAACCCTAACCAACATCCTAACTCTCAAGCTAACCATAACATGAACCATCACTCTAAACCTAATCCTCATCCCCACACTCACCCTCAGCCTAACCCAAAGCCGAAGCCTAACCCTAACCCTAACCCTCACACTCACACTCACCCTAACCTTAATCATAGCCCTAACCCTAAAACTAAACCTCAACCTAATGCTCACCCTAACCCTAACCCTAACCCTCACCTTCACCTTAGGCCTCACCCTAACCCCACCCCAAACTTAACCTGAACCCTCTCCGAAACCCGAACCCTAACACTCACCCTAACTCTACCCCTAACCCTAAACCTAAACCTAACCCTAGGCCTAACACTAACCCTCACCCTCACCCTTGCCCTCACCCTAACCCTAATTGCAACCCTAAAACTCATCCAAACACTCACCCTAACGCTAATGCTAACCCTTAACCTAACACTAAACCTAATTCTAACCCTCAACCTAACTGTAATCCTGAACGTTACCATAACCCTAACCCTAACCCTCACCCTAATACTAAACCTTACTCGAACCCTAACCCTAAACCTCACCCTAACCCTAACCCTCACCCTCAAACTAGACCGCAACCTAACCCTAACCATCATCCTCACCCTAAACCTCACACTAACCCTAACATTAATCGTCATTCTAACCCTTACCCTCAACCTAACCCTAAACCTCAACCTAAACCTAACCCTCACACTCACCATAAACCTAAAGTGAAACCTCACCCTATCCCTAACCCTAACCCTAACACTAAACCTCACCCTAACCCTAACCCTAACCCTCACACGCACCCTCACCCAAATGCTAATCCTAAAACTAACCATATCACTAACCCTAACCTTCACCCTAAACCTCACCCTAACCCTAACCCTAAAACTAACCCTAACTCTAACCGTCACACTTACCGTCACCCTAACACTAACTCTAACCCTAAAACTCACCCTCACCCTAACCCCAAACCTCACACTCACCCTCACCCTCAGCCTTTCCTAAGCCTAGCCCTAACCCTAACCCTCAGACTCACCCTCACCCTAACCCTAATCCCAAACCTAAACCTAAACCTAACCATCATCCTAACTCTAACCCTCACCCTAACCCTAACACTAACACTAACCCTAACCCTAAACCTCACCTTATCCCTCAACCTAACCCTAACTCTAACCCTGAACCTCACCCCCACCCTAACCCTGAACCTAACCCTAAACCTCACCCTCACCCTAGCCCTCACCCTAACCCTAATCCTAACCTTAACACTAATCCTAAACCTCACCCTAACCCTAAACCTAACCCTCACCCTAACCCTAACCCTTACCCTTAACCTCATCCTTAGCCGAAGCCTAAGCCTAATCCTAAACCTAACACTAACCAACACACTCAACCTCACCCTATTCCCTAACCCTAACCCTCACCCTAACCCTAACCCTCACACTCAACCTCATACTTAGACTAACCCGAAGGCTAACCCTAAACCTAACCCTAACCCACACACTCACTCTCACACTAACTCTAATCCTAACCCTAACCCCAACCCTAACCCTCACCCTAGCCTTCACCCTAACCCTAATCCTAACCCTAACCCAAACTCTCACCATAACCCTAACCCTAAACCTCACCCTAAACCTAATCCTAACCCTCACCCTCACTGTAAGGGTAACCCTAACCCTAACAATAACCCTAACCCTAATTCTAACCCTCACCCTTACACTAACCCTAACCCTAACACTAACCCTCACACTAATCTTAACCCTTAACCTAACCCTAAACTTCACCCTAAACCTAACCTTAACCCACAACCTCAGGGTAGCCCTCACCCTAAACCTCAAACAAACCCTAACACTAATTCTCAATTTAACCCTTACCCTCACCCTAACCCTAACTGTAACCCTTACCCTAACCCTCGCCTTAACCCCAACCCTTACCCTTATCATAATTCTCACGCTCAGACTAACCCTCACCTTTACGGTACCATCACCCTCACCCTAACCCTCACCCTAACCCTAACCCTCATCCTAACCCTGACCCTAACCGTAACCCTAACCATCACCCTAACCCTAACACTCACCCACAAACTGAAAATCAGACTAACTCTAAGCCTAAGCATAACTCTAACTCTAACCCTAAACCTCACCCTAGCCCTCACCCTAACCCTTATCCTTATTCAAACCCTCATCCTAACCCTCAACCTAACCCTAACCCTAACCATCTCCCGAAACCTAATCCTCACACCCAAACTCACCCTCAGCCTCACCCTCCACCTCACTTTAACTCTAACCATAACCCTAACAATAACACTAACCCTAATCCTAACCCTAACCCTAACCCTAAACCTCAACCTAAACCTCCCCCTAACCCTAAACCTAACACTAACCCTAACCCTCCCCTAAGCCTAACTCTAACCCTAAGCCTCACACTCAACCTAACCCTAATCCTAAACCTAACCCTTAACCTCACCCTAACCCTAACCCTCACCCTTAACCTCACCCTCACCCTCAAGGTAACTCTAACCCTAACCCTAATAATAACACAAATCCTAACCCTAAACCTAACCCTAAACCTAATCCTATATCCAACCCTCACCCTCAGCCTCACCCTCACTACAAACATAACCATAACCATAACACTAACAATAACCCTAAACCTCATCCTAACCATCACCATAACCCTAGCCCTAAACCTAAACCTCACCCTAACACTAAACCTAATGCTCACCCTCATCATAGCCCACACCCTAATGCTAATCCTAACCCTAATCCTCATCCTAACACTCAGCCTAACCCAAACCCTAACCCTCACCCTAGCCCTAACCCTCAAAGTAACCCTAACCTGCACCCTCACTGTAATCTGAACCGTAAACCTCACCCAAACCCTAAACTTAACCTGAACCCTAACTCTCACCTTAACACTACCCATAACCCGAAAACTAAACCTAACCCTTACCCTTACACTCACCCTCAGATTAAACCTTAGCCTAAACCTAACCCTAAGCCTAACCCACTAACCCTAACACTAACCCTAATGCTAACCCTAAACCTAACCCTAACCCTCACCCTCATCCTAAACCTCACCCTAACCCTAACACTAACCCTAACCCTCACCCTAACCCTCACCCTAAACCTCACCGTAAACCTAACTCTAACCTTAAACTTCACCCTCAAACTCACCCTAACCCTAACCCTAACCCTAACCCTAAACCTCACCCTAACCCTAATGCACAACCTCACCCTCACCCTCAACATAACTCTAATCCTAACCCAAACAATAACACTAATCCTAAACCTAACCCTAACCCTCACCCTCATCGTAACCCTAACCTTAACCCAAACCATCACCCTAACCCTAACACTAACCCTAACCCTAAAACTCACCCTAACCCTAACCCTAACTCTCACCCTCAGCCCCACCCTCACTGTAAACTTAACCCTAACCATAACCCTAACAATAACCCTAACCCTAACTCTAATCTAACCCTCACACTCACCCTAACCCTAACCCTAACCCTCACCCTAATCCTAACCCTAACCCTAACCCTAAACCTCACCATAAGCCTAATCCTAACCATCAACTTCACCCTAACCCTCACACTAACCCTAATCATCCTCACCCAAAACCTCACACTAATCCTAACACTAAACCTTAATCTAACCCTCACCCTCACCCTAACACTAATGTGAACCCTCACCCTTACCATAACCCTCACCCTCAGGATAAACCTCACTTTTACTCTTAGTTTCACCCTCATTCAAACCCTCACCCTAAACCTAACACTCATCTTAACCCTCACCCTAACCGTAACCCTAAACATCACCCCAACCCTAACCCTCATCCTCAGCTTTAGCCTCGGCCTAACCCCAATCCTAAGCCTAACCCTAAACCTAAACCTCACACTCACCCTATCCCTCACCCTAACACTAACCCTCACCCTAACACTAATCCTAACCCTAACCCTAACCCTAAACCTAAACCTCAACCTCACCCTAACCCTAACCCTAACACTAAACCTAACCCTAACCATAATCATAACCCTCACCCTCAGCCTCACCCTCAACGCAAACTTAACCCAAACCATAACACTAAAAATAACCCTAACCCTCTCCCTAACCCTAAACCTAAACCTAACCCTAACTTAAACCCTAAACCTAAAACTAAAACTGACTCTAACCCTAATCCTAACTCTCACCCTCACCTTCACTGTAACCATAACCCTAACCTAACCCTTACAATAACACTAACCCTAACCCTATCCCTCATCTTAAACATATCCTTCACCCTAACCCTAACCCTCACCGTAACACTTACCCTCACCCTAACCCTAACGCTAACACTAACCCTAACCCTAACCCTCACCCTCAGCTACCCCCTAACCCTAACTCTAACCCTAAACCTTCCCCTCCCTCTAACCCTAACCCTAACCCTAACTCTAAACCTCAGCCTAACCCTAAACCTGAAACTCACCCTCACCCTAGCCCTCACCCTAATCCGAATCCAAACCTAACCCTCATCCTAACCCTCATTCTAACACTAACCCTAACCCTCACCTTCAGCCTCACCCTAACACTAAACATAACCCTAACCCTCAACCTAAACCTAACCGTCACCATCACCATAATTCTTAGCCTAACCCTCACCCTAAACCTAAACTTAACCCAAACCCTAACCCTAACCCTAACCCTAATTCTAACCCTAAACCTAACCCTCACACTCACCCTAACCCTCACCTTAACCCTAACTGTAACACGAACCCTAACCCAAAACCTCACCCTCAGTCTCATCCTAACCCTAACTCTAACCTTAAACCTCACACTCATCCTAATCCTCACTCTAAACAGAAACCTCATCCTAACCCTAACCCTAAAACTCACCCTTACGCTAGCCCTCACCCTAACCCTAATCCTAACCCTAAACCTCATCCTAACCCTCACCCTAAACCTCACCCTCAGCCTCCCCCTAACCCTATATCTAACCGTAAACCTCACCCTCACCCTAACCCTAAACCTAAACTAAACCCCACCCTAACTCTAACCCTAACACTCACCTGCAATCTCAACCTCACAGTAACTCTAACCCTAACCCTAACAATAACAATAACCCTAACCTTAACCATCACCCTAAACCTATTCCTCACCCCACCCTCAGCCTCACCCTCACTGCAAACTTAACCCTAACCATAACACTAACAATAACCCTAACCCTAACACTAACACTAATCCTCAGCCCCACCCTCATCCTCAGCCTAACTCTAAGCCTAACCCTAACCCTAAAACTAACCCTCACCGAAACCCTAACCCTAACCCTATACCTAACCCTAAACCTAAACCTAACCCTAACCCTAAAGCTTAACCTAATCCTCAGCTTCACCCTCACCCTAAACCAAACCCTAACCCGAAACCTCGCCCTAACCCTAAGCCTAAGCCTAACCCTAACCCTAAACTTCACACTCACTCTACCCTAACCCTAATCCTAAACATAATCCTCATCTGAACACTCACCTTAACCGTAATCCCAACCATCACCCTAACCCTAACCCTCACCCTCACCCTCAGCCTCAGCCTAACATTAAGCCTAACTATAACCCAAACCCTAACCCTAACACTAAACCTAACCCTCACCCTAACGCTCACTCAAACCCTAACCCTAACCCTCAACATCACCCTAGCCCATACCCAAACCATAAGCTTAAGCCTAACCCTCAACATAACCCTCACTCTGACCCTAACCCCAACACTCAACCTAACCTTAACCCTCACCCTCACCCTCACCCTAACTCTAATCCTAACCCTAACCCTAACACTCACCCTCACCTTAACGTTAATCCTAATCCTAACCCTAACACCAACCCTCACCCCCAAACTAAACATCACCAGAACACTAACTCTAACCCTAACCCTCACCCTTAACCTAACTCTAAACCTAAACCTCACCCTCACACTATCCGTAACCCTAAAACTAATCCTAAACCTCACCCTAAACCTAAACCTCACCGTAACCCTAACCCTAACCCTCAACTTCACCCTAGCCCTCACCCTATCTCTAACCCTCATCCTAACCCTAAACCTCACCGTTACACTAACACTAATCCTCAATCTAACCCGAAACCTCACCCTAACCCTATCCTGAACCCTCACCCTTACCATAACCCGAACCCTCAGCCTAACCCTCACCTTTTCTCTTACTGTCACCCACATCCTAACCCTCACCCTAAACCTAACCCTCATCCTAACCCTCAACCTAACTGTAACCCTTACCATCACCCTAACCCTAAACCTCACCCTCACCTTCAGCCTCAGCCTAACCCTAAGCCTAAGCCTAAACCTAACCCTAAACCTCACACTCACCCTAGCCCTCACCCTAAACCTAATCCTAACCCTAACCCTCATCCTAACCCTCAAGCTAACCATATCCTGAACCATTATTCTAAACCTAATCCTCATCCCAATACTCACCCTCGGACTAACCCAAAGCCTAAGCTTAACCCTAACCCTAACGCTCACAGTCACCATCACCCTAAATTTAATCCTAAAACTAACCCTAAACCGAAACCTCAACCTAACCCTCACCCTAAACCTTACCCTAACCCTCACCCTGACAATAGGCCTCACCCTAACCCTCACCCCAAACCTAACACTCACCCTCACCGTAACCAGAACCCTAACCCTCACCCTAACCCTACCCCTAAACCTAAAACTAAACCTCACCCTAACCCTAACCCTAAGCCTCACCCTCACCGTTGCCCTCACCCTAACATTAATTGCAACCTTAACCCTCATCCAAACACTCACCCTAACCCTAACCCTAACCGTCAACCTAACCCTACACCTAATTCTAACACTCAACATAACCCTAACCCTGACCCTCACCGTAACCCTAACAATAACCCGCACCCTAACCTAAACCTAATCCGAACCTTAAACCTCACCCTAACCCTAACCCTCATCTTCACCCTATCCCTCATCCTGAACTTAATCCTAACCCGAACTCTCATGTAAACACTCACCCTAACCCTAACACTAAACCTCGCCCTAAACCTAGCCCTAATCCTAACTCTCAACCTAACCCTAACCCTCACCCTCATCATAACCCTAACCCTAACCCTAACCCTAACCCTAACCCTCACACTAACCCTAAACCTAACACTAACCCTAACACTAACCCTCACAATAACCCTCACCCTAACGCTAATAATAACCCTAAACTTCACTCTCACCCTAAATCTAACCCTCACCCTCACCCTCACCCTCAGCCTGTCCCTAAGCAAAACGCTAACCCTAACCCTCACACTCACCCTCATACTGACCCTAATCCTAATCCTAACCCTAAACTTAACCCTCATCCTAACCCTAATGCTGACCCTAACAATAACCCTAACACTAACCCTAACCCTAAACCTCACCCTATCCCTCACCCTAACCCTAACCCTTACCCTAAACCTCACCCTAACACTAATCCTAACCTTATCCCTCATCCTAACCCTAACCCTAACCCTCACCCTAACCCTAAACCTCACCCTTATCCTCACCCTCAGATTAATAATTAGCCTAAACCTAACCCTAAGCCTAACCTAAGCCCTCACCCTAACACTAACCCTAATCCTAATCCTAACCCTAAGGCTAACCCGAACCCTCATCCTAACCCACACACTAAACCTAACACTAAACCTAACCCTAACCCTCACCCTAACCCTCACACTAACATTAACACTAAAACTAAACCTCACCCTCAACCTCACCCTAACCCTAACCCTAACCCAAACCTCACCCTAACCATAAACCTCAACCTCACACTCACCATAACTCTAATCCTAAACCTAACAATAACACTAATCCTAACCCTAACCCTAAACCTCACCCTCACTGTAACCCTAACCCTAACCCAAACCCTCACCCTCACCCTCACCCTAACCCTAACCCTAAACCTCACCCTAACCCTAAACCTAGCACTAAAAAAACCCTAAACCTAACCCTAACCCTCATCCCAACCAAAACCTTCACCCTATCCCTAACCCTCACCCTAACACTTACCCTCACCCTAACACTAACCCTTACCCTAATATTAACCCTCACTCTAACCCTAACCATCACTCTAACCCTAAACCTCACCCTAACCCTAACCCTCACCGTCAACCTAGCCCTCAACCTAACCCTAACCCTCATCCTCTCCCTAAACCTCAAACTCGCCCTAACACTAATTCTCAATCTTACCCGCACCCTCAACCTTACCCTAACCCTCACCCTTACCATAACCCTAACACTCAGCTAAAACCTCAACTTTACCCTTACTGTCAACCTCACCCTAACCCTTACCCTAACATTAATCCTCATCCTAACCCTGACTATAAGGGTAACCCCAACCATCACCCTAACCCTAACCCTCACCCTAGCCCTCTCCCTAACCCTAATCCTAACCCTAAACCTCATCCTGACTCTCACCCTAACCCTAACCCTAACCCTCACCCTAACCCTAACCCTCACCCTCACTCTCATCCTAACTCTAAGCCTAACCCTAACCCTAACCCTAACCCTCACACTCACACTCACCCAAACCCTAATCCTAAACCTAACCCTATCCCTAACCCTAACCCTCACCCTCACCCTCACCCTAACCCTAACCCAAACACTAACCCTAACAATAACCCTCACACCAAACCTCACCTTAACAATAACTCTAACCCTAAACCACACCCTGACCCTAACCCTAAGTCGAACCCTAACCAAAACCCTAAACCTCACCCTAAACCTAAACCTAAATTTCATCCGCACCCTCACAGTAACTGTAACCCTAAACCTAACCCTAACAATAACCCTAACCCTACTCCTAACCCTCACCCTAACCATAACATTAACCCTAAACCAAACCCTCACCCTAATGCTCACCTTCACCCTAACCATAACACTAACCCTAACCCTCAACCTAAACCTTCCCCTAACCCTATATCTAACCCTCATCCTCACCCTCACTTTCACCTTAAGCCTAAACCTAAACCCCACTGTAACCCTAACCCTAACCCTCACACTCATGCTCGGCCTAAGACAAAGCCTAAGCCTAACCCTAACCCTAACCCTCACCCTAACCCTAACACTAACGCTAACCCTAATTCTAATCCTAAACCTCACCCTCACCCTAACCCTAACTCTAACCCTTACCCTAAACCTAAACCTCATCCTAACCCTAACCCTCACCCTCACCCTCAACCTCACCTTAAACGTAACCCTAACCCTAACCATAACAATAACCCCAACACTAACCCTAACCATCCTAACCATAACCTTCACCCTAACCCTAACCCTCACCTTAACACTTACCCTCACACTAACACTAACCCTATCCCTAACACTAACCCTCACACTAACCCTAACCATCACCCTAACCCTAAATCTCACCATAATCCTAACCCTCACCCTCAACCTAGCCCGCAACCTAACCCTAACCCTCATCCTCACCCTAAATTTCACACTAACCCTAACACTAATCCTCAATCTAACCCTCACCTTCACCCTAATCCTAACCATCACCCTTACCATAACCCTCACCCTAAGCTGAAAACTCACCTTTATGATTACCGTCACCCTCACCCAAACCCTAATCCTCATCCTAACCCTCACCCTAACGGTAACCCCAACCATTACCCTAACCCTAACCCTAAACCTCACCCTCACCCACAGCCCCAGCGTAAACATAAGTCTAAGCCTAACCTTAACCCTAACCGTCACCCTCACCCTAGTACTCACCCTAACCCTAATAATAACCTGAGCCCTCATCCTAACCCTCACCTAAACAATAACCCTCACCCTAAACCTAACCATCACCCTAACACTTACCCTCACCCTAACACTAAATCTAACCCTAACACTCACCCTCACAATAACCATAACCCTCACCCTAACCCTAAACCTCACCCTAACCCTAACACTAATCCTAAACCTCACCCTCAACCTAGCCCTCACCCTAACCCTAATTCTTACCGTTACCCTCACCTAATCCTAACCATCGTCCTCACCCTAAACCTCACACTAAGCATAACCCTAATCCTCAATCTAACCCTCACCCTCACCCTAACCCCTAACCCTCACCCTTAAACTAACCATCACTGTACCCTTAACTCTCACCCTTATCTTAACCCTCACCCTCAGCCTAACCCTCAAATTTACCCTTATCATCACCCTCACCCTAACCCTCACCCCAACCCTAAACATCATCCTAACCTTCAAGATAACTGTAACCATAACCATCACCCTAACCCTAACACTCACCCTCAACCTTACCCTCATTCTAAACCTAAGCCTAAGCCTAAGCCTAACCCTAACCCTCTCCCTCACCCTAGCCCTCACGTAAACCCTAATCCTAACCCTAACCCTCATCCTAACCCTCACCTAATCCTAACCCTAACCATCACCCGAACACTAATCCTCACACCCACCCTCACCCTCAGCCTAACCCTAACCCTAACCCTAACCCTCACACTCACCCTCACCCTAAACCTAATCCTAACCCTAACCCTAAACCTCAACCTAACCCTCACCCTAACCCTAACTCTAATCCTAACCCTAACCCTAACCCTGAATCTAACCCTCCCCCTAAACTTAACCCTAAACCTTACCCTAACACTAACCCTCACACTAACCCTAACCCTCACCCTAACCCTAAACCTCACCCTAACCCTAACTCTAACCCTCACTCTCACCCTAACCCTCATCCTCACCCTAATCCTAACCCTAAACCTCACCCTCAGTCTCACCCTCCCAGCAAAGGTAATCTTAACCATAACACTAGCAATAACCCTCACCTTAACCCTGATCCTAACCCTCACCCTCACGCTAATCCTAACCCTAACCCTCACCCTAACCCTAACCCTCACCCTCACTATAACCCTAAACCTCATCCTAAATTCACTCTAAACCAAATCATCACCCTCACTGTAACACTAACCCTCACCCCCACCCTCACCCTCAGCCTAACCCTAAGCCTAAGCCTAACCCTAACCCTAACCCTCACACTCACCCTAACCCTAACACTTATCCTAACCATAACCCTCACACTCACCCTAACCCTTACCCTCACCTTAACCTTAACTGTAACACACAGCCTAACCCTCATCCTAACCATCACACTAAACCTAAACCTCACCCTAACCATAATCTTAACCCTCTGCCAAACGCACTTCCTAACCCTAACCCTAACCCTCAACCCAAACCTAACCCTAACCTTAACTCTAACCCTAACCCTAACCCTAAACCCCACCCTCACTCTCACCCTCAGCCTAAACCTAACCCTAAAGCTAAACCTAAACCTAACCCGCACACTCACCCTCACCCTAACTCTAACCCTAAACCTAACCCTGAACTTCACCCTAAACACAACCCTATCCCTAACCCTCACCTAAACCTAACCCTGTTCCTAACCCTCACCCTAACCCTCACCCTAAACCTCACCGTAAACATAAGCCTAAACCTAACCCTCAACTTCACCCTAAACCTCACCCTAAACCTTACCCTCACCCGAACCCTAAACCTAACCCTCAGCCTAACCCTCATCCTATACCTACCCCTAACCCTAACCCTCGCTCTAAGCTTAATGCTAATCCTAACCCTAACCCTCACATTAACCCTAACCCTAAACCTCACGCTCAACCTAACCCTCAGGCTAACCCTCATCCTAACCCTAACCCTAACCCTAACCCTCACATTAACCCTAACCCTATCTGTCATGTTCAACCTCACGCTCAACATAAACCTAACCCTAACCCTAATCCAAAACTAACCCTACCCCTCACCCTAACGCTAAACCTAATGCTAACCAAAAACCTCACCGTAATCGTAAACCTATCCCTAACCCTCACCCTAACCATAAACCTAATCCAAAACCTAATCTTCACCCTAACCCTTAACATCACTCTAAACCTTTCCCTCACCCTAACCCTAAATTGTCAGTCTAACCCTCATCCTAACCCTAACCCTAACATTCACCCTAACCTTAACCCTAAACGTAAACCTGACCCTCACCTAAAACCTAACCTTCACCCTCACCCTCAACCTAACCCTCACGCTCACACTAACCCTCACACTCACCCTAACCCTCACCCTAACCCTAACCCTCATTCTAACCCTCACCCTAACCGTAACCCTAACCATCACCCTAACCCTCACCCTCACCCTCACCCTCAGCCTCAGCCTAACCTTAATCCTAAGCCAAACCCTAACCCTCACCCTCACCTTAGCCCTCACAGTAACCCTAATCCAAACCATAACCCTCATCCTAACCCTCAACGTAACCATAACCCTAACCAACACTCTAAACCTAAGCCTCATCCCAACTCTCAGCATCAGCCTAACCCTAAGCCTAAGCCTAAGCCTAACCCTACCCCTAAACCTCACCATAAACCTAACCGTAACCTAATGCTAACCCTAACCCTAATCCTCACAATCATTCTCACCCTAAACCAAACCCTAACCATAACCCTGAATCTCATCCAAACCCTCACTCTAACCCTAAATCTCACCCTGACTGTAACACTAACCCTCATCCCCACCCTCACCCTCAGCCTAACCCTAAGCCTAAGCATAACCCTAACCCTAACCCTGACACTGACCCTCACCGTAAATAATCCTAACCCTAACCCTATCCCTAAACCGAAACCAAAACCTCACACTCACCCTAAGACTAACACTAACCCTAAACCTCACCCTCAACCTAACCCTAACACTAAACCTCACCCTAAACCTCACCCTCACCCTAATCCTCACCCACAACCTCACCCTCACAATAACTCTAACCCTAACCCTAACAATAACACTAACACTAACCCTAACCCTAAATCTAACCCTAACCATAAACCTCACCCTCACTGCAAACTAAACCCTAACCATAATACTAACAATAACCCTAACCCTAACCCTAAGCCTAACCCTAAAACTAACCATAAATCTAACCCGAAAACTCAACCTCACCCTAAACCTAACTCTAACACTAACCCAAACCCTAAACCTCACCCTAACCCTAACCCTAACCCTCAACCACACCCTCACCCTCACCATAACTCTAACCCTAACCCTAAACCGAACCATCACCCTAAACCTAATCCTCACACCACCCTCACTTTCAGGCTAACACTACACCTAAGCCTAAGCCTAACCCTAACCCTCACTATAACCCTAAACGTAATCCTATCACTAACCCTAACCCTAACCCTAATCCTGACCATCACCCTCACATTAAACCAAACCCTAACCCTAACCCTAACCCTAAGCCTAACCCTCATCCTCACCCTAAACTTCACAGTAAACCTAACCCTAATCCTCAATATAACCCTCACCCTCTCCTTAACCCCTAACCTTCAAACTTACCCTAACCCTCACCCTAACCCTAATCCTCAAACTTATCTTAACCCTCACCCTCAGCCTAACCCTCAATTTTACCCTTACCATCACACTCACCCTAACCCTCACCCTATCCCTAAACCTCATGCTAACCTTCAACCTAACCTTAACCCTAACCATCACCCTAACCCTAAACCTCACCCTCAACCTCACCTTTAGCCTAAGCCTAAAACTAACCCTAACCCTAACCCCCACCCTCACCCTAGCCCTCACCCTAACCCTAACCCTAACCCTCATCCAAACCCTCACCCTAACCCTAACTCTCACCCTCACCCTCACCCTCACCATAACTCTAACCCTAACCTTAACAATAACACTAATCCTATCTCTAAACCTAACCCTAAAGCTAATCGTAAACCTAACCCTCACCCTCATCCTCACCCTCACAGCCAAGTTAATCTTAACCATAACACTAACAATAACCCTAACCCTAAACCTAATCCTAACCCTCACCCTCACCCTAACCCTAATCCTAACCCTAACCCTCACCCTAACCCTAACCCTCACCCTCACCTTAAGCCTAATCCAAATTCTAAAACTCACCCTAACACTAATCCTCATCCTCACCATAACCCTAACCCTCACACCTACCTTCACCCTCAGCCTAACCCTAAGCCTAAACCTAACCCTAACGCTAACACTCACACTCACCCTTACCCTAACCCTAATCCAAAACCTAAGCCTATCCCTAAACCTCAACCTAACCCTAACCCTCACCCTAAACCTCCCCCTAAACCTAACTCTAAACCTAAAACTCACACTCAAACAAACCCTAACCCTAAACCTCACCATAAACCTCACCCTAACCCTAACCCTCACCCACACCCTCACCCTCAACTTAACTCTAAACCTAACCCTAACAATAACACTAACCCTAACCCTAACCCTAAACCTAACCCAAACCATAAACCTCAGCCTCAACGCAAACTTAACCGTAACCATAACACTAACAATAACCCTAACCCTAACCCTAATTTTAACCCTAACCCTAGCCCTAATTCATACCCCCACCCTCAACCTCAGCCTAAGCTTAAGCCTACCCTAACACTAACCCTAACCGTAAACTTAAATCTCACCCTCACCCTAACCCTAACTCTAACCCTAACCCTAAACCTCACCTTAACCCACACCCTCAACCTCACTGTCACCGTCACTGTAACTCTAACCCTAAACCTAACAAAAACGCTAACCCTTACCCTAACCCTAACCCTAACACTAACCGTAACCCTCACCCTCACCGCAAACTTAACCCTAACCATAACACTAACAATAACCCTAACCCTAACCCAACCCTCACTGTAACGCTAACCCAAACCCTAATGCAAACACTAAAACTAACCCTAACCCTAACACTATCCCTATCCATAATCCTCACCCTCACCCTCACCCTAACCCAAACCCTATCCTTAACCCTCACACTAACCCTAACCCTAATCCTAAACTTAACCCTAAACCTAAACATAACCCTAACACTAAACCTCATCCTAACCCTCACCCTAAACCTAACCCTAAACCTCACCCTAACCCTAACCCTAACCCTCACCCTCAAGCTCGGCCTAAGCCTAAGGCTAAGAATAGGCCTAACCCGAACTCTAACCATCACCCTATCCCTCACCCAAACCCTAACCCTAAAACTAACACTAACTCTAACCCTAAACCTCACCCTCAACCTAAGCCTAACTCTAAACCTAACCCGAAACCTTTACCTCACCCTAACCCTAACACTAACCCTCACCCTCACCATAACCTTAACCCTAACATTAACCCTAACAATAACCCTAACCCTAAACTTAACCCTCACTCTAACCATATCCCTCAACATAACCCTAATCCTCAATCTAACCCTCACCCTCACCTTAACCCCTAACACTCAACTTTACCGTAACCTTCACCCTAACCCTAACCCTCACCCTTATCTTAACCCTCACCCTCAGCCTAACCCTCAACTTTACCCTTATATCACGCTCACCCTAACCCTCACCCTATCTCTAAACCTCATGCTAACCTTAAAGCTAACCGTAACCCTAACCCTAACCCTAACTCTAACCCTAACCCTCACCCTAGCCCTCACCCTAACCCTAATCCTAAACCTGACCCTCATCCAAACCCTCACCCTAACCCTCACCCTCACCCTCACCCTCACCATAGCTCTAACCCTAAACTTAACAATAACACTAATCCTAACTCTAAACCTAACCCTAACCCTAACGCTAATCCTAAACCTAAACCTCACCCTCAGCGTTACCCTCACAGCAAAGGTAACCTTAACCATAACACTAACAATAACCCTAACCCAAAACCTAATCCTAAACCTCACACTCACCCTAACCCTAATCCTAACCCTAACCCTCACCCTAAACCTAAAGCTCACCTTCACCTTAAGCCTAATCCAAATTCTAAATTCACCCTAACACTAATCCTCACCCTAACCATATCCCTAACCCTCACACCTACCTTCACCCTCAGCTTAACCCTAAGCCTAAGCCTAACCCTAAACCTAAACCTCACACTCATGCTTACCCTAACCCTAATCCTAACCCTAAGCCTATCCCTAAACCTCAACCTAAACCTAACCCTCACCTAACCCTCTCCCTAAACCTAACTCTAAAACTAAACCTCACCCTCAACCTAACCCTAAACCTCACCATAAATCTCACCCTAAACCTAACCCTCACCCTCACCCTCAACTTAACTCTAACCCTAACCCTAACAATAACACTAACCCTAACCCTAAACCTAAACCTAACCCTAATCATAAACCTCACCCTCATCAGAAACTAAACCCTAACCATAACACTAACAATAACCCTAACCCTAAATTTAACCCTAACCCTAAACCTAACCCTAATTCTCAACCCCACCCTCAACCTCAGCCTAACCCTAAATCTAACCCTAACACTAACCCTAACCCTAAACCTAAATCTCACCCTAAACCTAACCCTAACTCTAACCCTAACCCTAAACCTCACCCTAACCCTAACCCTAACCCTCACCCGCAACCTCACTCTCAACGAAAATCTAACCTTACCCTAACAATAACACTAACCCTAAACCTAATCATCACCCTAACCCTAATCCTCACCCCCACCCTCACCCTCAGCCTAAACCTTAGTCTAAGCCTAACCCTAACCCTAACCCTCACACTCACACTCACCCTAAACCTCACCCTAACACTTACCCTCACCCTAACCCTCACCCTAACCCTAAGCCTAACCCTAAACCTCACTCTCACGCTAACAATCACCCTAACCCTTACCCTCACACGAACACTAACTCTCAGCCTAACCCTCATCCTAACCCTAGCCATAACCCTACCCCTCACTCTAACCTTAAAGCTAACAATAAAGGTAACCCTCATATTAACCCTAACCCTCACACTCACACTCAACCTCACCCTCAGTCTAACCCTAAACCTAACCCTAATCCAAAACGTAACCCTCACCCTCACCCTCACCCTAACTCTAAACCTAACCAAAACCCTCACCCTAAACCTAACCCTATCCCTAACCCTCATGCTAACCCTAAACCTAATCCTAAAACTAATCCTCACCCTAACCCTAACCCTCACCCTAACCTTAACCCTAACCCTAACCCTCACCCAAAACCTCACTTTCAACCTAAACCTCAGCCTCACCCTCACCCTTACCATCACCCTCACCCTAACACTCACCCTCACCCTAATCCTAACCATAACCCTAACCCTCACCCTAAACCTAACTCTGACACTCACCCTCACCCTCACCCTAAGCGTAAACCTACACCTAAGCCTAATCCTACACCTAAACCTCACCCTCACCCTCACCCTAAACCTAAACCTTACCCTAACCCTAACCCTAGCCCTCACCCTAACACTAACCCTAATCCTCCCCCTCACCTTAACCCTAACCCTAATGCTAACCCTAACACTCACCGTCACAGTAAACCTAATCCTAACCCTCACCCTAAACCTAACCTTAACCCTAATACTATCCATAACCCTCACCGTCACCCTAAACCTCACTCTAACCCTTACCCTAACCATAACCCTCACCCTAACCCTAACCCTAACACTAACACTAAACCTCACCCTAACCCTCACCGTATTCCTAAATCTAAACCTAACCCTCACCCTAACCCTCACCCTAAAACATACCCTCACCCTATCCCTAACACTAATCCTCACCATATCCCTAACCCTGAAACTCACCCTAACCCTCACCGTCACCTTAACCCTCACCCTAACCCTAACCGTAACTCTCACCCTAAAACTCACCCTCTCCCTAACCCGAACCCTCACCCTAACCCTACCCTAAACCTCACCCGAATCCTAATCCTCACCCTAAACCTAACTCTAAACCTAACCCTCATACTAACCCAAACCCTCACCTTAAACCTCACCCTAACCCTCATGCTAACCCTAAAGCTAACCCTAACTCTCACTCTCACCCTAACCCTCATCCTAACCCTTATCCTCACACTAACCCTAACCCTAACCCTAATCCTCACATTAACCCTAACACTCACACTAACCCTAATGCTACCCCTCACCCTACCCTTCACATTAACCCTAACCCTAACCCTCACCCTAGCCCTATCCGTAAACCTCACCTTCCCACTAACCCTCAATGTCACTGTCACCCTAACCCTCACCCTAACCCTCACCCTCACGCTAAACATCACCCTAATCCTAACCCTCACCCTAAACCTAACTGTAATACTCACCCTAACCCTAAATCTCACCTTAAACCTCACCCTCACCTTAATCTTCACCCTCAGACTAACCCTAACCCTAAGGCTTTCCTAACGGAAACCCTCACCTTCATCCTCACCCTCACCCTAACACTAACCCTAATCCTCACTCTCACCCTAACCCTCACCCTAACCCTATCTTTCACCCCAAGCCTAACCCTAACCGTAACCCTCCCCCTAACACAAACCCTCCCCCTAACCCTCACCCTAACCCTAACACTAACCCTAACCCTCACCCTCACCCTAAACCTCACCCTAACCCTTTCCCTCACATAACCCTAACCCTAACCCTAACCTTAATCCTCACCCTCACCCTATTCCTAACACTAATCCTCAACCTAACCCTAATTCTCCCCTTAAACCTCACCCTCAACCTAATCCTCACCTTAACTGTAACTCTAAGCCTTTCCTAACTGAAACCCTTACCCTCACCCTAACGCTCAGCCTAACCCTCACCCTCACCCTAACCCTAACCCTAACCCTATCCCACATTCTAAACCTCACCCTCACCCTAACCCTAACCCTAATCATCACCTATCCCTAACACAAACCCTAACCCTCACGCGAAAGCTCATGCTCACCCTAAGCCTAATGCTAACATTAACCTTCAACCTCACCCTAAACCTCGCCCTAACCCTAACCTTCACCCTAAACCTCGCCCTAACCCTTACCCTCACCCTAACCCTCACCCTATCACTAAGATAACCCTAACACTCACCCTCAGCCTAACCCTCACCCTATCCCTATCCCAAACCCTCACCCTAAACTTCTGCCTCCACTCAACCGAACCCTTAACGTAACACTAATCCTAACCCTAACCCTCATCCCCAACCTCACCTGAACCATAACACTAACCCTAACGCTAAACCTCACTCTCACACTCACCCTAACCTTAACTCTTACCCTAAAAATAACTCTAACCCTAACCCTAACCCTCTCCCTCAACCTAACCCTAACCCTAAAACTCACCCTAACCCTAATCCTTACCCTAAACCTCACACTCACCCTCAACCTAACCCTCACCCTTACCCTCACCCTCACTATCACACTAACCCTAACACTAACACTAACCCTCACCCTAACCATCACAGTCACCCTAACCCTCACTCTAACCCTAACCCTCAACCACACCCTAATCCTCCCCTTCAACCGAACCCTCACCCTAACCCTAACACTCACCCTCACCCTAAACCTCACCCTCACAATCAACATCATGCTAACGCTAGCCCTTACCCTAAGTATAACCCTGAACCTAACCCTAACCCTCACTGTTATCCTCACCCTAACCCTAACCCTAATGCTAAACCTAACCCTAGACCTCATCCTAACACTTACCATATCCCTAAACCTCACCCTCACCCTCACCCTCACACTAAACCTAACCCTCACACTAACACAAATCCTAACCCTCACTCTCACCCTCAACCTCACCCTAAACCTAACCCTAACCCTAACCCTCATCCTAACTCTAATGATAACCCTAACCCTTAACTTCACCCTAAATCTCACCCTAACCCTTAAACTCACCATAACCTTAACCCTAACCCTAACACTAATCCTCACCCTAACCCTAACCCTCGCACACACCCTAATCCTCACCTTCACCGGAACCCTTATCCTCACCCTAACACTCACCCTAACGCTAACACTAACCCTAATCCTAAACCTAACCCTCACCCTCAACTTCACCGTCACCCTAACCCTAACCCTAAACCTAACAATCACCCTCACCTTAACACTCACCCTGACCAAAAACATCACCATAACCCTAACCCTCACCCTAAACCTAACCCTAACCCTCACCCTAAACTTAACCCTCACCCTAATGCCCTCCCTATCCCTAACACTAACCCAACACCTCACCATCACCCAAACCCTCACACTAAACCTTATCCTAACATTTACCCTAATCCTAAACCTCACCCTAACCCTCACACTAACCTTAATCCTCACCCTATCCCTAACCCTAACCCAAACCCTCACCCTAACCCTCACCGTAATCCTTACCCGCACCGTAACCCTAACCATCACCCTCACCCTAAATCTCACCCTAACCCTTACCCTCACCCTAATCCGCAAACTAACCCTAACCCTAAACTGACGGCACACCCTAACCCTCACACTCACCAAAACCCTAACCCTCACCCTAACCCTTACCCTCACAATAACCCTATCCCTCACCATAAACCTAACCCTTATTCTCAAAAGTACACTCACCCTCACGCTAAACGTCGCCCTCACACTAAACATCACCCTAACCCTAACACTCACCCAAACCCTAACCCTAACCCTCAACCTCACCCTAACCCTCACCATGACCCTAAACCTTACCCTAACCCCAACCCACACCCTCACCCTAAACCTCACCCTAACCCTAACCCTAACCCTTACCTAACCGAAAACCTCACCCTCACACTCACCCTCACCCTAATCCTCACCCTCACCCTAGCCCTGACCCTAAAACGAACCCTCACCCTAACCTTAAACCTAAGCCTCACCCACACCCTAACCCTAACCCTAAACCTAACCCTAACACACATCCTAACCCTAACTCTAAACCTAATGGTAACCCTAAACCTCACACTCACCCTAACCTGAACCCTATCCCTTACAGTCACCCTAACCCTAACCCTAACCCTTACACTAACCCTAAACCTTCCCCTCAGCCTAACACTCACCCTATACCTAACCCTAAACCTAAAACTCACCCTCACACTAACCCTCACCCTAACACTTGCCCACACCCTCACCCTCACCCTAACACTAACCCTAAACCTATACTTCACCCTAACGCTCACCCTTACCCTAACCCTCATTCTCACCCTAACCCTCAACCTAACCGTTACCCTCACCCTAACCCTTACCCTAACCCTACACCTAACCCTCACACTAACCTAAGCCTAACCCTCAGCCTAAAACTTATGTTAACCCTAAATCTAACCCTAACCTTCACCATACCCCTAAACCTAGCCCTAACCCTAACCCTCACACTAAACCTAAACCTAACCCTCAGCCTAACCCTCATCCTAACCCTAAACCTAACCCTAATCCTAACTTCACCCTCACCCTCACCCTAACTCTAAACCTAAACCTAAACCTAACACTCACCCTCATCCTCACCTTAACCTAAAACTATCCCTAAACCTCACCCTAACCCTAACCATCACCCTATATCTCACCCTCACCCTAACCCTAACCCTAACACTCACCCTAACCCTAATGCTAACCCGAACCCTCACCCTCACACTAAACCAAAGCATAACCCTTACCCTGACCATAACCTTAACCCTCAGTCTAAACCTAATCCTCACCATAACCCTAACCCTCACCCACACACTAACCCACACCCTCACCCTCACCCTCACCCTCACCAAAACACTTACCCTCACCCTCACCTTAACCTAACACTATTCCTAACCCTCATCCTAACCCTAACCCTCACCCTATATGTCACCCTCACCCTAACCCTAACCCTAACCCTCACTCTAACCCTCACCCTAAACTTAAAACTAATCCTAACCCTCATCCTCACACTAAACCTCACCTTAACCCTTTCCCTCACCATAAACTTAACCCTAAGCCTAAACCTAATCCTCACCCTAACCCTAACCCTCACCCACACACTAACCCTCACCCTCACCCGAAACCTTACACTCACCTAAACCTCACCCTAACCCTAATATTACCCCTGTAAATAACCATCACCCTAACCATAACACTAACCCTAACCCTCAACCTAACCCTAACCCTAACGCTAACACTCAAACTCACCTAAACCTAAGGTTAACCCTAAAATTAACTCCCTACCTAACCATCACCCTAACCATAACACTAACCCTAACCCTCACACTCACCTAAACCTCACCCTAAACCTTATATTACCCCTCTCCCTAACCATCACCCTAATCCCACACTAACACTAACACTCACCCTAACCTTAACCCTATTCCTAAACCTAGCCCTCACCCTCAAACTAGCCCTAACCCCAACTCTAACATTAACCCACACCCTAACCCTAACCCTAAAATTAACCCTCAACCTAACCCTAACCGGCACACATACCTAAACCTGACCCTAACACTAAAATTACCACTATCCCTAACCATAACCCTAACGCTAACCCTAACCCTAACCCTTAACCTAACCCTAATCCTACCCCTCACCCTCACCCTCAAACTAACCATAAACCTAATGCTAACCGTCACCCTAACCCTAACCCTCAACCTAAACATAAACTCAGCTTAACACTCACTCTCACCCCAATCCTCACCCTAACCCTAACACTTACCTAACCGAAACCCTCACCCTCAACCTCACCCTCAGCCTAGCCCTCAGCCAAACCCTAACCCTAACCCTAACCCTCACCCTCAACCTCCCCTTCAACCTCAGCATTACCCTAACCCTAACACTAATCCTAACCCTAACCTTCAATCCCACGCTCACCCTAACCCTAAACCTATCCCTAAAGCTAAACCTCACCTTCAACCTTACCCTAGACCTAACTCTAACAATAACCTTAACCCTAACCCTAACCCAATCCCTAACTCTAAAAATCACCCTAACCCTCACCCTAACCCTCACCCAAACACTTACCCTCACCCTAACCCTAACCCTAACCCTAACTTCACACTAAACCTAAGCCTCACCCTAACTCTAACCCTAAACCTAACCCTAATCCTAAACCTAACCCTCACACTCACCCTCACCCTAACCCTCACACTCACCCTCATCCTAACCCTCACCCTAAACATCACCCTAACCATAACCCTCACCCGAACCCTAAACCTAACCCTCAAACTAACCCTCACCCTAAACCTAACGATAAACCTAATCCTCACCCTCAATCTCACCCTCAACCTAACCCTTATCCTCACACTAACCCTAAACCTAACCGTAACCCTAACCCTCACACTAAACCTAAACCTCATCTTAACCCTAACCATACACATCACACTACCCCTCACCCTAAAGCTAAACCTAACCCTTACCCTCCCTCACACTAATCCTCCACGTAACCTTGACAAAAACACTCACCCTCACCCTAACTCTAACCCTAACCCTAACTCTCACCCTAACCCTCACCCTGACCCTCACCCTAAACCTAACCCTAACCCTCAGCCTAACACTTACACTCACCCTAAACCTAACCCTCACCCTCACCCTAACCGTTATCCTACCCCTAACCCCCACCTCATCCTCACACTTACCATAACCCTCATCCTAACCATAACCCCAAGCCTAATGCTAACCCTAAACCGCACTCTCACCCTAACCCTCAATCTAACACTTACCCTAACCCTAACCATAACCTTAATCCTCACACTAAACCTAACCCTCACCCTAACCCTAACCTTACCCCTCAGCCTAACCCTCACCTTAAACCTAACCCTAAACCTAACCCTCACCCTATCACTAAGCTTAACCCTAACCCTCACCCTCACCCTAACCGTGATGCTAACACTAACCTTCACCCTCACCCTAACGCTAACACTAACCCTTACCCTCACCCTAACTGTAACCCTCACCCACACCCTAACCCTCACCCTAACACTTACCCACACCCTAACCCTCACCCGAAAACTAAACCTAAACCTAACCTTCACCCTAACCTTCACCCTAAACCTAACCCTAACCATAACCCTAACCCTCAACCTCTCCCTAACCCTCATCCTCAACTTTACCCTCAACGTAACCCAAACCCTAACCCTAAACCTAACACTCACACTAACCCTAACCCTTACCCTCAGCCTAACATTTATACTAACCATAAACCTAATCCTAACACTCAACCTACCCCTAACACTAAACCTAAACCTCACCCTCAACCTCCCCTTGCCCCTCAGCCTTACCCTAACCCTAACCCTAATCCTAACCCTATCCCTCAACCCCACCCTCACCCTATACCTAATCCTAACCCTAACGCTAACCCTCACCCTCACCCTAACCCTAATCCTAACAATAACCCTCACCCTAACACTAAACCTAACCCTAAAACTCACCCTAACCCTAATCCTAACCCTAACCCTCACCCTCACCATCACCTTCATTCTAACACTCACCCTCATCCTGACCCTCACCATCACACTAACCCCCACACTAACCCTAACCCTCACCCTAACCCTAACCCTAACCCTCACCCTCACTTTCACCCTCACCCTCAGCCTAACCATAACCCAAAACCTAATCCCAACCCTAACCCTCACCCTCATCATAACCCTAAAGATAACCCTCACCCACACCCTCAACCTCACACTCACCCCCACCCTCAACCTAACCTTCACCCTCACCCTTACCCTCACACTAACCTCAATCTCACCCTAAACATCACCCTAAACCTAACCCTCACCCTAACCCTAACGCTAACCATAACCCTCACGCTCAACCTAACCCTCACCCAAACCCTTATCCTCACACTAACCCTAACCCTAACCCTATCCCAACACCTCACCCTAACTCTCACCCTAACCCTAACCCTCACACGAAACCTCACCCTCACTTGAACACTCACCCTCAGCATAACACTCACCCTCACAATAAACTTCAAAATAACCCTAACTCTCACACTAACACTAACCTTAAACCTCACCCTAATCCTAACTCTCAACTTAACCTTAACCCTCACCCTCACCCTAACCCTAATCCTCATCCTATACCTAACCCTCACCCTAAACCTAACCCTCACACTCTCCCTAACCCTAACCCTCATCCTAACCCTAACCCTCACCCTCAACCTCACCCTAACCGTAACCCTAATCCTCATCCTAAACCTAACCCTAAACCTAATGCTAACCCTAACCCTCACACTAAACCTAACCCTCACCCTAACCGTAACCTTAAACCTCAGCCTAACCCGGCCCCTAAACCTAACCCTAACCCTAATCCTCACCCTATACCTAACCTTAACCATAAACCTCACCCTAACCCTCACCCTCACCCTAACCCTAATGGTAACCCTATCCCTTACCCTCACCATAACACTCACCCTAACCCTAAACCTCACCCTAACCCTAACCCTCATCCTCATTCTAACACTCACCCTAACACTTACCGACACAGTAAGCCTCACGCTAACCCTAACACTAAACCTAAACTTCACCCTAACCCTCACCCTAAACCTAACCATAACCCTAAACTTAACCCTCACCCTAACCCTCACCCTAACCCTAACCCTCACCCTCTCCCTAAACCGCACCCTAAGCTTTACCCTCAACCTAACCCAAAACCTAACCCTAAACCTAACACTCACACTAACCCTAACCCTCAGCCTAACCTTTATACTAAACCTAAACCTAACCCTAACCCTCACCCTAAACCTAACCCTAAACCTAACCCTCACCTTCAACCTCCCATTCCCCCTCAGCCTTACCGTAACCCTAACCCAAATCCTAACCCTAACCCTCAACCCCACTCTCACCCTAACCCTAACCCTAACCCTAACGCTAAACCTCAGCATCACACTCAACCTCTCCCTAACCCTAACCATAACAATAACCCTAACCCTAACACTAACCCTAACCCTAAAACTCAACCTAATCCTAATCCCAACCCTAACCCTCACCTAAACCCCATTCTAACACTCACCCTCACCCTGAACCTCAACATCACACTAACCCTCACACTAACCTAAACCCTCATCCTAACCCTAACCCTCAGCCCCACCATAACCCTAACTATAACCCTCACTCTCACCCTCACCCTCACTGGCACCCTCACCCTCACTCTCACCCTAACCCTTACCCTCACACAAACCCTAACCTATCCCTATCCCAACACCCCAACCTAACTCTCACCGTAACCCTAACCCTCAACCACACCCTAACTCTCACCCTCAACAGAACCCTCATCCTGAACCGAACACTCACCCTCACCCTCACAATAAACATCACCCTAACCCTAACTCTCACCTTAACCCTAACCCTAAACCTCACCCTAACCCTAATCCTCAACCTAACCCTAACCCTCATACTCAACCTAACCATAACACTCATACTAATCCTAACCCTCACCCTAAAACTAACTCTCAACCTCACCCTAACCCTCACCCTCACCCTCACACTAAACTAAACCCTGAACCTAACTTTAACGCTAACCCTGACCTTCACCCTCACCCTGACCTTCACCTCAGCCTAAACCTAACACTAACTCTAGTCCTAATCCTAACTCTCACCCTCACCCTCACCCTAACAATCAACCTAAACCTAAACTTCACCCTAACCCTAACCCTAATCATCACACTAAACCTAACATCAGCTTAAAACTCAGCCTCACCCTAATCCTCACCCTAACCCTAACACTTACATAACCGAAACACCCTCACCCTCATCCAAACCCTCACACTCACCCTCGCGCTCACCCTAACCCTAAACCTAACCCTCATGCTGAACCTCACCCTAACCCTCACCCTAACCCAAACTCTAACCCTAACAATAACCCTAAAACTAAACTGAATCCTAAAATTAAACCTAACCCTAAACCTAACCCTAAACCTCACCCTCACACTCACCCTCATTCTAACCCTCATCTTCTCCCTGACTCGCACCATAACACTAACACTCACACTAATCGTAACCCTCACCAAAACCCTAACCCTAAACCTAAACCTCACCATCACCCTCACCCTAACCCTAACCATAACCCTTAACCTCCCCCTAATCCTAAACCTCACCCTCACCCTAAACCTCACCCTAATCCTTACCCTCACCCTAAGCTGCAAACTAACACTAACCCTAAACCTATGGCTCACCCTAACCCTTACCCTGACCATAACCCTAACCCTAACCCGCACCCTAAACTTAACCCTCACCCTCACACTAACCCTCACCCTTACCCTTATCCTAACACTAACCCTAATCCTAACCCTCTCCCTATCCTTCACACTAACACTAATCCTCACCCTATCCCTAACCCTAACCCTAACCCTCACCCCAACCCTTACCCTCACCCTAATCCTATAACTCACACTCACCCTTAACCTCACCCAAACCCTAACCCTTACCCTAACCCTCACTGCAAACGTAACCATAACCATAACACTAACAATAATCCTAACCCTAACCCTAACCGTAACACTCACCCTCACCCTAACCCTTATCCTAACCCTAACCCTCACCCTAACCCTAACCCTAACCCTCACCATAACCCTAACCCTCATCCTAACCCTCACCCTCACCCTAACCCTAACCCTAAAACTCACCCTAACACTAACCCTAACCCTCACCCTCACCCTATCCCTCACCTTAACCCTAACCCTAACCCAAACCCTCATCCTAACCCTTACCCTCACCCTAACCCGAATACTCACCCTCACCCTTAACCTCACCCTAACCCTTACCCTCAACCTAACCTGCAAACTAAACTTAACCCTAAACCTACTGCTCACCCTAACCCTCACCCTCACCATAACCCTAACCCTAAACCTAACACTCAACCTAACCATAAACCTCAGCCTCACTGTAACCCTCACCCTAACCCTTACCCTCATATTAACACAATCCCTAACCCTAACCCTAACCCTAATTCTCAACAGAACACTCACCCTCACCCTAACCTTTACCCTCACACTAAACATCACCCAACCCTAACCCTCAACATAACCCTAACCCTAACTCTCACCCTCACCCTCACCCTCACCCTAACCCTAACCTTCATCCTAACACTAACCTTCACCCTCACCCTCACCCTAAACCTAACCCTAATGACAACCCACACCCTCACCCTAAACCTCACCCTAACCCTATCCCTAACCCTTACCTGAATGAAAAAATCACCCTCACCCGAATCCTCACCCTCACCTTAACCCTAACTCTAAACCTAACGCTAACCCTCATCCTAACCCTAACTCTAAAACTAATGCTAACCCTAAACTTCACACTCACCGTAACCTTCACCCTAAACCTTACCGTCACGTTAACCCTAATCCTAACCCTCACAATAAACCTAACACTTACCCTAAACCTAACACTTCCCCTCAGCCTAACGCTCACCACTAACCCTAACCCTAACCCTAATCCTCACCCTATCATTAACCTTAAGGCAAAAACTCACCCTAACCCTCACCCTAAACCTAATGCTAACCCTAACCCTCACCCTGACCCTAACACTCACGCTAACCCTTACCCTCACCCTAAACCTAAAACTCACCCTCAACACAACCCTCACCCTAAAACTTACCCACACCCTCACCCTCACCCTGAACCTAACCCAAAACTTCACCCTAAAACTTCACCACAACGCTCACCCTAATCCTAACCCTCACCCTCACCCTAAACCTCACCGTAACCTTACCTTCACCGTAACACTTAACCTATGCCTAAACCTAACGCTCAAACTAACCCTAAACCTAACCTTCAGCCTAAACCTTATGATAAGCCTAAATCTATCCCTAACCCTAACCCTAACCCTCACACTAACCCTAACCCTAACCCTCAGCCTAACCCTCATCCTAACCCTAACCCTAACACTAATCCTAACCCTCATCCTCACCCTCACCCTAAATCTAAACGTAAACCTAAACCTAACACTGACCCTCACCCTCACCCTAACCTAACATTATCCCTAACCCTCACCCTAAGCCTAACCCTCACCCTATACCTCACCCTCAACCTAACCCTAAACCTAACCTTAACCCTCACCCTAACCCTCACCCTAACCTTAACACTAACCCTAATCCTCACCCTCACCCTATCCCTCACCCTCACCCTAAACATCACCCTAACCCTAACCCTCACCCTAACCTGAATCCTAACACTAACCTGAACCCTAACCCTCACACTAACACTCACCCTAAACCTAACGATAACCCTAAACCACACCCTCGACCTAACCCTCAAGCTAACCCTTATCCTCACACTAACCCTAACCCTACCCCTCACACTAACCCTAAACCTCACCCTAACCCTAACCCTACCCCTCACTCTACCCCTCACCCTAATCCTAACCCTAACCCTAAACCTCACTTTCACCCTCACCCTCAGCCTAACCCTAACCCTAACACTTACCTAACCCTAACCCTAAATTTAATCCTCCACCTAACCCTGACCATAACCCTCACCCTCACCCTAACACTAACCCTAACCCTAACTCTCACCCTAACCCTAAACCTAAACCTAACCCTAACCCTAATCCTCAACCTAACCCTAACCCTCATCCTGACCCTCACACTAAACCTAACCATAACTCTAACCCTCACCCTAACACTTACCCTGACCCTAACCTTAACCCTAAACCTAACCCGAACCTCACCCTGACCCTAACCCTCAACCTAAACCTAAGCCTCACCCTCACTCTAACCCTAACCCTCATCCTAACCTTAAACCTAAACCTAATGCTAATCCTAAACCTCACCCTCACCCTAAACCTCACCCTAACCCTCACCCTCACCCTAACACTAACCCTAACCCTCACACTAAACCTAAACCTCACCCTAACCCTAACCCTAATCCTCACACTAAACCTAACCCTCACACTAAATCTAACCCTAACACTTAGCATAACCCTCACCCTATGCCTAATCCTAACACTAATCCTCACCCTATCCCTAAACTTAACCCTAACCCTCACCCTAACCCTCAACCTCACCCTAACCCTAATACTAACCCTCCTCCTCTCCTAACCCTCACCGTCACCGTAAACCTCACTCTGACAGTTACCCACACCATAACCCTCACCCTAACCCTAAACCTAAACCTAACCTTCACCATAACCTTCACGCTTACCCTAAATATAACCCTACCTCTAAACCTCACCCGAACTCTCACTGTAACCCTAACCCTCACCCTCTCCCTAACCCTCAACCTAACCTTTACCCTCAACCTAACCCAACCCATAACCCTAAACCTAACCCTCACACTAACCCTAACCCTTACCCTCAGCCTAACCCTTATACTAACCCTAAACCTAACACTAACCCTCACCCTGAACCAAACCCTAACCCTAAACCTCACACTCAACCTCCCCTTCCCCCTCAACCTTACCCTAAACCTAAACCTATTCCTAACCCTAATGCTAACCCTCACCCTCACCCTCACCTAACCCTAATACTAAGAATAACCCTAACCCTAACCCCCTCCCTCACTTTCACCTTCACCCTCAGCCCAATCCTAACCCTAACCCTAACCCTAAACCTCATCCTCACCCTAAACCTAACCCTAACCCTCACCCTCACCCGCACCCGCACCCACACACTCACCCTAACCCTCACCCTCACCCTCACCCTCACACTAACCCTCAACCTCAACCTAAACATCACGCTAATTCAAACCCTCACACTAACCCTAATCCAAACCCTAACCCTAACCATAAACCTCATCCTAAACCTTACCCTACCCCTAACGCTAACCCTAACCCTCACCCTCACACTAACCCACACCCTAAATCTTAACCTCACACTAACCCTAACCCTAACCCTAACCTTCACACTAACCTTAACACTCACCCTAACACTATCCTTTCACCTCACCCTGACTCTCATCCTAAACCTAAACCTCAACCACACCCTAATCGTGACCCTCGCCCGAACCCGAACCCTCACCCGAACACTCACCCTCACCCTAACACTCACAGTCACAATAAACATCACCCTAACCCTAACTCTCACTCTAGCCATCATTCTAAACCTCACCCTAACCCTAACCCTCAAGCTAACCCTACCCCTCACCCTCACCCTCACACTAAACCTAAACCTAATGAGAACCCTCACCCTAACCCTAATCCTCATCCACACCCTAACCCGAAATATCACCTGAACCCACACCCACCCCCAAACTCTCATCCTCAACCTAAACCTCACCCTCACCCTAAACATCACCCAAACCCAAACCCTCACCCTAACCCTAACCCTAACCCTACCCCTCACCCTAACCCTACCCCTCACCCTAACCCTTACCCTCACCATAACCCTAACCATAACCATAACCATAACCCTCACACTAACCTTAAACCTCACCCTAACTACAAACCTAACCCTAACCTTCACCCTCACGATGACCTTCACCTCAGCCTAAACCTAAACCTAACCCTCAACCTAACCCTACCCCTCACCCTCACACTCACACTAGACCTAAAAGTAATGATAGCCCTCACCCTTACCCTAATCCTCAACCCACACCCTAACCCGAAAACTCACCTGAACCCACAACCACACCCAAACTCTCATACTCACCCTAAACCTCACCCTCACCCTAAACATCAACCAAACCCTAACCCTCACACTAACCCTAAACCTAAACCTAACCCTCACACTAACCCAAACCCTAAACCTAATCCTAACCCTCACCGTCACCCTCACCCTAACTCTATACCTAAACCTAAACCTAACACTCACCCTAACCTAACACTATCCATAACCCTCACCCTAACCCTAAACCTCACCCTATACCTCATCCTCAACCAAACCCTAACCCTAAACCTAACCCTCAACCTAACCCTAATCCTCACACTCACCCTAAACCTCACCCTAACCCTAACATTACTCCGCTCCCTAACCATCACCCTAACCCTAACCATAACCCTAACCCTCAACCTAACCTTAACCCTACCCCTCACCCTCACCGTCAAACTAACCCTAAACATAATGCTAACCCTCACCCTAAACCTAATCATCACCCTCACCCTAACCGGAACCATCACCCGAACCCTCACCCTCATCCAAACCCTCATCCCCACCCTAACCCTCACCCTCACCCTAAACATCACCCAAATCCTAACCCTCACCCTAACCCTGATTCTAACCCTAACCCTCACCCTAACACTTACCCTCATCCTAACTCTAACCCTAAGCTTCACCCTCACCCTGACCCTCACCCTCAGCCTAACCCTATCCCTAACCCTATTCCTAATCCTAACTCTCAAACTCACACTTACCCTAAACCTAACCCTAACACTCACCCTCATCCTCACCCTAACCCTATCCCTAACCCTCATCTGCACCCTAACCCTCACACTACACCTCAACATAACCCACACCCTCACCCTAACTCTAATGCTAACCCTAACCCTCACTTTCACCCTATCCCTCAACCTAACCCTTACTCTTACCCTAATCCTAACCCTCATCCTCAACCTAAAGCTCACCCTAAGCCTTATCCTCAGAATAACCCGCAAACTAACCCTAACCCTAAACCTACCGCTCACCCTAACCCTCACCCTAACCCTAACCCTAACCCTAACCCTCACCCTTATCCTAACCCTCACCATCACCTTAACCATCACCCTCACCCTAACCCTCACCCTAACCCTAACCCAAACCCTCACCCTAAACCTAACCTCAGCATAACCCCCACCCTCATCCTAATCCTCACCCTAACACTTACCTAACCGAAACCCTCACCCTCACCCTGACCCTAAACCTCACCCTAACCCTCACCCTCAACCTCCCCTTCCCCCTCAGCATTATACTAACCTTAACTCTAATCCAATCCCTAACCTTCAATCCCACCCTCACGCTAAACCTAACCCTAACGCTAATCCACACGATCACCCTCACCCTAACACTAACTCTCACCCTAACCCAAACCCTAACACAAACCCTAACCCTAACTCTCACCATAACCCTCACCCTAACTCTAAAGATAACCCTCACACTCACTTTCACCATCACCCTCAGCCTAACGCTAACCCTAACACTTACCCTAACCATAACCCTCACTGTAATCCTCCACTTAACCCTGACCATAACCCTCACTCTAACCCTAACACTAACCCTAATCCTAACTCTCACCCTAACCCTAACCCTAAACCTCACCCTAACGCTAACCCTCAAACTAAACCTAACACTCACCCTGACCCTCACACTAAAGCTAACCATAACCCTAACCCTCACCCTAACACTTACCCTGACCCTAACCCTCACACTACACCTAACCCGAACCGGAACACTAACCCTAACAATAATCCTAAACCTAAGCCTCACCCTCACCCTCACCCTCACCCTAACCCTAACCCTCATCCTAACCTTAAACCTAAACCTAATGCTAACCCTAAACCTCACCCTAAACCTCACCCTAAAATTTACCTTCACCCTAACCCCAACCGTAACCCTCACATTAACCTAAACCTCACCCTAACCCTAAACCTAACCAACACACTAAACCTAACCCTCACCCTACCCCTAACCCTAAACCTCACACTAAACCTAAGCCTCAACCTAAACCTAACACTACCACTCAGCCTAACCCTCACCCTAAATCTAACCGTAACCCAAATCCTCAACCTATCCCTCACCTTAACCCTAAACCTCCCCCTCAACCTTCCCTTCACCCTCAGCTTTACCCTAACCGTAAATCTAATCCTAACCCTCAACCTAAACTTCACACTAACCCTAACCCTCAGCCTCACCCTAACCCTCACCCTAAACTTTACCCTCAACATAACCCAAAACCGAACCCTAAACCTAACACTCACACTAACTGTAAACCTAACCCTCACCCTATCCTTTATACTAACCCTAAACCTAACCCCAACCCTCACCCTAACCGGAAACCTCACACTACCCCTAAACCTAACCCTAACCCTGACCCTAAACCTCATCCTAACCCTAACCCTAACCCTAACCCTCACGTTAAACTTAACCCTCACCCTCATGCTAACCCTCACCCTAAACCTTACCCTCACCCTAAACGTATCCCTAAACCTAACCCTAACTCTAACTCTCACACTAACACTCACCCTCACCCTAACACACACCCTCACACTAAACATAAACCTAAAGCTAACACTCACCCTAACCCTAACCCTAACCATCACCCTAACCCTAACCCTCATCCTAACACTAACCCTCACCCTCACCCTGACCCTCACCCTAACCCTAAACCTAACCCTAATCCTAACACTAACCCTCACCCTCACCCTCACACTCGCCCTAACCCTAACACTGTACCTCACCCTAAACCTCACCCTAAGCCATACCCTCATCTTAACTCTAATCCTAACCCTAAACTTAACCCTCACCCCAACCCTAAACCTATCCCTAACCTTAACCCTCACCTTACCTCACACTCACCCTAACCCTCACCCTAACCCTTACTGTCACCCTAACCCTAGCCCTAACCCTCACACTAAACCTAACCCTCACCCAAACTCTAATGTTACCCTCACCCTCAAACTAACCCTAACCCTAATCCTCACCCTATCCTTAATCTTGACCCAAAATTCACCGTAAACCTCACCCTCACCCTCACACTAATGCTAACCCTAACCCTCAGCCTCACCCTAACCCTCACCTTAACACTTACCCTCACCCTAACCCTAACCCTCACCCTCACCCTAAACCTCACCCTAACACTTACCCCAACCCTAAACCTCACCCAAACCCTAAACCTAAACCTAACCTTGATGCTAACACTCACCCTCAACCTCAACTTCACCCTAACACTTACACAAACCCTTACCCTCACCCTAACCCTAAACCTAAACTTAAACTTGACCCTAACCCTCACCCTAACCCTAAAACTCACCCTCACCCTAACTTTCACCCTAACATTTACCCTCACCCTAACCCTTAGCCTACCCCTAAACCTAATGCTCACGCTAACCCTAACCCTAACCCTCAGCCTAACCCTTATCCTAACCCTAAACATAGCCATAAACCTCACGCTAACCTAATCCTAATCTTCAGCCTAACCCTCATCCTAACCCTAACCCTAATCCTAACCCTCACCCTCACCATAACTGTAACCCTAAACCTAACCCTAACACTCACCCTCACAGTTACCCTAACCCTAACACTGTCCCTAAGCCTCAACATAACCTTAACCCTCACCCTAATCCTAAACCTAACCTTCACTCTCAAACTCACCCTAACTCTAACCCAAAACCTAACCCTAACCCTCACCCAGACCCTCAACCTAACCCTCACCCTCACTCTAAACCTCATCCTAAACCTAACCCTAACCATCACCCTCACCCTCTCCCTCAACCTAACCCTCACCCTCACCCTAAACATCACCCTAACCCTAATCCTCACCTTCAACCTAACCCTAACCCTCACTCTGAACCTAACCTCAGCTTAATCCTCACCCTCGCCCTAATCCTCACCCTAACCGTAATTTTACCTAACAGAAACTCTCACCTTCACACTCAGCCTAACCCTCACCCTCACCCAAGCCCTCACCCTAACCCTAAACTTAACCCTCACCCTCACCCTCAACCTCCCCTTCTCTCTCAGGCTTACTCTAACCCTAATAATAACTCTAACCCTAACCCTAACCCTAAAACTCATCCTAAACCTAATCCTAACCCTAACCCTCAACCTCGCCCACACCCTCATTCTAAACATTACCCTCATGCTGAACCTCACCATCATACTAACGCTCACACTAACCCTAACCCTCACCCTAGCCTTAACCCTAACCCTCACCCTCACTTCCCCCATCACACTCAGCCTAACCCTAACTCTAACCCTAATCCTAAACTAACCTCACCCGCACCCTCACCCTAACCCTCACCCTCAAACTCCCCTTCCCCCTAACACTAACCCTCAACCTCACCCTAAGCATCACCTTAACCCTAACCCTCACACTGAACCTAACCCTAACGCTCACCCTAACCCTCACCCTCAAACTAACCCTCACCCTAAACAGTATCCTCACACTAAACCTAACCCTAACGCTAACCTTCACACTAATCCTAACCCTCAACCTAACCATATCCCTCCACCTCAACCTAAATCTCCCTAACTCTAACCCTAACACTCACCCTAACCCTAAATCTAAACCTAACCCTCACCCTCACCCTAACCCTCACCATCACGCTAATGCTAACCCGAACCCTAACACTCACCATAAACCTAAGCCTCAAACTAAACCTAAGCCTCACCCTGACCCTCACCTTAAATCTAACTGTAACCCTAACCCTAACCCCCTAACCCTCAGCCTCACCCTAAACCTCACCTTAACACTTCCCCTCACCCTAACCCTAACCCTCACCCTAAACCTAACCCACACCCTAACACTAATCCTAAACCTAATCCTAAATCTAAACTTCACATTAAACCTAAACCTTACACTAACCCTAATCCTCACACTATCCCTAACCTTAACCCTAATCCTCACCCTCACCCTAACCCTAATGCTAATCTTAACCCTCACCCTCACCTTAACCCTCAACCTAACCCTTAACCTCACTATAAGCCTTACCCTCACCCTAAGCCTAACCCTCACCCTCGCCCTAACCCTCACCCTAACACTTACCCACAACCTCACCCTCACCCTAATCCTCACCCTCACCCTCACCCTAACCCTAGCCCTCACCCTAACCCTAACCCTCACCCTAACCCTAACCCTCACTCTTAGTCACCCTCACCCTCAGCCTAACCCTAATCCTTACCCTAATCCTAACCCTCACACTCACCCTAACTCTAACCCTAACCCTAACCCTCAACCTAACACTAAAACTCACCCTATATCTCACCCTCACCCTAACCCTAAACCAAAACCTAACCCTCAACCTAAACTTCACCCTAACCCTAACACTAACCATAACCCTCATCCTCACAATAAACCTCACACTATACCTTACCCTCACCATATCCCTAACCATAACCCTAATCCTCAACCACACCTAACTTCACCCTCACCTGAACCTTCACCCTCACCCTCACCCTCATCCGCACCCTAAACATCACCCTAACACTAACACTCACCCTCACGCTAATCCTCACAATAACCATAACCCTGACCGAAAAGAAACCCTCAACCTAACCCTCACACTAACCCTCACCCTGACCCTAGCCCTCACCCAAACACTAACCCTAACCCGAACCCTAATCCTCACATTCACCCTAACCCTTACCCTAACTGTTACCCTCACCCTAACCCTAACCCTAACCCTAATCATAACCCTCACACTAGCCATAACCCTCACCCTAAACATAACCCTAAACCTAACCCTAACCTTCACCCTCACACTGACCCTCACACTCACCGTAACCCTAAACCTATTCCTAATCCTAACCCTCACAATAACCCTCAACCTAAACCTAACCCTAACACTAACCCTCACCCTCACCCTCACCCTCACCGAAAACAAACCCTCATTCTAACCCTAAGCTCAGCTTAACCCTCACCCTCAACTTAATCCTCACCCTAGCCCTAACCCAAACGTAAATGTAACCCTCACCCTCACACTAACCCTCATCCTCACCTTAGCACTAACCCTAACCCTAACCATAACACTTACCCACACCCTAACCCTCACACTCATCTTCCCTCCAACCCTAATCCTAACCCTAATCCTAACCCTAATGCTCACACTAGCCCTCTCCCTAACCCAAACTGTAACCATAACCCTCACCCTCATCCTAACCCTCACGCTCAGCCGAATACTCACCCTCAACCTAAACCATACTCTCACAATAAACATCACCCTAACCCTAACCCTCAACCTAACTCTAACCCTAACCCCCAACCTAACCCTAACCCTCACCGTAACCCTCACCTTAACCCTTACACACAACATAATCCTATCCCTCACTCACAAACTTACCATCACCCAAACCCTTACCCTCACCCTAAACCTCAGCCTAACCCGCAACCTAACGCTCACCCTAACCCTAACCCTCAACCTTGCCCTAACCCTCACCCTAACCTTTACCCTCACCCTCAACCTAACCCTCACCCTAACCTTTACCCTGATCCTAACCCTAACCCTAAACCTAACCCTCAAACTAACCCTAAACCTAACCCTCAACCTAACCCTTATCCTATCCCTAAACCTAACCCTAACCCTCACCCAAACCCTAAACCTAACCCTCACACTAACCCTAAACCTAACACTCAGCCTAACGCTCATCCTAACCCTAAATGTAACCCTAACCCTCACCCTAACTGAAACCCTACCCATAAAACTCACCCTATCCCTAACCCTCCCACTCACCCTCAGGCTAACTCTAATACTAACCCTAACCCTCACCCTCACCCTAACTCTAACCCTAAACCCAATCCTAAACCTCACCCTCACCCTCACCCTAACCCTAAACCTATCCCTAACCCTCACTCTAAGCCTAACCCAAACCCTATACCTCACCCTCACCCTAACCCTAACCCTAGCCCTCACACTGAAACTCACCCTAACTTTACCCTCACCATAAACCTAACTATAACCCTAATCCTCACGCTAAACCTAAGCCTCATCCACCCCCTTAAACTCACCCTAACCCTAAACCTAACCCTATTCCTAAACCTAAGCCTCACACTTAAACTCACCCTAACCCTACACCTAACCCTTACCCTCACACACACCCTCACCCTAAGCCTCACCGTCACCCTAACCCTCACCCTAAACCTAACGCTACCCTTCACTCTAACCCTCACACTAACCCTAACCCTAATCCAAACCCTCAACCTAACCCTAAAGATAACCCTAACCCTCACCCTCACACTAACCCTTAACCTAACACTAAAACTCAACCTAACCCTAATCCTCACCCACACCCTAACCCTCACCCTCACCTTAACCCTCACCCTCACGCTAAACATCACCCAAACCCTAACCATCACCCTAACCCTAGCTCTAACCCTCACCCTAACCCTACCCAAAACCTAATCCTCAATCTCACCCTATTCCTCCCCATAAGCCTAACCCTTGGCTAAAAGAAACCCTCAACCTTAAACTCACACAAACCCTCATCCTCACCCTCACCCTCACCGAACACAAACCCTCACCCTAACCTTAACCTCAGCTTAACCCTCACCCTCAACCTAATCCTCACCCTAAACCTAACCCTAAAATAATCTTAACCCTCACCCTCACACTAAGCCTCACCCTCACCCTAGCCCTCAACCTAATCCTAACCCTAACCCTAACCTTCAACCTCACCCTAAACCTCACTCTAACCCTTTCCCTCACCCTAACCCTAACCATATTCCTAACCATAACTCTCACATTAACCATAACCCTCAGCCTAACCCTAACCCTAACACTAACCTTAAACCTAACCCTCAGCCTCACCCTCACCCGCACCTTCAGCCTAACCCTAACCCTAACGCTATTCCCAATCCTAACCATCACCCTCACCCTTACCCTAACCCTCACCCTCACCCTAACCTTCACCCTCACCCTAAACATCACCCTAACCATAAACCTCACCCTAACCCTAACTCTAACCCTTACAATAACCCTAACCTCATCTTAACCCTAACCCTGACGTAAACGATACCCTCACCCTCACACTAACCCTCACCCTCACCCTAGCCCTCACCCTCACCCTAACCGTAACTCTAACCCTCAATCTCACCCTCACCCTCACCCTCAACCTCAGCCTAAAGCTAACCCTAACACTAACCCTAACCCTAACCCTCACACTAACCATAACCCTAAATCTCAGCCTAAACCTTATCCTAACCCTAAACCTAAAACTAACCTTCACCCTAACCAAACCCTAACTCTAAAACTAACCCTAAGCCTAACCCTAACCCTCACCTAAAACCTAACCCTAAACCTAACCCTCACCCTAACCCTAAACCTCACATTCAACCTCACCCTGACCCTCAGCCTAAACTTAGTGCTAACCCTAATCCTAACCCTCACCCTCAACCTAACTCTAAGACTAAACCAAACTCTCCCCTTCCCCCTCACCCTCACTCTAACCATCACTCTAACCCTAACGTTCACCCTCAACTTCCCCCTCCCCCTCAGCCTAACCCTAGTCCTTAAACTAATGCTAACCCTCAACCTACCCCTGACCCTAACCCTAAACCTAACCCTAACCTTCACCCTAACCCTCACCATAGTCCACACCCTAATCCTAACCCTAAACCTATCCCTCACACTAACCCTAACCCTAACCCTCTGCCTAAACCTTATCCTAACCCTAAACCTAAAACTAACTTTCACCCTAACCAAAACCTAACCCTAACCCTAACCTAACCCTAACCCTCAGACTAGCCCTAACCCTAACCCTCAGCCTAAAGCTCATCCTAACCCTAACCCTAACTCTAAAACTCAACATAACCCTCAGACTAACCCTAACCCTAACACTAACCCTAAACCTGACCCTCAATTTAAGCCTCCCCATAACTCTAACTCTAACCCTAAACCTCACCCTCACCTGAACCCTAATCCTAACACTAACCCTAAACCTCACCCTGTCACCCTAACCCTCACCCTCACACTAAACGTCACCCTAAACTTAATCCACACCCTAAGCCTAACCCTAACCCTCACCCTAAACCTATACTCAGCTTAACCCTAACCCTGATATAAACGACACTCACCGTCAACCTCACCTTAATCCTCACCCTAACCCTAACCCTGACATAAACAAAACCGTCACCCTCACCCTCACACTAACCCTCACCCTCACCCAAGCCCTCACCCTCACCCTAACCCTAACACTAACCATCAACCTCACCCTCACCCTCAACCTCAGCATAAACCTAACCCTACCCTAACACTAATCCTCACCCTCACCCTCAACAGCACCCTAACCCTAACAATAACCCTAACCCTCACACTAACACTAAACCTCACCCTAACCCTCACCCTAACCCTTACCCTCACCTTCACCTAACCCTAACCTTCACACTAACCCAAACCCTCACCCTAACCCTATCCCTACCCCTCACCCTAACCCTCAAGCTCACCCTAACTCTAACCCTAACCCAACCCTAACCCTAACCCTCACGCTAACCCTAAACTTAACCCTCCCCTTCAGCCGAAACTTCACCCTCACCCTCACCCTAAACATCACCCTTACACTAACCCTCACCCTAATCGTAACCCTAACGGTCACCATAACCCTAACACTCATCTTAAAACTCAAACTCATCCTAATCCTCACCCTAACCTAACCTTAACCATTACCTAAACTCAACCCTGAACCTAACCCTCACCCTCACCTTAGCCCACACCCTAACCCTAACGCTAAACATAACCCTCACACTAACCTTAAACCTAACCCGCAGCCTCAACCTTATCCTAACCCTAAACCTATAACTAACCTTCACCCTAACCAAACACTAACTCTAAACCAAAACTTAACCCTAACCCTCACACTAACCCTAAACCTAACCCTCAGCCTAACGCTCATCCTAACCCTATCCCTAACACTAACACTATCCCTCACCCTAAACCTAACCCTCACCCTAAACCTAGCCCTAACCCTAAACCTCATGCTCAACCTCACCCTCACCTTAAGCCTAAACCTAACCCTAGTCCTAAACATAACGCTCACCCTCACCCTAAACGTAAACCTCACCCTAAACCTAACCCTCACCCTCACACTATCCATAACCCTCATCCTTACCCTAACCCTCAGCCTCAACCTCTCCCTAACCTTAACCCAAACCCTAACCCTAACCCGAACCTTCACCCTAACCCTCAACCTAACCCTAACAGTAACCCTCACCCTGAGCCTCACCATAGCCCTAAACCTAACCATAAACCTCACCCTCACGCTAACTGTCATCCTAATCCTTACCCTCACCCTCACCATCACCCTAATCCTAACCCAAACCCTAACCCTAACCCTCACCCGAACCCTCACTCTCACCTTCACCCTCACCCTAAATATCACCATAACCTTAACCGTCACCCTAACCCTAACCCTAACCCTCACCCTAACCGTAAACCTCACCTTAAACCTCACCCTCACCCCAATCCTCACCCTAAACCTAACCCTAAACCTTTCCTAACCAAAAATATCACCCTCACCCTAGCTCTCACCCTAAACCTAACCCTAATCTTAACCCTCACCCTCAGCCTCACCCTAAACCTAAACCTAATCTAACCATAACCCTCACCCTCACCCTCACTCTCACCCAGCCCTAACGTGCACCCTAACCCTAACCCTAAACCTAACATACAACTTTACCCTAACCCTAACCCTAATACTAAACCTAAACCTCACCCTCACCCTAACCCTGACCCTAAACCTTACCCTTAACCTCACCCTCACCCTAACCCTAACCCTAACCCTTACCTAACCGAAACCCTCAACCTCAACCTCACACTCACCCTCACCCTCAGCCTAACCCTTACCCTAACCCTAATCCTAACCCTAACTCTTACCCTCACCCTAAACCTAACTGTAGCCCTAACCCTCAACGTCACCCTCCCACTCACCCTCACCCTAACCATAATCCTCACGCTCAACCTCACCCTCACTCTAACCCTCACTGTCACCCTAAACATCACCATAAACCTAACCATCACCCTAAACCTAACACTAAGCCTAACCCTCACCCTAACCCTAACCCTCACACTAAGCCTAACCCTAACCCTAACCCTTACCTAACCCTAACCCTAACCCTTACCCTCAGCATCACCCTCACCCTAACACTAAACCTAAAACTAACCCTCAACCTTACCCTAACCCTTACCCTATCCTTTACCCTACCCTCACTCTAACCCTCACTCTCACGCTAATCCTTACCCTAACCCTCACCCTAAACCTAAACCAAACCCTAACCCTCAACCTAACCCCAACCTAACACTCACCCTAACCCTAATCCTTACCTTAAATCTAACCCTAATCCTAACCCTAACCCTAACCCTCATCCTCAACCTACCCTCACCTAACCCAAACCCTAACCCTAAACCTCACCCTAACCCTAACCCGAATCCTAACCCTAAATCTCACGGTCACCATCACCCTCACCCTAACTCTCAACTTCAAACTCAACTTCAACCTAACCCTCAAACTAAACCTAACTCTCACCCTAACCCTAACCCTCTCCCTAACCCTAACCCAACCCATCACCCTAAACCTCACCCTAAACCTAACCCTCACCCTAACCCTAATCCTAACCCTCACCCTCACCCTAACCTTGAAAATCACCCTAACCCTCAGCCTAAACCTAACCCTAATCCACAACCTAACCTTCACCATCACCCTCACCCGAACCCTCACCCGAACCCGAACCCAAACCCTAACCCTCAGCCTCACCCTAACCCTCACCGTAACCCTAACCCTCAATCTAAACCTCACCCTACCCTAATCCTCACCCCAACCCTAACCTTAATCATTACCTAACTGAAACCCTCACGCTCGCACTCACCCTAACCCTCATCCTCACTGTAGCCCTTACCCTAAACCTAAAACTCCCCCTAACCTTAAACCTCACACTCACCCTAACTCTAACCAAAACCCTCACCATAAACCTCACCCTAACCCTAATCCTAACCTTCACCCTAACTCTAACCCTTACACTAACCCTAACTCTAACCCTAAACCTCACCCTAACCTAAACCTCAACCTCACCCTCACCCTAACCCTAACCCTAACCCTAACCCTCACCGTAACCCTAACCCTTACTGTATACCTAACACTCAGAATCAACATAACCCTAATCCTAATCCTCGCCATAACACTAACCCTCACCCTAACACTCAGCCTCATCCTAATCCTCACCCTAACTCTAACCTTCAACCTAAACCTCACCCTCAACCTAATCCTCACCTTAACCCTAACCCTAACCATTACCTAATAGAAACCCTCAACCTCACCCTCACACTCACCCTAACACTCAACCTCACCATAGCCCTCACCCTAAACCTAAACTTCACCCTAAACCTAACCATAAGCCTCACCCTCACCCTCATCCTAAACCTAACCATAAACCTAACCCTAATCGTAACCCTAACCCTCACGATCACCCTCACCCTAATTCAAACACAAACCTTAACCCTCACCCTCAATGTCACATAACTCTAACCCTAACCCTAATCCTAATTCTAACCCTCACCCTCACCCTCACCCTAAATCTAACCCAAACCCTAATCCAGACCCTCACACTCACACTAACCCTAATACTCACCCTATCCCGAACACTGACACTAAACCTCAACCTAACCTTCATCCTGAACCTAACCCTAATGCTAACCCGAACCCAAACCCTCACACTAACCCTCACCCTAACACTTACCCTCACCCTAACCCAAACCCTCACCCTCACAGTAACTCTCACTATAACCATTAGACTCACCCTAACCTTAACCATAACATTAACCCTAAATCTCACCCTAACCGTCTCCCTAAACCTAACCCTCAAACTCAACCTAACCCTCACCATAATCCTTGCCCTCACCCTAACCATAACCCTAAACCTAAACCTCACACTAACCCTAACTCTAACCCTCAGCCTGACCCTCATCCTAACCCTAACCCTAACCCTAATCCTAACCCTAAGTCTCACCCTCACCTTCACCATAACCATAACCCTAACCCTCACCCTCATGCTAACCCTCACCCTCACTCTCACCTTATTACTATCCCTAACCCTAACCATAAAAATAACACTAACCCTAACCCTAACCCTCACCCTCACCCTCAACCTAACCATTTCCCTAACCCTAAACCTCACTCTCAATGTCACTCTCAACCTCTACCTGAACCTGAACCTCACCCTCACCCTAAACCTCACACTAACCCTAACCCTCAACCTAACCCTACCCCTAACCCTCACCCTCACCCTCACCCTCAGCCTAAGCCTTACACTAACCATAATCCTAACGATAACCCTTACAATCATCCTAAACCTAATCCTAATCGTCAAACTCACACTCACCCTCACACTCACCCTAAACCTCACACTCAAACTCACCCTCACCCTAACTCTCAGCGGTACCCTAAAAATCACCCTAACCCTAACCCTCACCCTAACCCTAACCCTTAGCCTCACCCTAACCCTAACCCTCACCCTCAACCTCCCCCTCACCCTCAGCCTAAACCTACTGCTACCCCTAATCCTAACCCTCACCCTCAACCTAACTCTAACCCTAAACCAAATTCTCCAATTCCCCCTCACCCTCACATTAACCCTCACTCTAACCCGAACCCTTACCATCAACCTCACCCTCACCCTCAGCCTAACCCTAGTCCTTACCCAGTCCTAACCCTCAACCTACACCTGACCCTAACCCTAACCCTAACCCTCACCCTAACCCTAAACCTAACCCTCACACTAACCCTAAACCTAACACTCACCCTAAACCTTACCCTTACCCTAAACCTAACCCTAATCCTAAACCTAACACTAAACCTAACACCCACCCTCACCCTCACCCTAACCATAACCCCAACCCTCACCCTCAACCTAATCCTATCCAGAATCCTAACCCTAAACCTCACCGTCACCATCACACTAACCTTAACCCTCAAACTCAAACTCACCTTCACCCTAACACTCAAACTAACCCAAAGCCTCACCCTAACCCTAAATCTCACCCTATCCCTAACCCTACCACTCACCCTAACCCTAACCCTAAACCTAACCCTCACCCTCACCCTCACCCTCTGCCTAACACCAACCCTAACCATAATCCTAACACTAACGCTCACCCTCATACTCAACCTAACTCTAACCCGAACCCTAACAATAACCCTCACCCTAACCCTAACCCTATCCCTAACCCTCACCCTAACCCTAAACCTCATCCAAACCCTAAATCTAACCCTCAACCTCACCCTAACCCTAACCCTAACCCAAACCCTATACCTCAGCGTAACCCTAAAGCTAACCCTAACCCTGACCCTCACTCTAAACCTAACCCTAACCCTTACCCTCACCATAACCTTAACCCTAACCCTAAACCTAATACTCACACTAACTCTAACCATCATCCTCACCCTAACCGTCACCGTCACCTTAAACCTCACGCTAACACTAAACATCATCAACACCCTAACCCTCACCCTCACACTCACACTCACCCTCACCCGAACCCTCACCATAACCCTAACCCTAAACCTCACCCTAAACCTAACCCTTGCCCTCACCCTCACCCTCACCCTAAGTCTAATCCTAACATTAACCCTAACCCAAATCCTCACACTCACCCTCACGTTAACCCTAATACTAATCCTAACCCTAACCCTCACCCCCACCCTAAACCTCACCATAACCGTAACCCTAACACTAAACAAAACCCTCACACTATCCCTAAACCCTAACTTTAACCCTCACCCTACCCCTAACAGTAACCCTAACACTCATCCTCACCCTAACCCTCACCCAAACACTTACCCTTACCCTAACGCTCACCCTAAACCTAACCCTAAACCACACCCTAAACCTAAACCTAAACCTCACCCTAGCCCTCACCCTTAGCCTAACCCTATACCTCAGCCTCACACTAAATCTCACCCTAACCCTTAACCTCACCCTCACCCTAACCCTAACCCTAACCCTCACCCTCACACTAAATCTCAACCTAACCCTTAACCTCACGCTAACCCTAACCCTAACCCTTACCCTAACCCTCACACTAACCCTAACCCTCACCCTCACCCTCACCCTCCACCTAACACTAAGCCTATACCTAACCCCAACCCTAACCCCAACAATAACCCTAACCCTAACCGTCACCCTAACCCATACCCTAACACTAACCCAAACCCTCACCCTCAGCCTAGCCCATACTCTATCCCTAAGCCTAAGCCTAAACCTCACCCTAACCCTCACCCTCACCCTCAACCTAAGTCTAATCCTAACCCTAAACCTAACCTTCACACTCACCCTCACCCTAACCCTAATCGTAATCCTAATCCTAAACCTAACCCTAACCCTCACCTCCAACATAAACCTCACCATAACCCAAACCCTAACACTAAACCTTACCCTGACCCTCACCCTAAACTTAACTCTAATCCTAAACATCACCCTCACCCTAATCCTAAACTTAACCCTAACCCTAAACCTCACCCTAATCCTTAACCTCACACTAACACTTACCCTCAAAATAACACTAACCCTAACCCCAACACTAACACTCACACTAACCTAACCATCACCCTAAACCTAAACCTCACCCTAAACCTAAGCCTCACCCTCACCCTAACCCTAACAATAACCCTAACCCTCATCCTAAACTTAACCCTCACCCTAACTCTAAGGCTAAACCTCACCCTCACCCTCAACCTGAACCTAAACCTAACCCTAACCCTCAGGCTAATACTAACCCTAACCCTAATGCTAACCATAACACTCACCCTCACCCTAACACTAACCCTAACCTTTAATCCTCACTATATCCCTAACCCTAACCCTCACCCTCACCCTAGCTCTCACCCTAAACCTAATCCTAAACCTCACCCTCACCCTAACCCTAATGCTAACCCTACACTCACCCTCACACTAACCCTCACCCTAACCCTAATCCTAACCCTAACCCTCACCCTCACCCTCAACCTAACCCTAACCATAACCCTGATCCTCACCCTATGCCTAAGCCTAACCCTCACCCTCACCCTAGACCTCACATTAACCCTAACCCTAACCCTACAACTCACCCGAACCGTAAACCTAAACCTAACCCTAACCTGCACCCTAAACCTAACCCTAACACAAACCCTCACCCTAACACTCAGCCTAAACCTAACCCAAACCATCACCGTAACCCTAACCCTCCCCCACACCCTAACCCTTACATTCACCCTAGCCCTCACACTATCCCAACCCTAACCCAACCCCTCACCCTACCCCTCACCCTAAACCTAACCTGAAACCTCACCCTAAGCCTAACCATAACCCTCACCCTAAACCTAGCCCTCACACTCACCCTAACCCTAACCCTCACCATCACCCTCACCCTCACCCTAAGCCTAACCCTAACACTAAACCTCGCCTTAAACTTAACCCTCACCCTAACCCTAACCCTCACCCTCAGCTGAACCCTAACCCTTACCCTAACCCTCTCCCTAACCCTAATGCTAATTCTAACCCTTACACTCAACCTAAACCTCACGCTAACCCTTACCCTCACCCTAACTCTCACTCTCAACCTAACCCTAATCATAACCCTAAACCTAACCCTCACCCTCACCCTAACCCTTAGGCTCACCCTAACCCTCACCCTAACCCTAACCCAACACTAAAGCTCACACTAACCCTAATTCTCACCCTAACCCTAACTGTACCCCTCAAGCTAACCCTCATCCTAAACCTAACCCTCAACCTAACCCTAAACCTAACCGTAATCCTTACCTAACACAAACCCTCACCCTAACCCTAACCCTCACCCTAAACCTAACCTTAAACCTCACCCTAAGCCTAACCCTAACCCTCACCCTAACCCTAGCCCTCACACTCAAGCTAACCCTAACCCTCACCATCACCCTCACCCTCACCCTAACCCTAACCCTAACACTAAACCTCGCCTTAAACTTAACCCTCACCCTAACCCTAACCCTCACCCTCAGCTGAACCCTAACCCTCACCCTAACCCTCTCCCTAACCCTAATGCTAATTCTAACCCTTACACTCAACCTAACCCTCACCCTAACCCTTACCCTCACCCTAAACCTAACCTTAAACCTCACCCTAAGCCTAACCCTAACCCTCACCCTAAACCTAACTTTCACCCTAAACGTAACCCTAATCCTCACCCTCACCGTAACTCTCACTGTCAGGCTAACCCTCACGCTAACCCTAACTCTCTTCCACACCCTCACCCTCAAAATCACCCTACACATCACCCTAACCCTAACACTCACCCTAACCCTAACCCTAAACCTCCCCCTAAAGGTAACCCTCACCCTAACCCTCACCCTCACCTAATCCTCAACTTAACCATAACCCTTACCAAAACGAAACCCTCACCCTCACCTTCACCTTAACCCTCACCCTCATCCTAGCGCTCACAATATCCCTAACCCTACCCTAAACCTCACCTTCACCCTCACCCTCACCAATACTCTAACCCAAACTCTAGCCCTCAACCTAACCTTAACCCTCACCCTCACCCTCACCCTCAGCCTAACCCTAACTCCAATCCTAACCTTAAACCTCACCCTCACTCTAAGCCTAACCCTACACCTAACCCTAACTCTCACCCGAACCCTAACCTCCACTGTAACCCTAACCCTAACACTAACCATAATCCTAAACCTAAACCTCACCCTGACCCTAACCCTCACCCTAATCCTTACCCTCACCCTAACACTCACCCTAACCCTAACACTAACCCTCACACTAAACCTAAACCTCACCCTAACCCTTGCCCTCACCCTCGGCCTAATCCTAACCCTCACCCTCACCCTAACCCTCACCCTCACCCAATCCTCACCCTTACAGTAACTCTCAACCTCACTCTAATCCTCACCATCACCCTTACCCTCACACTAACCCTAATCCTCACCCTAACCCAAACCGTACCCCTCAAGCTAACCCGCACCCTAAACCTAACCCTCACCCTAACCCTAAACCTATATGTAATCCTTACCTAACACAAACCCTCACCCTCACCATAACCCTCACCCTAAAACTCACCCTCAACTTAGCCCTCACCCTAACCCTAACCCTAATCCTCACCCTAACCCTAAACCTCACGCTAAACCATACCCTCACTCTAACCCTCACCCTAACCCTTACTGTAACCCAAAACCTCACCCTAACCCTCACACTCACCCTAACCCTAACCCAAACACTAACCCTCAAACTAACCCTCACCATAACCCTAACCCTAAGCCTAAACCTCATCCTCACCCTAACCCTCACCCCAACCCTTACTCTCACCCTAACCCTAACCCTCACCCTCACCTCAAACCTCATCCTAACCCTTACCCTAACGCTAACCCTAACCTCAACACTCACACTAACCCTAACCCTCACGCTAACCCTAACCCTCACACTTACCTTATCCTCAGCCTAACCCTAACCCTAACACTAACCCAAAACCTACCTCTCACCCTATCTCTAACCCTAACCCTAAATCTAATTTTCACCCTAAACGTAAACCTAATCCTCACCCTCACCCTAACTCTCACTGTCAGGCTAACCCGCACGCTAACCCTAACTCTCTTCCACACTCTCACCCTCAACATCTCCCTACACATCACCCTAACCCAAACACTCACCCTAACCCTAACCCTAAACCTGACCCTAAAGGTAACCCTCACCCTAACCCTCACCCTCACCTAATCCTCACCTTAACCATAACCCTTACCTAAACAAAACCCTCACCCTCACCTTCACCTTAACCCTAACCCTCACCCTAGCCCTCACAATATCCCTAACCCTAACCCTAAACCTCACCTTCACCCTCACCCTCACCAATACTCTAACCCAAACTCTTGCCCTCACCCTAACCCTAACTTCCACCCTAACCCTAACCCTCACCCTCACCCTAACCCTCAGCCTATTCCTAACTCCAATCCTAACCTTAAACCACACCCTCACTCTAAACCTAAACCTACCCCTAACCCTAACTCTCACCCGAACCCTAACCTCCACTGTAACCCTAACCCTCACCCTAAACTTAACCCTAACCCTAACCCTCACCCTCACGCCAGCCCTCAACCTAACCCTAATTCTTACCCTAACCCTCACCCTAACCCTCATGCTCACCCTAAACCTCACACTAACCCTAACTGTAATCCTCAATCTAACCCTAACCCTAACCCTAACCCTAAACTTCACCCTAACCCTAACCCTCACCCTTACCGTAACCCTCACCCTCAACCTAACCCTAAACGTTACTATCACCCCAATGCTCATTCTGACCCTCACCGTAACCTGAACCCTCACCCTAACACTAACCCTAACCCTAACCTTCACCCTAACCCTAACCCTAACCCTCACCGTAACACTCACGGTAACCCTAACCCTCACTCTCACCCTAACCATCACCCGAACCCTCACACTAATCCTAATCCTAACTGTAACCCTAATGCTCTTACTAAACCTAACCATCACTCGAACTGTATCCCTACCCCTCACTCTAGCCCTCACCCTAACTGTAACACTAACCCTAACGCTAAACCTCACCCTCACCCTCACCCTCACACTAACCCTTGCCCTCACCCTCGGCCTAATCCTAACACTAACCCTCACCCTAACCCTCACCCTCACCCAATCCTCACCCTTACAGTAACCCTCACCCTCAGTCTAATCCTCACCATCACCCTTACCCTTAATGTCACCCTAACCCTCACCCTAACCCTAACCCTCAACCTCACCCTCAACAAAACCCTAACCCTAACACTCACGCTAAACCTTATTGTCACCCTAACTCTCACCCTATAACTAACCCTAACCCTAAACCTCACCCTAACCCTCACACCCAACCTAACACTAACCCAAACCCTAACCCTCAACCTAACCCTCACTATAACGCAAACGGTAAACCTAAACCTCACCCTCACCCTAACCCTAACCGTTACCCTCAACCTAACACTAACCCTAACCCTAACCCTCACCTCACTCTCAACCTAACCCTACCCCAACGCTAATACTCACCCTAACCCTAAACTCCACCCTAACCCTAATCCTGACTCAAAGGCTAACCCTAACCCTAACCCTCACCCTAACCCTCAACCTAACCCTTACCCTCACCCTAACCCTAAACCTAACCCTCACACTAACCCTAACCCTCATCCTAAACCAAACCCTAAACCTAACCGTACCCCTCATCCTAACCTTCACCCTCACCCTCACCCTCAGCCTAACCCTAACCCTAATCCTAACCTAAACGGTCACCCTCACCCTCCCCCTAAACCTAACCCTAATCTTAACCCTCACCCTCACCGTCATCCTCAACCTCACCCTAAACCTAACCCTAACAATAACCCTAACCCTAACCCTAACCTCACTCTAACCCTCACCCTCACCCTTAACTTCATCCTCACCCTAAACGTCACACTTAACCGAAACCTCACCATAACTCTAAACTTAACTCTCACCCTCACCATCACCCACACCCTAACCCTAACCCTAACCCTCACCTTAACCCTAAAACTCACCCTAATCCTCACCCTAACCCTCACTCTCACCCGCAACCTCACCCTACCCTAACCCTAACCCTCACGCTAACCCTAACCCTCACCCTAACACTTACCCACAGCCTAACACTAACAATACCTCTAACACTAACCCTCACACTAACCATAGCCCTCACCCTAACCCTAAACCTCACCCTAACAATAACCCTAACCCTAAACCTCACCCTCACCCTAGCCCTCACCCTAACCCTCATTCTAACCCTAACCCTCAACCTAACCCTTAACCTCATCCTCACCATAAACCTCAAACTAACCCTAACCATAATCCTCAATCTAACCCTCACCCTAAACCTAACCCGAAACCTTAACCTAACCTTCACCCTAACATTAACCCTCACCCTTATCTTAACAATCACGCTCAGCCTAACCCTCAACTTTACCCTTACCATCACCCTCACCCTAACCCTCACCCTTACCCTAATCCTCACCCTAGCCATCACCCTAACCCTAACCTTCACCCTCACACTCACCCTCACCCTCAGTGTAACACTAACCTTAACACTTTTCCTAACCCTAAACCTAACCGTCACCCAAACCGTCACCCTAACCGTAACCCTCACACTGAACCTAACCCTCAAACTAAACCTAACCCTACCCCTCACCCTAACCCTCACCCTAAACTTAACCCTAACCCTAACCCTCACCCTCACGCCAGCCCTCACCCTAACCCTAATTCTTACCATAACCCTCACCCTAACCCTCATGCTCACCCTACACCTCACACTAACCCTAACCCTAATCCTCAATCTAACCCAAACCCTAACCCTTACCTTAAAATTCACCCTAACCCTAACCCTCACCCTTACATTAACCCTCACCCTCAACCTAAGCCTAAACGTTACTATCACCCCAATGCTCATACTGACCCCCACCCTAACCTGAACCCTCATCCTAACACTCACCCTAACTCTAACCCTATCCATCACCATAACTCTAACACTCACACTCACCATTGCCTTCAGCCTAAAGCCTATGCCTAAGCCTAAACCTAACCCTATCCCTCACCCTCACCCTAGCCCTCACCCTAACCCGTATCCTAACCCTAACCCTCATCCTAACCCTCACCCTCACCCTATGGCTAACCATAACCCTAAGCCTAATTCTCACCCCCACCCTCACCCTCAGCCTAACCCTAAGCCTAAGCCTAATCTTAACCCTAACCCTACACTCACCCTCACACTAACCCTAATCCTAACCCTAACCCTAATCCTAACGCTTAACCTCAACCTAACCCATACCCTAAACCTAACGCTAAGCCTAACATTAACCCTAACTCTAACCCTCACCCTAACCTTCACCCTCAACCTAAACCTAACCCTAACCCTCACCCTCACCCTCACCCTCACCCAAACCCCAAGTGTAACCCTAAACCTATTATTAACACTAATGCTAACCCTAAAACTAACCCTAAACCTAACCTTCACCCTCAGCCTCACTCTATATGCAAATGTAACCCTAACCATAACACTTACAATAACCCTAACCCTAATCCTAACCATCACCCTCACCCGAATCCTAATTCTAACCCTAACTCTCACCCGAAACTTAACCCTCACCCTCACTGAAACCCTAACCCTCATCTTAAACCTCATCCTAACCCTAACCCTAGCCCTCACCCTAACCTATAACCTACCCTAACCCAAACCCTAACCCTCAACCTAACCCTCACCCTCACCCTAACCCTAACCCTAACCCTAAACCTCACATTGACGCTAACCCTAAACCTACACCTCAACCTCCCCCTCATCCTAACTCTAACCCTAAACCTCAGACTCACCCAATCCCTAATCCTAACCCTAAACCTAAACGTCACCCTAACCCTCACCCTAACCCTCACCCTCACCCACACACAAACCATAACTCTAAACCTAGCCCTAACATTAACACTATTCCTAAACCTAAAACTAACCCTAACCCTAACCCTAACCTTCACCCTCAACCTCACCCTCACTGCAAATGTAACCCTAACCATAACACTTACAATAACATTAACATTAATCCTAAACATCACCCTCACTCTAATCCTAATCCTAACATGAACCCTCACCTTAACCCTAACCCTCACCCTCATTTTAACCCTAAACCTCATCTTAACCCTCACCCTAACCCTAAACCTAATCCTCACCCTAATGCTTAACCTCACCCTAATCCTAAAACTAAGCCTAACCTAAACCTCACCCTAAACCTCATGCTCATCCTAACCCTAAACCTAACCCAAACCCTCAACCTAACCCTCACCCTAAACCTCAACCTAACCCTAATCCTACTTCTCACCCTAACCATCATGCTAACTCGAAACCTCAACCTTACCAGAACCCTAACCTTAACCCTAACCCTAAACCTCTCCTTAAGGCTAATTCTAACCCTAACCCTAACTCTCACCCTCAACCTCTCCCTCAGCCTAACCCTAAACCTAGACCTAGCCCTAACCCTAACCCTCACACTCACCCTCACCCTAACCCTAATCCTAAACCCAACCCTAACCCTCACACTAAAGCTCAACCTAACCCTAACCCTAACACTAACCCTAACCCTAAACCACACCCTCACCCTTACCCTAACCTTAAATCTAACCCTAAACCTCAACTTCACCCTAACCCTAACTCTAACCCTATCCCTAACCCAAAATCTCACCCTAACCCTAACCCTAATCCTCACCCTCACCCTCACCCTCAGTGTAACTCTAACCCTAAACCTCACCCTAAACCTAACCCTCACCATAACACTTACCCTCACCCTAACACAAACCCTAACACTATACCTCACACTAAACCTAACCCTCACCCTAATTCTAACCCTCACCCTCACACAAACCCTAACCCTAACCCTAACCCTCACCCTAAACCTAAACCTAACCCTAAACCTCACCGTAACCCTAACCCTCATCCTCACCCTAAACCTCACCCTCACCCTAACCCTAATCTTCATTCTAACCCTTACCCTCACCCTAACTCTAACCCTAGCCCTTAACCTAACCCTCACCCTAACCCTAACCCTCACCATTACCGGAACCCTCATCCTCAGCATAACTCTCACCTTTAAACTTACCGACACCCTCAAACTAAATCTCACCCTAACCCTAAACTTAACCCGAAACCTAACTATCACCCTAACCCTAACCCTCACCCTAACCCTCACCCTCACCCTCAACCTCACCCTCAGCCTATCCCAATTCCTAACCCTAACCCTAACCCTCACATTCACTGTCTCACTAACCCTAATCCTAATCCTAACCCTAACCCTAACACACAACCTCACCCTAACCCTCACCCTAACCCTAATCCTAACACTTACCCTTACCCTAACCCTCACCCTAAACCTATCTAACCCTAAAACTCAAACTCACCCTGACACTCACCCTAATCCTAACCCTAAACTTCACCCTAACCCTAACTCTAAACCTTACCCTCACCCTAGCCCTCACCCTAAAACTAAACCTAAACCTAAACCTCACCCTCACACTAACCCTAACTCAAACCTTAACCCTAAACCTAAACCTCACCCTAACTCTAACCCTCACCCTCACTCTCACTGTAACCCTAACCCTAAACCTAACAATAATCCTAAACCTAACCATAACCCTCACCCTAACCTTAACACTCACCCTAACCCTAACCCTCACCCTAACACTTACCCTCAACCTTTCCCTAACCCTAACTCTAATACTAACCCTCACAGTAACCCTAACTCTCAACCTAAACCTAAACCTCGCCCTAACACTAACCCTAATCCTCACCCTAAAACTCATACTAACCCTAATCCTCAATCTAACCCTCACCCTCACCCTACCCTCACCCTAACCCTTACCCTAACCCTCACCCTAAATGTAACCCTCACCCTTAGTGAAACACTCACCCTCAGCCTAACCCTCACCTTTACTCTTACCGTCACACTCACCCTAATCCTCACCCTAACCCTAACCCTGATCCTAAAATTCACCCTAAACCTAACCCTAACCATCACCCTAACCCTAATCCTCAGGCTCATGCTCACCCTCATCCTAACCCTAACCCTCATCCTAACCCTCCCCCTAACCCTTACGCCAACCCTCACCCTATACCTAACCCTCACCCACAACCACACCCTCAGCCTAACCCTAAGCCTAACGCTAAACCTAACCCTAACACACACAATCACCCTCACACTAATCCCAATACTAACCCAAACGATCACCCTCACCCTCACCCTCAGTTTAACCATAAGCCGAACCCTAACACTAACCCTAACTCTCACACTCACCCTAACCCTTACCCTAATCCTAATCCTAATCCTAACACTAACCCTCACCCTCAGCCTCAGCCTGAACCTCACAATAACCCTAACACTAATACTAAATGTAGCCCTCACCCTCACCATACCCCTAAACCTAATCCTCACGTTATCCCTAACCCTCACCCTAGCCCTCACTCTAACCCTAACTCTATCGCTAAACCTCACCCTAAACCTAAACCTCATGCTCACCCTCTCCCTCAGTGTAACCCTAAGCCTAATCCTAACCCTAACCCTAACCTGCACACTAATTTTAACGCTTACCCTCCCCGTAAACCTCAACCTAAACTTAACCCTCACCCTCACCGTAACCCTAACCCTTACCCTCACCCTAACCCTAACCTTCACACTCAACCTCACCCTCAGATTAATCCTAAGCATAACCCTAACCCTAAACCTCACACTCAACCTAACCCTTACCCTAATCCTAATCCTAAACCTAAGCCTAAACCTTACCCTCACCCTAACCCTCACCCTAACCCTAACTCTAACACTAACCCTACCCTAACCCTCACCCTCAGCCTCACCCTAACCTTAAACCTAACCCTAAACCTCACCCTAAGCCTAACCCTAAATCTCACCCTCATCCTAGTCCTCACTCTAACCCTAATCCTTACCGTAATGCTCATCCTAAACTTCCCCTAACCCTTACCCTCACCCTCACCCTCAACCTAAACCTAAGCCTAACCCTAACCCTGACCTTAACCCTCACACTCACCCTAACCTTTACCCTAATCCTAATCCTAACCCTAAAACTAACACTCACCCTCAACCTAACCCTAACTCTAACAATAACCCTAAACCTAACCTTCACCATCAGCCTAAGCTTAACACTAACTCTAACCCTAAACTTCACCTTCACCCTAACCCTAATCTTATATCTCACCTTAAACCTAACCCTAAACCTCACTCTCAGACTAGCCCTCACCCTAAACCTATTCCTAAACCTAACCCTCACCCTCACACTAACCCTAATCCTCAAATTCACCCTAACCCTAAACCTAACACTAAAGCTCAAATTAACCCAAAACCTAACCCTCACCCTCACACTAACCCTAATCCTCAAATTCACCCTAACCCTAAACCTAACACTAAAGCTCAAATTAACCCAAAACCTCACCCTCACCATAACCCTTACCCTAAACCTCACCCTAACCCTAAACCTAACCCTCACCCCCACCCTCACCCTCACCATAACTCTAACCCTAACCCTAACAATAACACTAATCCTAACCCTAAACATCACCCTAACCCTAATCTTCACAATCACCCTCATCCTCAGCTTAACCCTAAGCCTAAGCCTAACCCTCACCCTAACCCTCACACTTACCCTCAGCCTAACCCTAATCCTAAACTTAGCCCTATCCCTAAACCTCAACCTAAAACTCACCCTCACCCTAACCCTAACCCTTACCCTAAACCTCACACTAACCCTAACCCTAACACTACCCCTAAGTCTAACCCTCAACCTCACCCTCAATCTAACCCTAACCCTAACCCTAACCCTAAACCTAAACCTCTTCTTAAACCTAATCCTCACACACAGCCTAACCATTACCACAATCCTAATCCTATCACTAAGCCTAACCCTCATCCACACCCTAACCCTCACCCTATCCCTAACTCTAACACTAAAGCTAACCCTCACCCTCAGCCTCACCCTAACCTTAACTCTAACCCTAAACCTCAACCTCACCCTAACCCTAACAGTAAACTTAACGCTAAACCTCACCCTAACACTAACCCTAAAACTCACCCTCACCCTAGCCCTCACCCTAACCCTAATCCTAACCCTAACTCTCATCCAAACTCTCCCCATAAACCTAACCCTCACCCTAACCCTCACACTCACCTTCAACGTAACCCTAATCCTAAACCTAGCACTATCCCTAAACCTCACCCTAAACCTCACCCTCACCCTAAACCTAACACTAACCCTAACCCTAAACCTCACCCTAACTGTCCCCCTAACCCAAACTCTAAACCTAAACCTCACCCTCACCCTAACCCTAACCCTAAACCTAAACCTCACCCTAAACCTCACAATAACCCTAACCTTCACTCTCTCCCAAAACCTCAAAATAAGTCTAACTCTAAACCTAACAATAACCTAACCTTAACCCTAACCCTAACCCTCACCCTTAGCCTCACCCACACAGCAAACTTAACCCTAACCATAACACTAAAAATAACCCTAACCCAAACACTAACCCTAATCCTCACACCCACCCTCAACCTCAGCCTAACCCTAAGATAAACCCTAACCCTAAACCTCACCATAACCATAACGCTAAACCTAAACCAACCCTAAACCTAACCCAAACCCTAAACCCAAACCTAAACCTAATCCTCAGCCTCACGCTCACCCTAACACAAACCCTAACCCTAACCCCCACCCTAACCCTAAACCTAACCATAACCATAACCATAACCATAACCTTCACTGTGACTCTAACCCGAACCCTAACCCTAAACTTAACACTAATCCTCAGCCTCACCCTCACCATAACCAAAATCCTAACCCTAACCCTCACCCTAACCTTAAGCCTAACCCTCACCCTAACCCTAACTCTCACACTCACACTCACCCTAAACCTAATCGTAAACCTAAATCTATCCCTAACCCCAACCCTCACAGTCAGCCTCAACCTAGCCCTCACCCTAACCCTAATCCTAACCCTAAACCTCATCCTAACCCTAACCCTAACCCTCACACTCATGCTCAGCCAAAGCCTACACCTAAGCCTAAACCCAAGCCTAACCCTAAGCCTAACCCTCACACTAACCCTAAACCTAACACTAACCCTAACCCTAACCCTAAACCTCACCCTCATCCTAACCCTAACTCTAACCCTAACCCTAAACTTAAACCTCACCTTAACCCTAAACCTCACACACACCCTAACCCTTACCCTAATCCTAATCCTTTCACTAAGCCTAACCCTCATCCACACCCTAACCCTCACCCTAACCCTAACTCTAACCCTAACCCTAACCCTAACCCTCACCCTCAGCCTCACCCTAACCCTAACTATAACCATAAACCTCAACCTTACCCTAACCCTAAACCTAAACCTAATGCTAAACCTCATCCTAACCCTAACCCTAAAACTCACCCTCACCCTAGCCTTCACCCTAACCCTAATACTAACCCTAACGCTCATGCAAGCCCTCCCCATAACCTTAACCGTAGCCCTCACCCTATCCCTAACCCTCAACCTCTCCCTAACCCCAAGCCTAACCCCAAGCCTAAACCTAACCCTCACCCTAACACTCACACTCACCCTCACCCTAACCCTAATCCTAAACCTAATGCTATCCCTAAACCTCAACCTAAACCTCACCCTCACCCTAAACCTAACAATAACGGTAACACTGAACCTCACCCTAACTATCCCCCTAACCCTAACTCTAACCCTAAACCTCACCCTCACCCTAACCATAAACCTAAGACTCACCCTAAACCTAACCCTAACCCTAACCCTCACCCTCACCCAAAAACTCAAAGTAACTCTAACTCTAAACCTAACAATAACACTAACCCTAACCCTAAACCTAAACCTAACAATAACCCTCACCCTCAGCCTCACCTTCACCGCAAACTTAACCCTAACCATAACACTAACAATAACCCTAACAGTAAAACTCACCCTAATCCTCACCCCAACGCTCACTCTCAGCCTAACCCTAAGCCAAACCCTAACCCTAACCCTCACGGTAAACCTAACCCTCACTGTAACCCTAACCCTAACCCTAAACCTAACCCAAACCCTAACCCTAATCCTTAGCCTCAGCCTCACCCTAACCCAAACACTAACCCTAACCCCCACCCTAACCCTAAGCTTAAGCCTAACCCTAACCCTAACCCTCATACTCACGCTCACCCTAATCCTAAACCTAAACCTATCCCTGAACCTAACCCTCACCCTAGTGCTCATCCTAACACTAACTCTAACACTAACACTAAAACTAAACCTCATCCTAACCCTAAACCTAAACCTCACCCTCACCCTCACCATAACCGTAGCCCTAACGCTAACAGTAACACCTAAACCTAGCCCTAACCCACAACCTTACTATAACCCTCACCCTAACCCTCACCCTCACCCTAACACTTACCCTCACCCTATTACTAACTCTAACCCTAACACAAACCATCACCCTAACCCTAATCCTCACAGTCACCCTAACCCTAACCCTCACCCTCAACCTAACCCTCAACCTAAACCTAACCCTCATCCTCACCCTGAACCTCACAATAACCCTAACACTAAAACTCAATCTAGCCCTCACACTCACCCTACCCCTAAATCTAATCCTCACGCTAAACCTAATCCTCACCCTAGCCCTCACCCTAACCCTAACTCTACCGCTAAACCTCATCATAACCTTAACCCTCCTGCTCACCCTCTCCCTCAGTGTAACCCTAAGCCAAAACCTAACCCTAACCCTAACCTGCACACTAACTCTAACGCTTACCCTCACACTAAACCTCAGCCTAAACCTAACCCTCACGCTCAACGTAACCCTAAACATTACCCTCACCCTAAACCTAACCTTCACCCTCGACCACATCTTCAGCTTAATCCTAAGCATAACCCTAACCCTAACCCTAACCCTCACACTCAACCTAACCCTTACCCTAATCCTAATCCTAAACCTAAGCCTAAACCTCACCCTCACCCTAAACCTCACCCTAACCCTAACTCTAACACTAACCCTAACCCTAACCCTCACCCTCAGCCTCACCCTAACCCTAAACCTAACCCTAAACCTCACCCTAAGCCTAACCCTAAATCTCACCCTCATCCTTGCCCTCACTCTAAACCTAATCCTTACCGTAATGCTCATCCTAACCTTCCCTAACCCTAACCCTCACCCAAACCCTAACACTTACCCTCACCCTCACCCTCAGCCTAAACCTAATCCTAACCCTAACCCTGACCCTAACCCTAACACTCACCCTAACCTTTACCCTAATCCTAATCCTAACACTAAAACTAACCCTCACCCTCATCCTAACCCTCAAACTAACCCTAACTCTAACACTAAACCTAAACCTAACCTTCACCCTCAGCCTCAGCTAAACCCTAACTCTAACCCTAAACTTCACCTTCACCCTAACCCTAAACTTATATCTCACCCTAAACCTAACCGTAAACCTCACCATCAAACTAGCCCTCACCCTAAACCTATTCCTAAACCTAACCCTCATCCTAACCCTCACCCTCACACTAAGCCTAATCCTCAACTACACACTAACCCTAAACCTAACACTAAAGCTCAAACAAACCCAAAACCTCACCCTCACCATAACCCTTACCCTAACCCTCACCCTAACCCTAAACCTAACCCTCACCCCCACCCTCACCCTCACCATAACTCTAACCCTAACCCTAACAATAATACTAACCCTAAATCTAACCATCACCCTAACCCTAATCCTCACACTCACCCTCATCCTCAGCTTAACCCTAAGCCTAAGCCTAACCCTCACCCTAACCCTCACACTCACCCTCACCCTAACCCTAATCCTAAACCTAGCCCTATCCCTAAACCTCAACCTAAGACTCACCCTCAACCTAACCCTAACCCTATCCCTAAACCTCACACTAACCCTAACCCTAACACTAACCATAACTCTAACCCTAAACCTCACCCTCATTCTAACCCTAACCCTAAACCTAACCCTAAACCTAAACCTCATGCTAACCCTAATCCACACACACAGCCTAACCATAACCACAATCCTAATCCTATCACTAAGCCTAACCCTCACCCACACCCTAACCCTCACCCTAACCCTAACTCTAACACTAACCCTAACCCTCACCCTCAGCCTCACCCTAACCCTAACTCTAACCCTAAACCTCAATTTCACCCTAAACCTTACGTTAAACCTCACCCTAACACTAACCCTAAAACTCACCCTCACCCTATCCCTCACCCTAACCCTAACCCACAAACTCACCCTCACCCTCGGCCTAACCCTAAGCCTAAACCTAACCCTCACCGTAACCCTCACACTTACCCTCAACGTAACCCTAATCCTAATCCTAGCACTATCCCTAAACCTCAACCTAAACCTCAACCTTACCCTAAAACTCACCTTCACCCTAAACCTAAACCTCACGCTAACTGTCCCCCTAACCCTAACTCTTACCCTAAACCTCACACTCACCCTAACCCTAACCCTAAACCTAAACCTCACCCTAAACCTCACACTAACCCTAACTTCACCCTCACCCAAAACCTCAAAGTAAGTCTAACTCTAAACCTAACAATAACCCTAACCCTAACCATAAACATAACCATAACCCTCACCCTTAGCCTAACCCTCACAGCAAACTTAACCCTAAACATAACACTAAAAATAACCCTAACCCTAACACTAACCCTAATCCTCACCCCCACCCTCACCCTCAGCCTAACCCTAAGCTAAAACCTAACCCTAAACCTCACCATAACCATAACCATAAACCTAAACCTAACCCTAACCCTAACCCAAACCCTAATCCTAAACCTAACCCTAATCCTCAGCCTCACCCTCACCCTAACACCAACCCTAACCCTAACCCCCACCCTAACCCTAAACCTAACCATAACCATAACCATAACCATAACCTTCACTGTAACTCTAACCTTAACCCTAACCCTAAACCTAACACTAATCCTCAGCCTCACCCTCACCATAATCAAAATCCTAACCCTAACCCTAAGCCTAACGCTCACCCTAACCCTAACTCTCACGCTCACACTCACCCTAAACCTAATCGTAAACCTAAATCTATCCCTAACCCCAAACCTCACAGTCAGCCCCAACCTAGCCCACACCCTAACCCTAATCCTAAACCTATACCTCATCCTAACCCTCACCCTAATCCTAACCCTAACCCTCACCCTCACCCTAACCCTAACCCTAACACTCATGCTCAGCCAAAGCCTACACCTAAGCCTATACCTAAGCCTAATCCTAAGCCTAACCCTCACTCTAACCCTAAACCTAACACTAACCCTAACCCTAACCCTAAACCTCACCCTCAACCTAACCCTAACTCTAAACCTAACCCTAAACCTAAACCTCATCCTAACCCTAATCCTCACACACACCCTAACCCTTACCCTAATCCTAATCCTTTCACTAAACCTAACCCTCATCCACACCCTAACCCTTACCCTAACCCTAACTCTAACCCTAACCCCAACCCTCACCCTCACCCTCAGCCTCACCCTAACCCTAACTATAACCATAAAACTCAACCTCACCCTAACCCTAACACTAAACCTAACGCTAAACCTCACCCTAACCCTAACCCTAAAACTCACCCTCACCCTAGCCTTCACCCTAACCCTAATACTAACCCTAACGCTCATGCAAGCCCTCCCCATAACCTTAACCCTAGCCCTCACCCTAACCCTAACCCTCAACCTCTCCCTCACCCTCAGCCTAACCCTAAGCCTAAACCTAACCCTCACCCTAATACTCACTCTCACCCTCACCCTAACCCTAATTCTAAACCTAAACCTATCCCTAAACCTCAACCTAAACCTCACCCTTACCCGAAACCTAACACTAACCGTAACGCTGAACCTCACCCTAACTATCCCCCTAACCCTAACTCTAACCATATACCTCACCCTCACCCTAACCATAAACCTGACTCACCCTAAACCTAACCCTAACCCTAACCCACATCCTCACCCAAAACCTCAAATTAAGTCTAACTCTAAACCTAACAATAACACTAACCCAAACCCTAACCCTAAACTTAACCATAACCCTCACCCTCAGCCTCACCCTCACCACAAACTTAACGCTAACCATAACACTATCAATAACCTAACCCTAAAACTCACCCTAATCCTCACTCCCAAGCTCACCCTCAGCCAAACCCTAAGCTAAACCCTAACCCTAACCCTCACTGTAACCCTAACCCTAACCCTAAACCTAACCCTAAACCTAACCCAAACCCTAACCCTAATCCTCAGCCTCACCCTCACCATAACCCAAACACTAACACTAACCCCCACCCTAACCCTAAGCCTAAGCCTAACCCTAACCCTAACCCTCACACTCACACTCACCATAATCCTAAACCTAACCCTATCCCTAAACCGAACCCTCACCCTAACCCTCACCCTAGCGCTCACCCTAACCCTAACTCTAACCGTAACCCTAAACCTAAACCTCATCCAAACCCTAAACCTAACCCTCACCCTCACCCTCCACGTAACCGTAGCCCTAAATCTAACAGTAACCCTAACCCTAGCCCTAACCCTCAACCTTACTATAACCCTCACCCTCACCCTAACACTTATCCTCACCCTAATATTAACTCTAACCCTAACACAAACCATCAACCTAACCCTAATTCTCACACTCACCCTAACCCTAACCCTCACCCTCAACCTAAGCACCAACCTAAACCTAACCCTCATCCTCACCCTGAACCTCAGAATAACCCTAACACTAATCCTCAGTCTAGCCCTCACCCTCACCCTACCCCTAATCTAATCCTCATGCTAACCCTAAACCTCACCCTAGCCCTCACCCTAACCCTAGCTCTACCGCTAAACCTCACCCTAACCCTAAACCTCATGCTCACCCTCTCCCTCAGTGTAACCCGAGGCCTAACCCTAACCCTAACCCTAACCCTCACACTAACTCTAACGCTTACCCTCACCCTAACCCTCAAACTAAACCTAACCCTCACGCTCACCTTAATCCTAACCCTTACCCTCAACCTAACCCTAACCTTCACCCTCAACCTCACCTTCAGCTTAATCCTAAGCATAACCCTAACCCTAACCCTAACCCTCACACTCAACCTAACCCTTACCCTAATCCTAATCCTAAACCTAAGCCTAAACCTCACCCTCACCCTAACCCTCAACCTAACCTTAACTCTAACACTAACCCTAACCCTAACCCTCACCCTCAGCCTCACCCTAACCCTAAACCTAACCCTAAACCTCATCCTAAGCTAACCCTAAATCTCACCCTCATCCTAGCCCTCACTCTAACCCTAATCCTTACCGTAATGCTCATCCTAACCTTCCCCTAACCCTAACCCTAACCCCTACCCTAATCCTCAAGCCCACCCTCACCCTCAGCCTAACCCTAAGCCTGACCCTAACTCTAAACCTCACTGTAACTTTAACCCTAACCCTAACTCTAACCCTAACCCTAACCCTAAACCTAACCATAATACTCAACATCACCCTCACCCTAACCCAAACCCTAAACCTAACCCTCAACCTATCCCTAATCCTAACCCTAACCTTAACCCTCAACCTAACCTTCACCCTATCCCTAACTCTAACATTAACCCTAACCCTAAGCCACATCCTCAGCCTCACCCTAACCCTAACTCTATCCCTAACCCTAACACTAAACCTCACCCTAATCCTAAGCCTAATCCACACCCTCACCCTCACCATAACCGTAACCCTAACCCTAACCCTAAAATTAACCCTAACCCTATCCCTAACCCTCACCTTAACCATAACCCTCACCCTAAGCCTAACCCTCAACATAACACTTACCCTCACTCTAACACTAACCCTAACCCTATCACTAACCCTCACACTAAACCTAACCCTCATTCTAATACTAAACCTCTCCCTAACCATAACCCATACCCTCACCCTCACCGTAACGCCCACCCTAACCCTAATTCTAATGCTCACCCTCACCCTAACCCTAACCCTCATCCTCACACTAAACCTCACACTGACCCTAACCCTAATCCTCAATCTAACACTCACCCTAACTGTAACCCTAACGCTTACCCTAACCCTAAACCGAACTTTAACCCTCACCCTCAGCCTAAACCATACCTTTACCCTTAGCATCTTTTTCACCCTAAACATCACCCTAACCCTAAATCACATCCTAATCCACACCCTACCATAAACCTTACCATCCCCCTAACCCTAACCCTCACCGTCAACCTCACGCTCAGCCTATTCCTAAGCATAAGCCTAAGCCTATCCCTTACCGTCACGCTCACCCTCACTGTAACTCTAACCCTAACCCAAACAATGAAACTAATCCTAAGGCTATACCAAATCCTAACCCTAAACCTACCTTAATCCTAACACTCAACCTCACCCTAACACTAATACTAACCCTAACCGTCACCCTAATGCTAACCCTCACCCTTATAGTAACCTTAACCCTCAACCTAACCCTCACCCTAACCCTAAACCCTAAACCTAAACCTCACCCTAACACTAACCCTAACCCTAACACTAACCCTCACACTAACACTAACTGTAACCCTAAGCCTAAACCTCAACTTAAGCCTCACCCTCACCCTAACCCTAACACTAAGCCTAACCCTAACAATAACACTAACCCTAACCCGAACCATCACCATCATCTTAGTCCTCACCCCCAACCTCTCCCTCAGCCTAACCCTAATCCTAAGCCTAACCCTCACCCTAACACTCACACTCACCCTCACCCTAACCCTAATCCTAAACCTAAACCTATCCCTAAACCTCAACTGAACCCTCACCCTCACCCTAACCCTTACACTAACCCTAACCCTAAACCTCACCTTAACCCCAAATCTAACACTAACCATAATAGTAACACTAACACTAAACCTAAACCTAACCCTCACCCGAAGCCTCCCCCTAACACTATATCTAATGCTAAACCTCACCCTCAGCCTAACCCTAACCCTAACTCTTAACCCCACCCAAAACCTAAACCTAACCCTCACCCTCACCGTAAATCTAACACTAACCTAACAATAACACTAACCCTAACCCTAACACTCACCCTCACCCTTACCCTCAGCCTAACCCTAAGCTTAAGCCTAACCCTGAACCTAACCAACACACTCAACCTAACCCTTACACTAATCCTAATCCTAACCCTAAGCCTAACCCTCACGCTCATCCTAATCCTCACCCTAACCCTAACTCTAACACTAACCCTAACCTTAACCCTTACCCTCAGCCATATCCTAACCCTAACTCTAACCCTAAACCTCACCTTAACCCTAACCCTAACCCTAAACCTCACCCTAAACCTAACCCTAAACCTAATCCTCAACCTCACAGTAACCCTAACACTCACCCTCACCCTAACCCTAAACCTAACACTGAAGCTCAACCTAACCCTAACCCTCACCCTCACCATAACCCTTACACTAACCCTCACCCTAAACCTAAACATAACCCTGAGCCCCACCCTCACCCTCACCATAATTCTAACCCTAACTCTAACACTAAACCTAACCCTAACCATCACACTAACCATAATCCTCAGCCCCACCCTCATCCTCAGCCTAAACCTAAGCCAAAGCCTAACCCTCACACTCACCCTCACACTAACCCGAATCCTAAAGCTAGCCCTATCCCTAAACTTCAACCTAAACCTCACCCACACCCTAACCCTAACACTAAACCTAACCCTAAACCTCACCCTAACCCTCACCCAAACCCTAACTCTAATCCTAAACCTCACACTCACCCTCACCCTAACACTAAATTTCACGCTAAACCTCACCCTAACCGTAACCCACACCCACACTCTCAACCTCAACATAACTCTAAACCTAACCTTAAAAATAACACTAACCCTAACAATAACCCTAACCCTAACCGTAATCCTCACCCTCAGCCTCAATCTCACCACTAACTTAACCCTAAGCATAACAATAACAATAAGCAAAAGCCTAACCCTAACCCTAATACTCACCCCCACCCTCACCCTCAGCCTAACCCTAAACCTCATCCTAAACCTAATCCTCAGCCTCACCCTCACCCTAATCCAAACCCTAAACCTAACCCTCACCCTAAGCCTAAGCCTAAACCTAACCCTAACCCTAACCCTCACACTCACCCTCACCCTCACCGTAACCCTAAACCTAACCCTACAGCTCACCCTAACCCTAACTCTCACACTCACTGTAACCCTAACCCTCATCCTAACCCTCACCCTAACTCTAACCCTAACCCTAATCCTCACCCAAATTCTAACCCTAACGCTCACTCTCACACGAGGCCTCATCCTAACCCTAATCCTAAACCTAATCCTCATCCTAACCCTCATCCTAAACGTAACCCTAACCCTAACACTAACACTCACACTCACCCTAAACCTTACTCTAATCCTAATCCTAAAACTAAGCCTAACCCTCACCCTCAACCTAACCTTCACTGTAACCCTAACTCTAACACTAAACCTAACCCTAAACCTCACCCTCAGCCTCACCGTAACCCTAACTCTAACCCTAAACCTCAACCTCACAATACCCCTAAACCTAAACCTAAACCTAAAGCTCACCCTAACCCTAATCCTAAACCTCACCCTCACCCTAGCCCTCATCATAACCCTAATCCTAACCCGCACCCTAACCCTAACCCTCCTCCCTCACCCTCACCTTCAGCCTAACACTAAGCCTAACCCTAACCCAAACCTAACCCTCACACTCACCCTAACCCTAACCCTAATCCTAATCCTAACACTAATCCTAAACCTCACCCTCACCCTAACCCTCACCTTAAGCCTAACCCTAATATTAATTCTAACCCTAACCTTAACACTAAACCACACCCTAAACCTAAACCTCACATTAACCCTAAAACTAATACTCAATCTAACCCTCACCCTCACCCTCACTCTAGACCTCACCCTAACCCTAACCCTCATCCTCACCCTAAACCTCACACTAACCCTAATCTTAAACCTAACCCTAACCCTAACCCTAAACCTCAACCTAACCCTCACCCTAACCTTAACACAAACACTAACACTAAACCTTACCCTAATCCTAATCCTAAACATAATCCTAAACCTCACCTTAATCCTAAATCTAACCCTAAACCTCAACCTCACCCTAACCCTAAACCTCACCCTAAACTTCACCCTAACCCTAAACATCACCCTCACCCTAGCCCTCACCCTAACCCTAATACTAACCTTAACCCTCACCCTAACCCTCCCCATAACTATAACCCTACCCCTCACCCTAACCCTAAACCTCAACCTCACCCTCACAGTCAGCCTAACCCTAAGCCTAACCCTAAACCTAACCCTAACCCTCACACACACCTGCACCCTCACCGTAATTCTAACCCTAACCCTAAACCTAACCCTCACCCTCACCCTAACCCTAACACTATCCCTAACACTAACTCTCACCCTAACTCAATATCTAACCCTAAACCTCACCCTCACCCTAACCCTAAACCTAAACCTCACCCCCACCCTCACCCTCACCGTAACTCGAACCCTAAGCCTAACAATAACCCTAACCCTAACCATCACCCTAACCCTAATCGTCACAGCCACCCTTACCCTCAGCCTAACCCTAACCTAAGCCTAACCCTTACCCTAATCCTCATACTCACGGCACCCTAACCCTAATCCTAAACCTAACACTATCCCTAAATCTCAACCTAACACTCTCCCTCCCCCGAACCCTAACAATAACCCTAACCATAAACCTCACATTAACACTCCCCCTGAACCTAACTCTAACTCTAAAACTCACCCTCACCCTAACAATAAACCTAAACCTAACCCTAATCCTCACACCCACCCTCACCCTCAGCCTAACCCTAAACCTAACCCTAACACTAACCCTAACCCTAAACCGAACCCTAAACCTAACCCTAAACCTAAGCCTAATCCTCAGCTTCACCCTAACCCTAACCAATCCCTAACACTAAACCTCACCCTAACTCTAAGCCTAACCCTAACCCTAACACTAACCCTCACACTGACCCTCACCCTAACTCGAATCCTAAACCTAACCCTATCCCTAACCCTAAACCTTACCCTAACCCTCAGACTAGCCTTCACCCTAAACATAATCCTAACCCTAAACCTCATCCTAACCCTCACCCTAAACCTAACCCTCACCCTCATGCTCAGCCTAAGCCTAAGCCTAAGCCTAACCCTAACCCTAACACTCACCCTATCCCTAACACTAACACTATCCCAAACTCTAACCCTAAACCTCACCCTCACCCAACCCTAACTCTAATCCTAACCCTAAACCTAAACCTCATCCTAAACCTAACCCTAACCCTCACCGTCACCCTCACTGTAACAGTAACCCAAAACCTAACAATAACCCTAAACCTATTCCTAACCCTCACCCTAACCATAATCCTCACTCTAACACTTACCCTCATCCTAACATTTACCCTCACCCTAACACGAACCCTAACAATAACACTAAGGCTCACACTAACCCTAACTATCAACCTAACCCTAAACCGCACCCTAAAATAAACCTAACGCTCAACCTCACCATAGCCCTCACCATAACGCTAATCCTGGTCCGAATCCTAAACCTCACATTAACCCTTACACTAATCCTCAAACTAACCCTCACCCTCACCCTAATCATAAACCTAACCCTCACCCTAACCCTAACCCTCACCCTTAGTGTAACCCTCACCCTCAGCCTAACCCTCACCTTTACCCTTACCATCAACCCCACCCTAACGCTCACCTTAACCCTAACCTTCACCCTAACCCTAATTCTACCCCTAAACCTCACCCTCACCCTAACCCTAATTCTAACCCTAACCCTAACTCTAAACTTTACCCTAAATCTATCCCTCACCCTCACCCTCACCTTAACCGTAACCCTAACCCTAACCCTAACAATAACCCTAACCCTAACCTTAACCCTCACCCTAACCATAACCCTCACCCTAACACTTACCCTCATCCTAACACTAACCCTAACACTAACAGTAACCCTCAAACTAACCCTAACCCTCACCCTAATCCTAAACCTCAGCCTAACCCTAACCCTAACTCTAAAACTCACCCCCAACTTAGACCTCTACCCAACCCTATTCCTAACACTCACCCTCACCCTAACCATAATCTTAACCCTAACCCTCAACCTAACCCTAACCCTCACCCTCACCATAACCCTAACCCTCATCCTAACCCTAACCCAAACCCTAACCCTAACTCTAAACCTTACCCTAAAACTAAACCTAACCCTCACCTTCACCCTAGCCCTCACCCTAACCCTAATCCTAATCCTCACCCTAACCCAAAACTTAACCGAACCATGACTCTCACCCTAAACCTAACCCTAACCTTCACCCTAACCCTTACCCTCACACTCACCCTCACTCTCAGCCTATCCCTAAGCCTAAGCCTAAACCTAATCCTAACTGTCACACTCACCCTAACCCTTACCCTAATCCTAATACTAACCCTAAGCCTAACCCTCACCCTCAAACTTAACCCCACCCTAACCCTCACCCTAACCCTAACTCTAACACTAACACTAAACCTAACGCTGAACCTCAGCCTCAACATACCCTAACTCTAACCCTGAACCTCATCTTCACCCTAACCCTAATTCTAACCCTAACCATACCACTAAACCTCACCCTCACCCTAACCCTAAACCTAAACCTCACCCTAACCCTAACCATAAACCTCACCCTCTCCCTAGCCCTTACCTTAACCCTAAATCTAGCACTAACCCTCATCCTAACCCTCCCCCTAACCCTAACCCTAACCCTAACCATCAACTTAACCCTAAACCTCACCCTCAAACTTACTCTCAGCCTAACCCTAAACCTAATCCTAAACCTAATCCTAACACACACACTCACCCTCATCCTAAACCTAATCCTATCCCTAAGCCTAACATTAACCCAAACACACCCCCTAACTCTCAATCTAAACCTAACCCTAACACTAACCCTAAACCTAACCCTAAACTTAAACCTCACTCTAACCCTAAATCTAACCCTACACCTCACCCTCACACTAACCCTAACTCTAAACCTAACCCAAAACCTACACCTCACCCTAAACCTAAACCTCACCCTCACCCTCAACCTCAACATAACTCTAACCCTAACCCTAAAAATAACATTAACCCTAACCCTAACCCTAACCCTAAACATAACCTTCACCCTTAGCCTCAACCTCACCGCAAACTTAACCCTAACCACAACACTTACAATTACCCTATCCCTAACCCTAATCCTCATCCTCAATCCCACCCCCACCCTTACCCTCAGCCTAACCCTAACCCTAACCCTAACATTAACCCTAGCCCTCACTGTAACCCTAAACCTAACCCTAACAATAACCCTAACACTAACCCCAATCCCAACCCTCACACTCACCTTAACCCTAATCCTAACACTAACCCTCACCATAACCCTAACCCTCACACTTACTGTAACCTTAACCCCCAACCTAACCCTCACCCTAACCCTGAACCTCACCCTAACACTAACAATAAACCTCTCCCTCAACCTAGCCCTCACCGTAACCCTAATCTTAACCCTAATCCTCATCCTAAGCCTCACGCTAAACCTAACCCTAAACCTCAACCTAACCCTAAACCTAACCTGAAACCTCAACCTCACCCTAACCTGAACCGTAACCCTAGCCCTAAACCTCTCCCTAAACCTAATCCTAAACTTCACCCTCACCGTAGTCCTTACCCTACCCCTAATCCTAACCCTAAACCTCATCCTAACCCTCCCCCTATCCCTAAACCTAACACTAAACCTAACCCTAACCCTCACCCGGACCCTAACCCTATCCCTAAACCTCATCCTCACCCTAACCCTAACTCTAAACCTAACCCTAACACTAAACTTCACCCTATCCCTAACCCTAACACTCATTCTAACCCTCACCCTAACCCTAACCCTAACCCTAAACATCACACTAACCCTAATCCTCACCCCCACACTCACCCTCAGCCTAAGCCTAAGCCTAAGCCTAACCCTAACAATCACACTCACCCTCATCCTAACCCTAACCCTAAACCTCAACCTAACCCTCAAACTCACCCTAAACCTAACCCTAATCCTAACCCTAACACTAAAACTAAAGCTCACCCTCACCCTAACCCTCACCTTAAGCCTAACCCTAACATTAATGGTAACCCTAACCCTAACCATAAACCTCATCCTCACCCTAAACCTCACACTAACCCTAACACTAATCCTCAATCTAACCCTCACCCTCACCTTAACCCTAACCCTAACCCTCATCCTAAACCTAACACTCACCCTTACCATAACCCTCACTCTCAGCCTAACCCTCACCTTTACACTTACCGTCACCCCCACTCTAACCCTCACCCGAACCCTAACCCTCACCCTGACCCTAACCCTACCCCTAAACCTCACCCTCATCCTAACCCTAACTCTAACCCTAATCCTAACACTAAACCTCACCATATCCCTAACCCTAACCCTCACCCTCAACCTCATGCTCAGCCTAACCCTAAGCCTAAGCTTAATCCTTACCCTTACCCTAACCCTCACCCTCACCCTAGCCCTCACCCTAAACCTAAGCCTAACCATAAACCTCATTCTAACCCTAAGCCTAACCCAAACCCTAACCATCACCCTAACCCTAATCCTCACCCTCAGGCTAACCCTAAGCCTAAGCCTAACCCTAACCTTAACCCTCACACTCACCCTCAACCTAACCCTCATCCTAACCCTAACCCTAACCCTAAACCTCAACCTATCCCTCACCCTAACTTTAACCCTAACACTAAACCTAACATTAACGCTCGACCTTACCCTCCAACTTAACCCTAAATCTAACCCTAAACCTCACCCTCACCCTCACCCTAATCCTAAACCTAACCCCAAACCTCACGCTAACACTAACCCTAACCCTCACACTCACCCTCACCATAAGTCTAACCCTAACCCTAACAATAACACGAATCCTAACCCTAAACCTAACCCTAACCCTAACCATAATCCTAAAACTTACCCTCACACTAACCATAACCTTAACCCTAACCCTCAACCTAACCCTAACCTTCACCCTCACTGTAAGCCTAAGCGTCATCCTAACCGTAACCGAAAACCTAAACCTAACCCAAAACCTTACCCTCACATTAACCCTAACCCTCACCATCACCCTAGCCCTCAACATCACCCTAATCCTAACCCTGATCCTCACCCTAACCCTATAGTTAACAGAACCTTAACTCTCACTCTAAACCTAACCCTAACCCTCACACTAACCATAACCCTCACCCTCACCCTCACTCTCAGCCTAAACCTAAGCCTAAGCCTAACACTAACCCTAACCCTCACACTCACCTGAAACCTTACACTAATCCTAACCCTAACACTAAGCCTAACACTCACCCTCACCCTAACCCTCACTGTAACCCTAACTCTAAAACTAACCCTAACCATAACCCTTACCCTAACCCTATCTCTAATCCTAAACCTCACCCTCAGCCGAACCGTAACCCTAAACCTAAACCTAAACCTCACCCTAACCCAAAACCAACACTCACCCTCACCATCACCCTCACTCTCACCATAACTCTAACCCTAACTCAAACACTAATACTAAACCTAGCCCTCAACCTCAGCTTCAAACTTACCCTAACTCTAACCCTAACCCTTACACTAAACCTCACCCTAACCCTAACCCTAATCTTCACCCTCACAGTAAACTTAACCCTAACCCAAACAATAACACTAACCCTCACCCTAATCATAACCATCAACCTAACATTAATCCTCACCCTACACTTACCCACAACCTAACACTAACCCTAACCCTAACACTAAATCTCAAACTAACCCTAAGCCTAACTCTAACCCTCATCCTCACCCTAGCCCTCATCCTAACCCTAATTCTAACCCTCACCCTCACCCTAACTCTAACCCTCATACTCACCCTAAACCTCACACTAACCTTAACCCTAACCCTAATCCTCAATCTAACCCTCAACCTAACCCTAAATATAAACCTAACCCTAACTCTCACCCTTATCTGAACCCGCAACCTCAGCCTAAACCTCAACTTTACCCTTACCATCATCCTCACCCTAAAGCTCACCCTAACCCAAAACCACATCCTAACCCTCAACCTAAACTTAACCCTAACCATCACCCTAACCCTAACCCTCACCATCAAACTCAAGTTCAGCGTCACCCTAAGCCTAAGCCTAAACCTTACTCTAAACCTAACCCTCACCCTAACCCTCACCTTAACCATAATCCTAACCCTATCCCTCATCCTAAGCCTCACCCTAACCCTAGCCCTAACCATCACCCTAACCCTAATCCTAAACCCCACCCTCACCCTCAGCATAACCCTAACCCTAAGCCTAACCATAACCCTAACCCTCACATACCCTAACCCTCTTCCTAACCCGAACACTAACCCTAAACCTAACCCTAAACATCAACCTAACCCTCACCCTAACCTTAACCCTAACACTATTCCTAACCCTAACCCTCGACTTTACCCTCCCCCTAACCCTAAATCTAACCCTAAAACTCACCATCACCCTAACCCGAATCCTAAACCTAACCCTGACACTACACCCTAAACCTCACCCTCACTGTAACCATAACCCTCTTCCTAACCCTCACCCTAACCCTAACCCTAACCCTAAATCTCACCAAAACACTAACCCTAACCCGCACCCTCACCCTAGCCCTCACCCTAACCCTAATCCTAACCTTAATCCTCTACTAACCCTAAACCTAACCCTAACCCTCGCCCTAATCCTAAGTTTAACCCTAACCCTCAACCTAACACTAACCCTCACAGTAACCCTAAACTTAACCCGAACCCTAACCCTCAACCGAACTCTACCCCTAACTCTCACCCTAACCCTTGCCCTCACACTCACCCTAAACCTTACCCTAAACCTAATCCTAACACTAAGGCTAAACCTTACCCTCACCCTAACCCTCAAGGTAACCCTAACTCTAACACTGAACCTAACACTAACCCTCACCCTCAGCCTCACCCTAACCTTAACTCTAAACTTAAACCTCACCCTCACCCTAACCCTAATCCTAAACCTAACCCTAAATCACACCTTGACCCTAACCCTAAACCTCACCCTCACCCTAGCCCTCACCCTAACCCTAATCCTAACCCTAACCCTCATCCAAAGCCTCACCCTAAAGCTAACCCTAACCCTCACCCTCACCCCCACTGTAACCCTAACCCTAACGCTCAGCCTAACCCTATCCCTCACCCTCAATTTAACCCTTACCCTAACCCTCACCCTAACCGTAAAATTAACCGAACCCTAACTGACACTCTAACCCTAACCCTAACCCTCACCCCAACCCTAACCCTGAACCTCACCCTCACTCTCAGCCTAACCCTAACCCTAAGCCTAACCCTAACCTTAACTCTCACACTCACCCTAACACTTACCTGAATCCTAACCATAAACCCAACCCTCCCCCTCATACTAACCCTCACCATAACCCTAACTCTAACACTAAGCCTAAACCTAACCCTCACCCTCAGCCTCACCCAAACCCTAACTCTAACCCTAAACCTCACCCTCACCCTAACCCTAAGCCTAAACCTAACCCTAAACCTCAACCTAACCCAAACCCTAAACCTCACCCTTACCCTAGCCCTCACACTAACCCTAATCCTTAAACTAACCCTCATCCTAACCCTCACCCTAACACTAACCCGAACACTCACCCTCATCTCACCCTAACCGTAAACCTAACCCTAACCCTCAACCTAACCCTAAACCTCACCCTCACTGTAACCGTTACCCTAAACCTCACCCTAACCCTAAACTTAAACCGAACCCTAATTCTCACCCTGAACCTAACTCTAACCCTCACCCTAACCCTAACCCTCAACCTCACCCTCACTCTCAGCCTAACCCTAACCCTAAGCCTAAGCCTAACCCTAACCCTCACACTCACTCAAACCCTTACACTAATCCTAATTCCAATCCTAATCCTAACCCTCACCCTCACCCTCACCCTAAACCTCACCCTAACCCTAACTCTAACACTAACCCTAAACCTAACTCTCAACCTCAGTCTCAACCTTACCCTAACTCTAAACCTAAACCTCACTCTCACGCTAACCCTAACTCTAATCCTAACCCCAACAATAAACCTCACCCTAAACCTAACCTGAACCCTCACCCTAACGATAATCCTCACCCTAACATTTACCCTTACCCTAACACTTAACCTCACCCTAACACTAACCCTAACCATAACATTAACTCACAATAACCCTAAACCTCACCCTAATCCTAAACCTCACCCTAACCCTAACTCTAACCCTCACCCTCACTGTAGCCCTCACCCTAACCCTAATTCTAACCCTCACCCTCTCCCTAACCCTTACCTTAATCCTCACCCTAAACCTCACACTAACCCTAAACCTAACCCTAATCCTCAATCTAAACCTCACAATAACCCTAACCCTAATGCTAAAGCTAACCCTAAACCTCACCCTTATCTTATTCCTCACCCTCAGCCTAAACCTCACATTTACCCTTACCATCATCCTCACCCTAACCCTAAACCTCATCCGAACACTCAACCTAACCTTAAACCTTACCATCACCATAACCCTAACCCTCACCCTCAACCTCATGCTCAGCCTAACCCGAAGCCTAATCCTATACCTTACTCTAAACCTCACCCTCACCCTAGCACTGACACTAAACCAAATCCTAACCCTATCCATCATCCTAACTCTTACCCTAATCCTAACCCTAACCATCACCCTAACCTTAATACTCACCCCCAACCTCACCCTCAGCATAACCCTAAGCCTAACCCTAACCCTAACCCTAACCCTAACCCTCACATACCCTCACCCTAACCCTAATCCGAACCCTAACCCTAACCCTAAACCTCAACCTAACCTTCACCATAACCTTAACCCTAACTCTGACCGTAACCCTAAACCTTGACCTAACCCTCCCCCTAACCCTAAATCTAACTCTAAAAGTCACCCTTACAGTAACCCAAATCATAACCTTAACCATCACCCTTACCCTAACCCTACCCCCTCACTTTAACACTCACCCTCACCCTAGCCCCCACCCTAACCCTAATCCTTACCCTAATCCTCCTCCTAACCCTCACCCTAACCCTAACACTAATCCTCACCCTAATCCTAATCCTAAACCTAACCCTCAACCTAACCCTAACCCTCACCATAACCCTAACAGTCACCCTAACCCTAAACTTAACAAGAACCCTAACACTCACCCTAATCCTACCCCTAACTCTCACCCTAACACTATCCCTCACCCTCACCCTTACCCGCACCCTCAGCCTAATCATAAGGCTAACCGTAACCCTAACCCTAACCCTCACACTTACGCTAACCTGTACCCTAATCCTAATCCTATCACTAAGCCTAAACCTCACCCTCACCCGAACCCTCATTGTAACCCTAACTCTAACATTAACCCTAACCCTAACCCTCACCATCAGCCTCACGCTAACCTTAACTCTAACCCTAAACCTGAACCTCACCCTAAACCTAACCCTAAACCTAAACCTAAACCTAACCCTAAACCTCACCCTCACCCTAGCCCTCACCCTAAACCTAATCCTAAACCTAACACTCATCCTAACCCTCACCCTAACACTAACCCTCACCCTCACCCTCACCTTCACCCTAACCCTAACCCTAACCCTAACCCTCAACCTAACCCTAACCCTAACTCTCACCCTAACCCTAACCCTAACCCTCACCCTCACAGTAACCCTCAACCTCACCCTCACATTCACCCTAACACTAAGCCAAACCCTAACCTTAACACTAACCCTCAAACTCACCCTAAACCTAACCCTAATCCTAATCCTAACACTAACACTAAAGCTCAACCTCACTCTAACCCTCACCTTAAGCCTAACCCTAACATTAATCATAACCCTAACCCTAAAACTCATCCTCACCCTAAAGCTCACACTAACCCAAACACTAGTCCTCAATCTAACCCTCACCCTCACCCTCACCCTAGCCCTCACCCTAAACCTAACCCTCATCCTCACCCTAAACCTCACACTAACCCTAACACTAATCCTCAATCTAACCCTCACCCTAACCCTAACCCTAACGCTCATCTTAAACCTAACCCTCACCCTTACCATAACCCTCATCCTCAGCCTAACCCTCACCTTTACCCATACAGTCACTCCCACCCTAACCCTCAACCGAACCGTAACCCTCACGCTGACCCTAACCCTACCCATAAACCTCACTCTCGTCCTAACCCTAACTCTAACCCTAACCCTAACACTAAATCACACCCTATTCTCAACCCTAAACCTCACCCTCAACCTCATGCTCAGGCTAACCCTAAGCCTAAGCCTAACACTTACCCTAACCCTCACCATCACCCTAGCCCTCACCCTAAACCTAAGCCTAACCCTAACCCTCATCCTAACCCTCACATTAAACCGAACCCTAAACATCAACCTTACCCTAATGCTCACCCAATCCCTCACCCTCAGCTAAACCCTCAGCCTAAGCCTAACCCTAACCCTAAAACTCACACTCACCTCACCCTAAGCCTAATCCTAACCCTAACCCTAAACCTCAACCTAACCCACAACCTAACCTTAACCCTAACACTAACTCTAACATTAACGCTCGACCTAACCCTCCAACCAAGCCTAAATCTAACCCTAAATTTCACCCTCACCCTAACACTAATCCTAACCCTAACCCTAAACCTCACCCTAAAACTAACCCTAACCCTAACCCTAAACCTAACCATAACTCTAACCCTAATCCTAACACTCACCCTCTCCCTAAACATAATATTAACCCTAACCCTCAAACTAACCCTAACCCTCAACCTCACCGTAACAATAACCCTCAAACTAACCTTAACCGAAACCCTAACCGTAACTCTAAACCTTACCCAAACACTAACCCTAACCAATCCTAACCCTCACCATCACCCTAGCCCTCACCCTCACCCTAATCCTAACCCTAACCCTCACCCTAACCCTAACCTTCAACCTCACCGTCAGTCTCAGGCGAACCCTAAGCCTAAGCCTAACCCTAAACCTAACCCTCAAACTCACCCGAACCCTTACACTAATACTAATCCTAACCCTGCGATTAACCCTCACCCTAACACTCATCCTCACCCTAACCCTCACCCTAACCCTTACTCTAAAACTAACCCTAAACCTTACCCTCCAACTCTGCCTCAACCTCACCCTAACCCTAACCCTAAGCCTCACCCTCACAGTAACTGTTACCCTAACCCTAATCCTAACAATAACTCTAAAAATAACCCTAACCCTAACACTAACCCTCACCCTAAACATAACCCTAACTCTAACATTAACCTTCACCCTAACACTTACCCTCACCCTAACACTTACCCTTACCCTAACAGTAAATTTCACACTAACCTTAAACCTCACCCTAACCTAAACCTCACCCTAACCATAACCCTAACTCTAACCTCACCCTCTCCCTAGCCCTCACACTAACCCTAATTCTAACCCTCACTCTCACCATAACCCTAACCCTCATCCTCACCCTATACCTCACACTAACCCTAACCCTAACCCTAATCCTCAATCTAACCCTCATCCTAACCCTAACCCTAACCCTAAACCTAACCCTAACTCTCACCCTTATCTGAACCCTCAACCTCAGCCTTAACCTCACCTTTACCCTTACCATCATCCTCACCCTAAAGCTCACCCTTACCTTAAACCTCATCCTAACCCTCACCCTAACCTTAAACCTAACCATCACCCTAACCCTAACCCTCACTCTCAACCTCATGCTCAGCCTAACCCTAAGCCTAAGCCTAACCCTTACTCTAACCCTCAAACTCAACCTAGCCCTCAGCCTAACCCTAATCCTAACCTTAACCCTCATCCTAACCCTCACCCTAACACAAACCGTAACCCTCACCCTCATCCTCACACTAAAACTAAGACTAACCCTAACCCTCAACCTAACCCTAACCCTTACCCTCACTGTAACCTTTACCCTAACCCTCACCCTAACTCTAAACTTAACCCGAAACCTAACTCTCACACTTATCCTGACTGTAACCCTCATCATAACCCTAACCCTCACCCTCAACTTCACCCTCAGCCTAATCCTAAGCCTAACCCTATCCCTAAACCTCAACCTAACCCTCAACCTCACCCTAACCCTAACACTACCCCTAAACCTAAACCTCACCCTAACCCTCCCCCTAACCCTAAATCTAACCCTAAAGCTCAAACTCACCCTAACCCTAACCCTAAACCTAACTCTAAAACTCACGCTAACGCTAATCCTCACCCTCACCTTCAACCTCACTGTAACTCTAACCCTAACCATAACAATAACATTAACCCTAAACCTGACCCTAACCTAAACATAACACTCAACCTCAGCCTCAGCCTCACTGCAAACTTAACCCTAACCATAAAACTCACAATAACCCTAACGTTAACCCTAACCCTAATCCTCAACGCCACCCTCACCCCCATCCTGACCCTAACCCTAATCCTAACCATCACCATAACCCTAACCGTAACCCTCACTCTAATGCTAACCCTAACCCTAACCCTAAACCTCACCTTAACCCTAACCCTAGAACTCACCCTCACCCTAGCCCTCACCCTAACCCTAATCCTAACCCTAACCCTCATCCTAACCCTCCCCATAACCCTAACCCTAACCCTCAACCTCAACCTAAACCTCACGCTAACCCTAACACTAACCCTAACCCTAACCCTCAACCTAACCATCATCCTAACCATACTCTGACCCTAAACCTTACCCTAACCCTAACCCTAACTCTAACCCTTACTCAAGCCCTAAAACTGACCTTAACCTTAAACCTGAACCCTGAACCTTACCCTCACCGTAACCGTAACCCTAAACCTAACCCAAACAATAACCCTAACCCTAATCCTAACCCTCACCCTAAACACAACCATCACCCTAACCCATACCCTAACCCAAACACTAAACCTCACACTAACCCTAACCCTAACCTCACCCTAACCCTGACTTTAACCCTAACACTAACACTAAAAACCTCAACCGAACCCTAACCATAATCCTCACCAGCAACCTCACCATAACCTTAACCCTAACAATAACCTTAACCCTAACCCTAATCCTAACCCAGACCCTCACCCTAACCCTAAACCTAATGCTAACCCTCACCCAAACCTTAAAACACACCCTTACTGTAACCCTAACTCTTATCCTAACACTAACCCTAACCACAACCCTAACCGTAACGCATAACATAACCCAAACACTAACCTTCACACTAACCCTAACGCTAACCTCACCCTAACCTTAACTCTAACCCTAACCCTAACACTAAAAACCTCAACCTAACCCTAACCCGAACCCTCACCCTCACCCTCACCGTAACCGTAACCCTAAAAATAACCCTAAAACTAACCATAATCCTAACCCTCACCCTCACCCTAACCCTAACCCTAACCCTAACCCTCACCCTAACCCTAACCCTCACACTTACCGTAACCCTTACCCTCATACTAAGCCTCACTCTAACTCTAACCCTAACTCTAAACCTCACTCTAACACTAACCCTAACCCTCACCCCAACCCTAACCCTAACCCTAACCCTCAACGTAACTCTAAACCTCACACTCAACGTAAACCTAACCTTAACCCTCAACCTAAACCTAAACTTACCCTGAACCCTAACTCTCACCCTAACCCTAAGCCTCACCCTCACTCTCAACTCAGTGTAAACCTAAGCCTAACCCTAACCCTAACCCTTTCACTCACATTCACCCTAACCCTTACCCTAATCCTTAACCTAACCCTAACCATAACCCTCACCCTCAGCCTCAACTTAACCCTAACTCTTACCATAAACCTCAACGTGACCCTAACCCTAACCCTAACCCTAACCATGAACCTCAACCTAACCTAAACCTAAACCTCACCCTCACCATAGCAATCACCCTAACCCTAATCCTAACACTAACCCTCATCCTAACCCCCCCATAACCTTAACCCTAACCCTCACCCTAACCCTAAAACTCACCCTGACCATTAACCTAACCCTAAGCCTAACCGTAAGCCTAACCCTAAACCTCACACTCATCCGCACTGTCACCCTCACCATAAATCTAACCCTAACCCTAACCCTAACCCTAAACTTCACCCTTACCCTAACCCTAACCCGAACCCGAACCCTAACCCTCATCCTTACCCTAATCCTAACACTAAACCTAACCCTAACCCTCACCCTAAACCTCCCCCTAACCATAACCCAAACCATCACCCTAACCCTAATCCTAACCCCCACACTCACCCTCAGCCGAACCAAAAGCATAAGCCTAACCCTCATCCTAATGCTCACATTAACCCTCACACAAACCCTAATAGTAAACCTAACCCTATCCCTAAACCTCAACCTAACCCTCACCCTCAATCTAACCATAACACTAACCCTAACCCTAAACCTCACCCTAACCTTCCCCCTAACCCTAACTCTAACCCTAAATATCACCCTCACCCTAACCCTAACCCAAACCCTAACCCTAAACCTCACCCTCACCCTGAACCTCACCATAACTCTAACCCTAAACCTAACAATAACACTAACCCTAACGCTAACCCTAACTCTAACCATAACCCTCACCCTCAGCCTCACCCTCACTGCAAACTTAACCCGAACCGTAACACTAACAATAACCCTAAACCTAAGCTTAAGCTAACCCTAACTCTAATCCTAACCACCACCCTCAACCTCAGCCTAACCCTAAGCATAACCCTAACCCTAAACCTTTCCCTAATCCTCAGCCTCAGCCTCACCCTAACCCAAACCCTACACCTAATCCTCAACCTAACTCTAAGCCTAATCCTAACCCTAACCCTAACCCTCACACCCACCCTCAACCTAACACTAATCCTAAATCTAACCCTATATCTAACCCTAACCCTCACCCTAACCCTCACCCTAGTGCTCACCCTAACCCTTACCCTAACCCTCACCCTCAACCTAGCCCTTAACCTAAACCTAACCCTCACCCTCACCCTAACCCTTACCCTAAACCTCACCCTAACCCTACACTTAACCTATACCCTAACTCGCACACTAACCCTAACCCTAATGGTCACCCTAACCCTAACCCTCAACCTTAACGTAACCCTGACCTTCAGCCTAACCCTCACGTTTACCCTTAACTTCACCCCTAACCTAACCCTCAACAGAAAACTTACACTCACCATAACCCTCACCCTAAAACTAACTCTACCCCTAAACCTCACCCTCACCCTAACCATAACTTAAACATAACCCTAACACTAAAACTCACCTTAACTCTAACCCTACCCATCAAGCTAACCATAACCCTAACCCTCACGCAAAACCTCAGCCTAAACCTAAGGCTAACACTAACCCTAACCCTCACACTCAAGCTAACCCTAACCATAATCCTAATCTTAACCCTAATTCTAACCCTAGACCTCACACTCACCCAAACCCTAATACTGAAACTCACCCTCACCGTAACTGAAACCCTAAACCTAACTCTAACCTTAAGCCTAACCCTAACCCTTACTCTACTCCTAACTTTCACCCTAACCCTAACCATAACACTAACACTAACCCTAACCCTCACCTTCAGTCTCACCCTAACCATAACTCTAACACTAAACCTCACCCTGACCCTAAACCTAACCCTAACCCTATCCCTAAATCTCATCCTAGCCCTAACCCTAACCCTCACCCTCACCCTCACCATAACCATAAACCTAATCCTAATGCTAACAATAATCCTAACCCTAACCCTAAACCTGAAACTAACCATAACCCTCACCCTAACCCTAACCCTCACCTTAACACTTACTCTCACCTTAACCATAACCCTCACCCTAACACTTACCCTCACCCTAACCCTAACCCGCACCCTTACTGTAACCTCAACCTCAGCCTAACCCTCACCTTTATCCTTAACGTCAACTCCACCCTAACCCTCACTCTAACGCTAACCCTCACCGTAACCCTACCTCTATCCCTAAACCTCATCCTCACCATAATCCTCACTCTATCCCTAAACCTAACACTAACCTTCACCATAACCCTAACCCTAACCATCACCCTAAACCTAATCCTCACCCCCACCCTCACCCTCAGCCTAACCCTAAGCCTAAGCCTAACCCTAACCCTAAACCTCACACTCACCCTCACCCTAACCCTAATCCTAACCCTAACCCTAACCCTAAACCTCAACCTAACCCTCACCCTAAACTTAACCCTAACACAAACCCTAACCATCGACCTAACGCTCCAACTGAAACTAAATCTAACCATAAACCTCACAATCACCCTAACCCTCACCCTCACCATAACTCTAACCCTAACCCTAACTATAACAGTAATCCTAACCCTAAACCTAACCCTAACCCTAACGTTAATGCTAACACTCAACCTCACCCTAACCCGAATCCTAACCCTAAACCTCACCCTAACCCTAACCCTCACCCTCACCGGAACCCTAACCCTCATCCTAACCCTCACCCTAACCCCAAACCTAATCCTAAACCTTACACTAAAACAAACCCTAATCCTCACATTCACCCTAATCCTCACCCTAACACTAATCGTAACCCTAATCATCATCCTAACCCTCACACGAACCCTAACACTAACCCTCATCCTTACCCTAACCCAAACCCTCAACCTAATCCTAACACTTACACTCACCCTAATCCTAAACCTAACAATCACCCTACCCCTAAACTTAACCGAACCCTAACTCTCACCCTAACCCTAACCATCACACTCACCCTCACCCTCACCATAATCGTAATACTAACCCTAACCCTAACCCTCACACTAATCCCTAACCTAACATTAACCCTATCCCTAAACCCCACCCTAACCCTAACCCTAACCCTCACCCTCATCCTCAGCCTCAGCCTAAACCTAAGCCTAAACCTAACCCTAAACCTAACCCTCAAACTCACCCTAACCCTTACTCTAATCCTAATCCTAACTCTAACCCTAATCCTCACCATCACCCTAACCGTTACCCTAACCCTAACTCGAAAACTAAACCTAAAACTAAACCTCAACCTCAGCCTCACCCTTAAACTAACTCTAACCCTAAACCTCACCCTCACCCTAAACCTAACCCTAACCCTAAACCTAACCCTAAACCTAAACCTCACCCTCAGCCTAGCCCTCACCCTAACCCTAATTCTAAACTTCATCCTAACCCTCACCCTAACACTAACCCTAACCCTCACCCTTACTCTCAACTTAACCCTAACCCTAATCCTAAACCTCACCCTAACCCTAACACTCACCTTCAACCTCACCCTTAGCCTAACCTTTAACCTAAACCTAAACCTAACCTAACACACTCACTCACCCTCAGCTTAACCCTATGCCTAATCCTATCCCTCACCCTCACCCTCAGTGTAATCCAAAGCCTAACCCTAACCAGAACCTTAACCCTCACACTCACTCTAACCCTTACCCTAATCCTAATCCTAACCAGAAACCTAAGCCTCACCCTCATCTTCAGCTTAACCCTAATTCTAACCCTATAACTAACACTCACACTAACCCTCACCCTAACCCTAACCATAAACCTCAACCTATTCCTAGCCCTCACTCTAACCCTAATCCTAACCCTAACCCTCATCCTAACCCTCCCCATAACCCTAACCCTAACCCTCACCCTAACCATAACCCTCACCCTCACCCTCATCCTGAGCCTAAACCTAAGCCCAACCCTAAACCTAACCCTAACCCTCACACTCACCCTAACTCTAAACCTATTCCTAATCCTAACCCTAACCCTCACCCTAAACCTAACACTCACCCTCAACCTCAGTCTAACCCTAAGCCTATCCCTAACCCTAACACTAACCCTCAAACTCACCCTAACCCTAAACCTAATCCTAATCCTAACCCTAACTCTAACCCTCACCCTCAACCTAACCCTCATCTTAAGCCTAACCCTAACATTAATCCTAAACCTAATTCTCACCCTCAGCCTCATCCTAACCCTAACTCTAACACTAAACCTCACCCTGACACTAAACTTAACCCTAACCCTATAACTACACCTCATCCTAGCCCTAAACCTAAGGCTCACCCTCACCCTCACCATAACCTTAACGATAACCCTAATGCTTACTATAATCCTAACCCAAACACTAACCCTCACCCTAACCATAACCCTCACCCTAACCCTAACCCTCACCCTAACCATAACTCTCACCTTAAACCTAACCCTCAACCTAACACTTACCTTCACCCTAACACTAACTCTAACCCTAACACTAACACTCACACTAACCCTAACCATCACACTAACCCTAAACTTCACCCTAACACTAACCCTGAACCTCACCCTCTTCCTAGCCAGCACCCTAACCCTAACCCTCATCCTCACCCTAAACCTCACACTAACCCTAACACTAATCCTCAATCTAACCCTCACCTTCACCCTAAAGCGAACACTAACCCTCACCCTAAACCTAAACCTAACCCTTACCATAACCCTCACCCTCAGCCTAACCCTCAACTTTACCCTTACCGTCACCCCCAAGCTAACCCGCACCCTAACCCTAACTGTACCCGTAAACCTCACCCTCACTCTAACCCTAACTCTAACCCTAACCCCAACACAAACCCCACCCTAACCCTAAACCTAAACTTAAACCTCACCCTCACACTAACCCTATCCCTTACCCTAACCCTAATCCTAACCCTAACCCTCAACCTAAACCTCCCCCTAACCCTAACCCTCACCCTCAACCTCACCCTCAGCCTAACCGTAAGCCTAACCCTATACCTAAACCTAACACACACACTCACCCTCACTCTAACCCAAATCCTATCCCTAACACTAAACCTAACCCTAACCCTCCCCCTAACTCTAACTGTAACCCTAAACCTAAATATAACCCTTATCCTAACCCTCAACCTAAACCTCACCCTAACCCTAACTTTAACCCTAAAGCTCAACCTCACCCTAACCCTAACTCTAACCTTAACCCAAATCCTAAACCTCACCCTAACACTAATCCTAACCCTAACATACACCCTCACCCTCAGCCTAATCCTAAGCCTATCCCTAACCCTAACCCTCACACTCACCCTAACCCTAACTGTAATCCTAAACCTCACCCTCACCCTAAACCTCATCCTAACACTAAACCTAACCCTCAACCTCACCCGCAACATAACCGTCACCCTGACCCAAACCTCACCCTAAGATTTACCCTCATCGTAACACTAACCCTAACGGTAACACTAACCTAACACTAACACTAACCCTCACCCTAACCCTAACACTCACCCTCAACCTCAGCCTAACCCTAAGCCTATCAGTAAACCTAACCCTAACCCTCACACTCACCTTAACACTAACACTAATCCTACTCCTAACCCTGACCCTAACCCTCACCCTCAACCTAACCCTCAACTTAAGCCTAACCCTAACATTAATCCTAACCCTAACCCTCACCCTCAGCCTCACCCTAACCCTAACTCTAACACTAAACCTCACCCAAACACTAACCCTAAATCTAACCCTAAAACTCACCCTCAACCTAACCCTAATCCTAACACTACCCCTCACCCAAACACGAACCCTAACACTCACCCTCATGCTCGGCCTAAGCCTAAGCCTAAGCCTAAGCCTAACCCTAACCCCAATCCTCACCCTAACACTAACTGTAACCCTAAACCTCACCCTCACCCTAAACCTCACCCTAATACTAACCCTAACCCTCACCCTCAACCGCACCATAACCGTAACCTTAAACCAAACCCTAAAAATAACCCTAACCCTAATCCTAACGCTCACCCTAACCATAACCTTCACCCTGACCCAAACCCTCACCCTAAGATTTACCCTAACCATAACACTAACCCTAACGCTAACACTAACCTCACACTAACACTAACCATAAATTTAACCCTAAACCTCAACCTCACCCTAACCCTAACCCTAACCCTAACCCTAACCCTAAACCTCCACCTAACCATAACCCTCACACTCACCCTAAACATCACCCTAACCCTAAACCTCAGCCTAACACTAACCCCAATCCTTACCCTCAACCTAGACTTCACCATAACCCTAACCTTAACCATCACCTAACCCTAATCGTCACCCCCACCCTCACCCTCAGCCTAACTGTAACCCTAACCGTAACCCTCACCCTTATCGTACCGCTCAACCTCACCCTAACCCTAACCTTTACCCTTACCATTACCCCCACGCTAACCCCCACACTAACACTAAGCCTAATATTCACCCTCACTGTAACCGTAACCCTAATCCTAAACCTAACAATAATGCTAACCCTAACCCTAACCCTCACACTAACCATAACATGCACCGTAACCCTAACCCTCACCCTAACACATACCCTCACCCTAACACTAAACCTAACCGTAGCATTAATCCTCACACTAACCTTAACCCTTACCCTAATGCTAAACCGCACCCTCACCCTAATCATAACCCTAATCCTCTCCCTCACCCTAGCCCTCACCCTAACCTTAATCCTAACACTATCCTACATCCTAACCCTCCCCCTAACACTTACCCTAACACTCACCCAAACCCTAATCCTCACCCTCAGCCTAACCTGAAGCCTAACCTTAAACCTAACTCTAACACACACACTCAACCTCACCTTAATCCTAATCCTAACCCTAATCCTCACCCTCACCCTCAGTGTAACCCTAAGCCTAACCTTAAACTTAACCGTAACCCGCACACTCACCCTAACCCTTACCCTAATCCTAATCCTAAACCTAAACCTCACCCTAAAGCTAACCCTAAACCTCACCCTCAGCCTAGCCCTAACCCTAACCCTAATCCTTGTCCTAACCCTCATCCTAACCCTCCCCATAACCTGAACCCTAACCCTCACCCTAACCCTAACACTCACCCTTACCCTCAATCTAACCCTGACCCTTACACTCACCCTAAACCTGACACTAACTGGAACCCTAACACTCACCCTCAGCTTCACCCTAACCCTAACTCTAACAGTAAACCTCACCCTCACCCTAACCATAACCCTAACCCTAACCCTCACCCTAAACCTAAACCTCACCCTCACTGTAACCCAAACCCTCGTCCTAACCCTCATCCTAATGCTATCCTTAACCCTAAACCTTAACCTAACACTAACCCTAGTTCTCACCCTCACTCTATCCTTCACTCTAACACAAATCTTAACCCTAATCCTCATCCTAACCCTCACCCTAACCCTAAAACTAACCCTCATCCTTAACCTAACCCAAACCTTCAACCTAACAGTAACCCTAATGATCACCATAACCCTAACCCTAAACCTCACCCTAACCCTGAACTTAATCGAACCCTAACTCTTACCCTAACCCAAAACCTCAACCTAACCCTAACCCTAACACTCACCATAACCCTAACCCTAATCCTAACACTCACATTAACCATCACCCTAACACTAAACCAAACCCAAACCCTAACACAAACCTTCACCCTCAACCTCACCCTTAGCCTAACTATTAGCCTAAACCTAAACCTAACCCTAACACACACACTCACCCTCACCCTAAACAAATCCTAACCCTAACCCTCACCATTACCCTAACTCTAACCACAAACCTCACCTTCATCCTAACCCTCATTCTAACTCTAACCCAAACCCTAAACCTCACCCTAACCCTAACCCTATACCTCACCCTCACCGTAACCCAAACCCTAAACCTAAACCTAACAATCACCCTAACCGTAATCCTAACACTCACCCTAACCATAACCCTCACATTAACCCAAACCCTCACCCTAAAACTTACCATCACCCTAATACTAACCCTAACCCTAACACTAACCCTCAAACTAACCATAACCATAAACCTAACCCTAAACCTCAACCTAACCCTCAACCTCACCCTATCTCTAACACTAAGCCTATCCGTAACCCTAACCCTAGCCCTCCCCCTAACCCTATATCTAACCCTAAACCTCAACCTCACACTAACCTTAAACCTAACCCTAAACCCCACCCTAACTCTAACCCTAACCCTCACCCGCACCCTCACCCTCACCATAACTCTAAACGTAACCCTAACAATAACACTAACCCTAACCCAAACCATCACCCTAACCCTAATACTCACCCCCACCCTCACCCTCAGCCTAACCCTAAGACTAAGACTAGCCCTCACCCTAGCCATCACACTCACCCTCACGCTAACCCAAATACTAATCCTAACCCAATCCCTAAACCTCAACCTAACCCTCACCATCCCATAACCCTAACACTAACAATAACAATAAACCTCACCCTAACCCTCCCCCTAACCCTAACTCTATCCCTAAACCTCACCCTCACCCTAACCCTAACCCTAAACCAACCCCTAAACCTCAACCTCACCCTACCCCTCACTCTAACCCTAATCCTAAAACTAAACCTCATCCTAACCCTCACCCTCAACCTAACCCTAACCCTCATCCTCACTCTAAACCTCACACTAACCCTATCCCTAATCCTCAATCTAATCCTCACCCTAACCATAACCCTAACCCTAACCCTAACCCTAAATCAAACCCTAACCCTCACCCTTATCTTAACCCTCACCATTAGCCTAAACCTCACCTTTACTCTTACCATCATCCTCACCCTAACCTACACCCTAACCCTAAAGCTCATCCTAACTTTCACACTAACCGTAAACCTAACCATCACTCTAAACCTAACCCTCACTCTCAAACTCATGCTCAGCCTAACCCTAAGCCGAAGCTTAACCCTTACCCTAACCCTCACCCTCACCCTAGCCTTCACCTTAACCCTAATCCTAATCCTAACCCTCACCCTAGCCCCAACCCTAACCATCACGATAAACCTAATCTTCACCTCCACCCTCACACTCAGCCTAACCCTGAGCCTACACCTAAGACTAACCCTAACCCTCACCCTCACCCTCACACTCACCCTACTCCTAACACTAACCCTAACCCTAACCCTAAACCTCAACCTAACCCTCCAACTAACCCTAAATCTAACCTAAACCTCACCCTCACCCTAACCCTAATCCTAACCTTAACCCTAAACCTCAACCTAACACTAACCCTAACCCTCACCCTCACCCTCACCGTAACTCTAACCCTAACACTAACAGTAACACTAACCCTAACGCAAACAATCACCCTAACCCTAATCCTCACCCCCACCCTCACCCTCAGCCTAACCCTAAGCCTAAGCCTAGCCGTCACCCTAATGGTCACCCTCATCCTCACCCTAACCCTAATACTAAACCTAACCCTATCCCTAAACCTCAACCGATCACTCATCATCCCCTAACCCTAACACTAACAATAACCGTAAACCTCCCGCTAACCCTCCCCCTAACACTAACTCTAAACCTAAACCTCATCCTCACCCTAACCCTAACCCTAAACCTCACGCTAAACCTCACCCTAACCCTAACCCTAACCCTCACCCTCAATCTCACCGTAACTGTAAACCTAACCCTAAAAATAACACTAACCCTAACCCTAACCCTAACATTAACCATAACCCTCACCTTCAGCCTCAATCTAAGTGCAAACTTAACCCTAACCATAACACTAACAATAACCCTAATCCTAACCCTAACCCTAATGCTATACCCCACCCTCACCCTCAGCCTAACCCTAAGCCTAAACCTAACCCGAACCCTAACTGTAAACCTAACCCTAAACCTAACCCTAACCCTAAACCCAAGCCTAAACCTAACCCTAATCATTTGCCTCACCCTCACCCTAACCAAAACCTAACCATCACCCTCACCCTAACCCTAACACTGACCCTCAGACTCACACTCAAACTAACCCTAACCCTAATCCTAACCCTCATCCTAACCCTCACCCTAGTCCTCACCCTAACACTAATCCTAACCCTAACACTAATCCTAACCCTAAACCTCATCCTAAACCTCACCTTAACCCTAACCCTAACCTGCACCCTAACCCTAACCCTAAACCTCACACTCATGATTGGCCTAAGCCTAAGCCTAAGCATAAGCATAACGCTAACCCAAACCATCACACTAACACTAACCCTAACACTAACCCTAACTCTAACCGTAAAACTCACTCTCACCCTAACCCTAACACTAACACTTACCCTAAACCTAAACCTCATACTAACCCTAACCCTAACCCTCACCCTCACCCTCACCATAACCGTAACCCTAAACCTAACAATAACCCTAACCCAAACCCTAACACTCAACCTAACCATAACCCTCACCCTGACCCTAACCCTCACCCTAACACTTACCCTCAGCCTAACACTAACCCGAAACCTAACACTAACCCTCACACTAACCCTAATCATGACCCTAACCCTAAACCTCACCCTAAACCTAAACCTAACCCTCACCCTCACCCTAGCCCTCACCCTACCCCTAACCCTCATCCTCACCCTAAACCTCACACTAACCCTAACACTAATCCTCAATCTAACTATCACCCATACCCTTCCCATAACCCTAACCCTCAACCTAACCCTAAATCTCACCCCACTATAACCCTCAACCTCAGCCTAACCCTCACGTTTACACTTACCAGCACCCCCACGCTAATCCTTACCCTAAACTTAACCCTCACCCTAACTCTCACCCTAACCCTAATGACACCACAAAAACTCATCCTCACCTTAACCCTAACCTTAACCCTAACCCTCATCCTCAAACTAAACCTGAAACTAACCCTAACCCTAAACCTCAATTTAACCCTCATCCTAACCCTAATCCTAACCCTTACCCTAACACTAAACCTAACCCTAACATTCACCCTTATCTTAACCCTAACCCTCTGCCTAAACCTCACTTTTACCCTTACCATCATGCTCACCCTAAACCTCCTCCTAACCCTAAACCTCATCCAAACCCTCACCCTAACCGTAAACCTAACCGTCACCCTAACACTAACCATCACCCTCACACTAGCACTCACCCTAACACTAATCCTAACCCTAACCATCATCCTAACCCTAAACGTAAACCTCACCCTCACCCTCACCCTAAGCCTAATCCTAACCCCACCCTCAACCTAATCCTAACCCTCAAACTCACCGAAACCCTAACCCTAAAGCTAAACCTTACCATCACCCTCAACCTCACCCTCAGCCTAACGCTAAGCCTAACCCTAAACCAAACCCTAACACACACACTCACCCTCACCCTAACCGTAATCCTAACCCTAACCCTAACCCTAAACCTCCCATTAACTCTCACCGTAAGCCTAAACCTAACATTAACCCTAACCCTAACCCTCAACCTAACCCTCACCCTAACCCTAACTCTAACCCTAAACCTCACTCTCACTCTAAACCTCACCCTAACCCTAACCCTAACCCTCACCCTCACTCGCACTATAACCATAACCTTAAACCGAACCCTAACAATAACCCTATCACCAATCCTAACCCTCACACTAACCATAACCCTCACCCTGACACAAACCCTCACCCTAAGACGTACCCTCACTGTAACACTAACCCTAATGCTAACGCTAACCCTCACACTAACACTAACCCTAAATCTAACCCTAAAGCTCAACCTCACCCTAATCCTAACCCTAACCCTAACCCTAAACCTCACCCTAACCCTAACCCTCACCCTCACCCTCACCGAAACCGTAACACTATCCCAAACCCTAACAATAAACATAACCCTAACCCTTACACTCACCCTAACCATAACCCTCACCCTAACCCTAATGCTCACCCTAACACTTACCCTCACCTTAACACTAAACCTAACACTAACACTAACACGCACACTAACCCTAAACAATACCCTAACCCTAAACCTCAACCTAACACTAACCCCAACCCTCACACTCACCCAAGCCTTCACCCTAATCCTAACCCTCATCCTCACCCTAAACCTCACACTAACCCTAACACTAATCCTCAATCTAACCCTCAACCTCACCCTAAAGCTAACACTAACCCTCACCCTAACCCTAACCCTCATCCTTACTGTAACCCTCAGCCTCAGCCTAACCCTCAACTTTACCCTTACTGTCACCCCCACGCTAACACACACCCTAACCCTAACCCTCACCATAACCCGAACTGTACCACTAAACCTCACCCTCATCATAAACCTAACTCTAACCCTAACCCTAACACTAAACCTTACCCTAACCCTAACCCTAACCCTCACCATCACCATAACCGTAACCCTAACCCTAAACCTAACAATAACCCTAAAACTAACCCTAACCCGCACACTAACCATAACCCGCACCCTAATGCTAACCCTAACCCTAACACTAACCCTCACACTAACCCTAAACCTCACCCTAATCCTAAACCTCACCCTTAACCTAACCAAAACACTAATCCTCACCTTCACCCTAGCCCTCACCCTAACCCTAATTCTAACCATCACCCTGACCCTAACCCTAACCTTCATCCTCACCCTAAATCTCACACTAACCATAACCCTAATCCTCAATCTAATCCTCACCTAACCCTAACCTTAACCTTTACCCTAACCCTAAACTTAACCCTAAACCTCACCCTTATCTTAAACCTGACCCTTGGCCTAAACCTCACCTTTACCCTTAACATCATCCTCACCCTAACCGTAAACCTCATCCTAAAACTCACCCTAATTGTAAACCTAAACATCACCCTAACCCTAACCCTCACCCTCAAGCTCATGCTCAGCCTAAACCTAAGCCTAAGCCAAAACCTTACACTAACCCTCACACTCACCCTAGCCCTCACCCTAAACCTAATCCTAATCCTAACCCTCATCTTAACCCTCACCCTAGCCCTAATGCTAACCATCACCCTAAACCTAATCTTCACCCATACCCTCACCCTCAGCCTAATCTTAAGGTTAAGCCTATCCCTAAACTTAACCATCACACTCACCCTTACGCTCATCTTAATCCTAACCCTAACCAAAAACCTAAACCTCAACCTAACCCTCACCTTATCCTTAACCCTAAAACTAACCCTAAGCCTAACCCTAGACCTAACCCTCCAACTAACCCTGAATCTAACCCTAAACCTCACCCTCACACTAACACTAATCCTAACACTAACCCTAAACCTCACCCTAACCCTAACCCTCACCCTCACCCTCACCCTCACCCTCACCATAACTCTAACCCTAACCCTAAAAATAACACTAATCCTAACCCGAAACCTAACCCTAACCCTAACCCTAACCCTAATCCTAACACTCATCCTCAGGCTAAACCTAATCCTAAACCTAACCCTCACCCTAACCCAAACCCTAAACCTAAACCTTAATCTAAAAGTAACCCTAACCCTCAACCTCACCCTAGCCCTCACCCTAACCCTAATCCTCAACCTTACACTCACACTAACCCTAAACTTAACCCTCACCCTAGCCCTAACCCTAAGCCTAATCTTCAATGTAACCCTAAACCTCATGCTCAACTTAACCATAACCATAACCCTTACCCTAACCCTAAACATAATTGAACCCTAACTCTCACCCTAACCCTAACCCTAACCCTAAACCTTAATCTAACACTAACCCTAACCCTGATCCTCACCCTCACCCTCAGCCTAACCCTAAGCCAAACCCTAACCCTAGACCTAATGCTCACACTCACCCTAAACCTTACCCTAAACCTAATCCTAACCCTAACACTAACCCTCACCCTCAACCTAACCCTCACCCTAACCCTAAAACTAACACTAACCCTAACCCTAACCCTCAACCTCAGCCTCATCCTACCCCTAACACTAACCGTAAACGTCACCCTCACCCGAACACTAACCCTACCCCTAAACCTAAACCTCACCCTAAACCTAACCCTAACCCTAAACTTCATCCTCAGCCTAGCCCTCAACCTAACACTAATCCTAACCCGAACCCTCATCCTAACCCACACCCTAACACTAATCATAACCCTCATGCTCACCCTAACCTTAATCCGAACCCTCACCGTAACCCTTACCTTCACCCTCAACCTAACCTTAAACTTAACCCGAACACTAACTCTCACCCTTACCATAATCCTAACCCTCAAGCTAACCCTAACCCTAAACCTCATTCTCACTCTAGCCTCACCCACCACTAATCCTAACCCTATCCCTTTTCCTAAACCTCCCCCTAACCCTTATCCTAACCCTCACCCTAACACTAACCCTCAGCCTCAAACTCACTCTCAGCCTAACCCTAAGCCTAACCCTAAACCAAACCTAACAACACACTCACCCTCAACCTAAACCTCACACTAACCCTAACCCTCATCCTAACCCACCCCATAACCCTAACCCTAACACTAACACTAAACCACACACTCACCCTCAGCATAATCCTAAGCCTAAGCCTAACCCTAACCCTCACACTCACCCTAAACCTAACCCTAAACCTCACCCTAACACTAACCCTCACCCTCAACCTCAGCCTTACCCAAAGCCTTACCCTAACCCTAACCCTAATCCTCACCCTCACCTTAACCTTAATCCTACTACTAACCCAAATCCTAACCCTCAAACTAAACCTCACCTTAAGCCTAAGCCTATCATTAATACTAACCCTAACCCTCACCCTCAGCATCACCCAAACACTAACTCTAACACTAAACCTCACCCTGACCCTAAACCTAAACCTCACCCTCACCCTAGCCCTCACCCTAACCCTAATCCTAACACTAAACCTCATCCTAACCCTCCCCCTAACCCTTACCTTAACCTCACCCTAACACTAACCCTTACCCTCAACCTCACCCTCAGCCTAACCCTAAGCCTAATCCTAAACCTAATTCTAGCACACAAATTCACCCTCACCCTAACCCTAATCCGAAGCCTAAACCTCACGCTCACCCTCACCCTCAGTGTAACCCTAAGCCTAAACCTAACCCTAACCCTAACCCTCACACTCACCCTAACCCTAACCCTAAACCTCACCCTAACCCTAACCCTAAACCTCACCCTCACCCTATTACTCACCCTAACACTAATCCTAACCCTAACCCTCATACTAACCCTGCGCCTAACCCTAACACTAACTCTCACCATAACCCTAACCCTCATTCTCACCCTCACACTAACTCTAATCCTAACCCTAACCCTAAACCTCACCCTAACCCAAACCCTAACCCTCACCCTCGCCTTCCCCTCACCATAACTCTAACCCTAACCCTAACAAGAACACTAATCCTAACCCTAATCCTAACCCTAACTGTAATCCTAACACTCACCCTCTTGCTAACCATAATCCTAACCCTAACCCTCACCGCAACCCTAATCCTCACCCTCACCCTAACCCTAATCCTAACCCTAACCTTAAACCTCACCCGAACCCTAATCCTCACCCTCACCCTCACCATAACTCTAACCCTAACCCTAACAATAACACTAATCCTAAACCGAAACCTAACCCTAACCTTAACAGTAATCCTAACACTCACCCTCAAGCTAACCCTAATCCTAAACCAAACCCTTACCCTAACCCTAATCATCACCCACACCATAACCCTAACCCTCAAACTAACCCTCACCCTAACTGTAACCCTAACCCTAAACTTTAATCTAACACTAACCCTAACCCTCAAACTCACCTTATCCCTCACCCTAACCCTAATCCTAACCCTAATCCTCATCCTTACCCTCACCCTAACCCTAAACTTAACCCTCACCCTAGCCCTAACCCTAAGCCTAATCCTCAACTTAACCCTAAACCTCATGCTCACCATAACCCTAACCCTAACACTCAACCTAACCCTAAACATAACCGAACCCTAACTCTCACTCTCACCCTAACCCTAACAATCACCCTAACTCTAACCATCACCCTCATCCTAACCCTAATCCTAAACCTAAACGTAAACCTCACCCTAACCCTAACCCTCATTCTCACCCTCACCCTCCCCATAAATCTAACCCTAACCCTAACAATAACAATTATCCTAACCTGAAACCTAACCCTAACCCTAACCCTAACCCTAATCCTAACACTCATCCTCAGGCTAACCCTAATCCTAAACCTAACCCTCACCCTAAACGTAATCATCACCCTGACCGTAACCCTAACCCTCAAACTTACCATCACCCTCACCCTAACCCTAAACCTTAATCTAACACTAACCCTAACCCTCACCCTCACCCTAGGCTTCACCCTAACCCTAATCCTAACCCTAATCCTCATCCTTACCCTCACCCTCACCCTAACCTTAACCCTCACCCTAGATCTAAACCTAAGCCTAATCCTCAACATAATCCTAAACCTCATGCTCACCTTAACCCTAACCATAACCCTCACCCTAACGCTAAATATAACCGAACCCTAAATTTCACCCTAACCCTAACCCTAACCCTAAACCTTAATCTAACACTAACCCTAACCCACACCCTTAACCTCAGCCTAACCCTAAGCCAAACCCTAATGCTCACACTCACCCTAATGCTCACACTCACCCTAACCCTTACCCTAAAGCTAAACCTAACCCTAAACCTAACCCTCACCCTCAATCCTAACCCTCACCCTAACCCTAAATCTTACACTAACCCTAACCCTAACCCTCAACCTCAGCCTCATCCTACCCCTAACTCTAAACATAAACGTCACCCTCAGTCTAACACTAACCCTATCCCTAACCCTAAACCTCACCCTAACCCTAACCCTAACCCTAAATCTCACCCTCACCCTAGCCCTCACCCTAACACTAATCCTAACCCTAACCCTCATCCTAACCTTCACCCTAACACTAACCATAACCCTCAAGCTCACCCTAACCCTAATCCGAACCCTCACCCTCAACCAAACCCTAACCTTCACCCTCATCGTAACCCTTACCTTAACCCTCAACCTAACCCTAAACATTACCCGAACACTAACTCTCACCCTTAACATAATCCTAACCCTCAAGCTAACCCTAACCCTAAACCTCATTCTCACCCTAGCCACACCCAACCATAATCCTAACCCTATCCCTTTTCCTAAACCTCCCCCTAATCCTTACCCTAACCCTCACCCTAACCCTAACCCACAGCCTCACCCTCATCCTCAGCCTAAACCAAAGCCTAAGCCTAACCCTAACCCTAACCCTAACTTCACCCTCAGCCTAACCCTAAGCCTAACCCTAAACCTAACCCTACTCACACACTCACCCTCATCCTAAACCTCACACTAACCCTAAACCTGATCCTAACCCTCCCCATAACCCTAACCATAACCCAAACACTAACCCACACCTTCACCCTCAGCATAATCCTAAGCCTCACCCTAACCCTAACCCTAAACCTCACACTCACCCTAACCATACCCCTAAACTTCACCCTTACCCTAACCCTCAACCTCAACCTCAGCCTAACCCTAAGCATATACCTAAACCTAACCCTAACCCTGACCCTCACCCTAACCCTAAACCTACTCCTAACCCTAAACCTAACCCTCACCCTCAACCTAAACCTCACCTTAAGGATAAGCCTAACATTAATCCTAACCTTAACCCTCGCCCTCAGCCTCACCCTAACACTAACTCTAACACTAAACCTCACCCTGACCCTAAACCTAAACCTCACCCTCACCCTAGCCCTAATCCTAACACTAACCCTCATCCTAACCCTCCCCCTAAGTCTTGCACAAACCCTCACCCTACCCCTAACCCTCACCCTCAACCTCACCCTCAGCCTAACCCTAAGCCTAACCCTAAACCTAACTATAACACACACACTCACCCTCACCCTAACCCTAATCCTAACCCTAAACCTCACCCTCACCCTCACCCTCAGTTTAACCCTAAGCCTAAGCCTAACCCTAACCCTAACCTTCACACTCACCCTAACCCTTACCCTAATCCTAAACCTAACCCTATCCCTCACCCTCAGCCTCAGCTTAACCTAACTCTAACCCTAAACCTCACCCTCACCCTAACCCTAACCCAAAACCTAACCTTAAACCTCACCCTAACTCTAACCCTAAACCTCACCCTCACCCTAGCCCTAAACCTCACCAGCACCCTAGCCCTCAACCTAACCCTAATCCTAACCCTAAACCTCACCCTAACCCTCCCCCTAACCCTAACCCTAACCCTCACCCTAACCCTAACCCTAACCCGCACCCACACCCTCCCCCTCCTCCTCACCATAACTCTAACCCTAACCCTAACAATAACACTAACCCAAACCCGAATCATCACCCTAACCTTAATTCTCACCCCCACCCTCACCCTCAGCCTAACCCTAAGCCTAAGCCTAACCCTCACACTAACCCTCATACTCACCCTCACCCTAACCCTAATCCTAAACCTAACCCTATCCCTAAAGCTCAACCTAACCCTCAACCTCTCCCTAACCATAACACTAAACCTAACGCTGACCCTCACCCTAAACCTCCCCCTCACCCGAACTAACCCTAAACCTCACCCTCACCCTAACCCTAACCCTTACCCTAAAACTCACTCTAAACCTCACCCTAACCAAAACCCTCACCCTCACCCTCAACCTCACCGTAACTCTAACCCTAAACCTAACATTAACACTAACCCTAACACGAACACTAAACCTGACCCTAACCATAACCCTCACCCTCAGCCTCACCCTCACCGCAAACTTAACCCTAATCATAACACTAACAATAAACCAAACCCAACCCCTAACCCAAAACCTAATCCGCACCCCTACCCTCACCCTCACCCTCAGCCTAACCCTAGGCCTAAGCCTAACGCTAACCCTAACACTCACCATAATCCTACTTAACCCTAAACCTAACCCTAACCCTAACCCTAAACCTAACCCTAATCCTCAGCTTCACCCACACCCTTACACAAACCCTAACCCTAACCCTCACCCTAACCCTAAGCCTACACCTAACCCTAACCCTAACCCTAACATTTACCCTCACCCTAACACTAACCCTAACTCTCACCCTAACCCTAAACCTCACCCTAAACCTAACCCTCATCTTCACTCTTAACCTCACACTAACCCTAACCCTAATCCTCAATCTATCCCTCACCCTCACCCTAACTCTCACCCTAACCCTAACCCTCATCCAAACACTCACCCTAACCCGAACCCTATCCATCACCCTAACCCTAAACCTCACCCTCACACTCACCCTCAGACAAAACCTAAGCCTAAGCCTAACCCTAACCCTAATACTCACCCTCACCCTAGCCCTTCCCTAAACCTAATCCTAACCCTAACCCTCATCATAACCCTCACCCTAACCCTAATCCTAACCATCACCCAAAACCTATTCCTAACCCCCCAAGATCACCCTCAGCCTAAACCTAAGTCTAAGCCTAACCCTAGCCCTAACCCTCACCCTCAGCCTCACCCTCAATGCAAACTCAACCCAAAAAATAACACTAAAAATAACCCTAATTTAAACCCTAACCTAACCCTAATCCTCACCCCCACCCTCACCCTCAGCCTAACCTTAAGCGTAACCCTAGGCCTAACCCTAACCTTCACTGTAACCCTAACCCTAATCCTAACCCTAAACCTAATCCTAAACCTAACCCTAGTCCTCAGCCTCAACCTCACCCTAACCCAAACCCCAACCCTAGCCCTCACCCTAACCCTAAAACTCACCCTCACGCTCACAGTAACCGTAACCCTAAACCTAACCCTAACAATAGCCCTAACCCTAATATTAACCCTCATCCTAACCATAATCCTCACCCAAACCCAAACCCTCAACCTAACAATTACCCTCACCCTAACACTAACCCTAACCCTAACACTAACACTCACACTAACCCTAACCCTATCCCTAAACCTAAACCTCAAACTAACCCTCAACCTCACCCTAACCCTAACACTAAAACTATCCCTAACCCTCACCTTAACCCTCTCCCTAACCCTATATCTAACCCTAAACCTCACACTCACCATAACCCTAACCCTAACCCTAAACCCCATCCTTACCCTAAACCTAACCCTCAACCGCACCCTCACCCTCACTGTAACTCTAACCGTAACCCTAACAATAACACTAACCCTAAACCGAACCATCACCCTAACCCTAATCCTCACCCCCACCCTCAATCTCAGCCTAACCCTAACCCTAACCCTCACCCTAACACTTACCCTCACCCTAACACTAACCCTAACCCTAACACTAAACCTCACACTAACCCAAACGCTAACACTCTCCCTCAACCTAGCCCTCACTCTAAAGCTAATCCTCAATCTAACCCTCACCCACACCCTTCCCCTAACTCTAACCCTGACGCTAACCCTAATTCTACCCCTAAACCTCACCCTCACCCTAACCCTAACTGTAACCCTAAACCTAACACTAAACCTCACCCTCACCCTAAACCTAACCCTCACCCTAAACCTAACCCTCACCCTCACCCTCACCCTCAGCCTAAACCTAAGGCTAACACTGACCCTAACCCTAACCCTCACACTCACCCTAACCCTGACCCTAATCCTAAACCTAACCCTAAACCTAACCCTCACCCTCACCCTAACCCTAATCCTAACCCTAACCCTAACCCTCAACCTCAGCTTCACACTAACCCTAATTCTAACACTAAACCTCACCCACATCCTAAAATAACACTAACCCTAACCCTAACCCTCCCCCTAACTCTCAACCTAACCCTAACCCTAACACTAACCCTAACCCTAAACCTCAACCTAACCCTCACCCTAACCCTCAATCTATCCCTAAAACTCACCCTCTCCCTAACCCTCACTGTAACCCAAACCCAAACCCTAATCCTCACCCTGACCCTAAACTAACCCTCACCCTCACCCTCACAGTAACCGTAACCCTAAACCTAACACTAACCCTATCCCTAACCCTCACCCTAACCCTCTCCCTAACCCTATATTTAACCTTAAAACTCACCCTCACCCTAACCCTTACCCTAACCCTAAAGCACACCCTAACCCTAAACCTAACCCTCATCCGCACTCTCACTCTCACTGTAACTCTAACCCTAACCCTAACAATAACACTAACCCTAACCCGAACAATCACCCTAACCCTAATGCTCACCACCACCCTCACCCTCAGCCTAACCCTAACCCTAACCCTAACACTATCCCTAATCCTCACACCCACCCTCACCCTCAGCCTAACCCTAAGTCTAAGTCTAACCCTCACCCTCACCCTAACCCTAACCCTCACCCAAACCCTAATCCTCAACCTAACCATCACCCTAACCCTAACTCTACCCCATAACCTCACACTCACCATCAGCCTAAACATAAGGCTAAGCCTAAGCCTAATCCTAAAACTCTCACTCACAATTACCATAACCCTAATCCTAACCCTAACCCTAACCCTAACCCACACCCTCACCTTAACCCTCACCCTAACCCTAACACTAACCCTAAACCTAACCCTCACCCTCAGCCTTCTAAAACTAAACCTCACCCACATCTTAACGCTAACGCTAACCCTAACCCTAACTCTAAACCTCCCCCTAACTCTCAACCTAACGCTAACACTAACACTAACCCTAACCCTAAAACTCAACCTAACCCTCAACCTCACCCTAACCCTAACACTAACCCTATCCCTAACCCTCACATTAACCCTCTACCTAACCCTATATCTAACCCGAAACCTCACACTCACCCTAACCCTAACCCTAAACCCCACCTTAACCCTAACCCTAACCCTCACCCTCACCCTCAAACTCACTGTAACTATAACCTTAACCCTAACAATAACACTAAACCTAACCCAAACCATCACCCTAAACCTAATGCTCACCCCCACCCTCACACTCACCCTAACCCTAAACCTAACCATAACACTAACCCTAATTCTCACCCCCAACCTCACCCTCACCCTAACCCTAAGCCTAAGGCTAACCCACACCGTCACGCTCACCCTAACCCTAGTCCTAAACCTAACCCTATCCCTAAACCTCAAACTAACCCTCACCCTCACCTTCACCCTAACAGTCACTCTAACTGTAAACGTAACCATCAACCTAAACCTAACCCTCACTCTCACCCTAGCCATCACCCTAAACCATCCTAATCCTAACCCTCATCCTAACCCTCACCCTAACACTAACCCTAGCCCTAAGCCATAACCTCAACCTAACCCTCACTCTAACATTAACCCTAAAACTAACCCTAACCATAAACCATAAGCTAACACTCCCCCTAACCCAAATCTAACCCTAAACCTCACCCTCACCCTAAGTCTAATCGTACCCCTAACCCTAAACCTCACCCTTAACCTAACCCTAACCCTCACCCTCACCCTCACCCTCACCTTAACGCTAACCCAAACCCTAACAATAATACTAATCCTAACCCTAAACCTAACCATAACCCTAACCCTAACCCTAATCCTAACACTCACCCTCACCCTCAGCCTAACCCTAAGCCTAAGGCTAACCCTAACCCTCACACTTACCCGCACCCTAACCCTAATCCTAACCCTAACCATAACCCTAAATCTTAACCTCAACCCAAGCCTCACCCTAAACCTAACCCTCACCCTCAACCACACCCTCACCGTAACTGTAACTCTAAACCTAACCCTAAAAAAAACCCTAAACCTAATCCTAACCCTCAACCTAACCATAAACCTCAGCTAAACCAAACCCTCACGCTAACACTTACCCTCACCCTAACACTAACCCTAACCCTAACACTAATCCTCACACTAACTCTAACCCTAACCCTAAACCTCAACCTAAACCTCACCCTCACCCTAACGCTAATCCTAACCCTAACCCTAAAACTCACCCTAACCCTAACCCTAACCCTCCCCTTCCCCCTCCCCCTCCCCCTCACCATAACTCTAACCCTAACCCTAACAATAACAGTAATCCTAAACCTAAAAATAACCATAACCTTAACCCTAACACTAATCCTAACACTCACCTTCTTGCTAACCATAATCCTAACCCTAACCCTCAACCTAACCCTAATCCTCACCCTCACCATAACCCGAACCCTCAAACTAACCCTCCCCATATCCCTAAACCTAACCCTAAACCTTAATCAAACACTAACCCTAACCTTCAGCCTCAAAATTGCGATCACCCTAAACCTAATCCAAGCCCAAATGCTCATCCTTACCCTCACCCTAACCCAAAACCTAACCCTAAATCTCAACCTAACCCTAAACCTCAAGCTCACCATAACCCTAACCCTAACCCTCACCATAACCCTAAACATAACTGAAACCTAACTCTCACCCTAACCCTAACGCTAACCCTCACGTAACCCTAAACTAAACCTCACCCTAACCCTAACCCTCACCCTCAACCACAGCCTAACCATAAGCCTATCCATAACCCTAACCCTAACCCTCACACTTACCCTAAACCTAACCCTAATCCTACTCCTAACCCTAAATCTAACCCTCACCCTCAACCTAACCCTCACCTTATGCATAAACCTAACATTAATCCTAAATCTAACCGTCAACCTCAGCCTCACCCCAACCCTAACTCTAAACCTAACCCAAACCATAAACCTCACCCTAACACTAAACTTAACCCTAACCCACACCCTCACCCTCAGGCTAATCCTAAGCCTAACCCTAACCCTAACCCTCACACACACCCTAACCGTAACCCTAAAACTCACCCTAACCCTAAACCTCACCCTCAACCTCAGCCTAACCCTAAGCCTATCCCTAATCCTAACCCTAACCCTCACACTCACCCTAACACTAACCCTAATCCTACTCCTAACCCTAACCCTAACCCTCACCCTCAACCTAACCCTCACCTTAAGCCTAACCCTAACCCTAACTCTAACGCTAAACCTCACCCTAACCCGAACCCTAACCCGAACCCTAAACCTCATCCTAGCCCTAAGCCTAATCTTCACCCTCACCCTCAGCATAACCTTAACCCTAACCCTAATGCTAACAATAACCCTAAACCTAACCCTAACCCTCACCCTAACCTTAACCCTCACCCTAACCCTAACCATGACTCTAACACTAACCCACACCCTAACATTAACCCTAAACCTAACAATAACCCTCACACTAACCCTAAGCCTCACCCTAATCCTAAACCTCACCCTAACCCTAAACCTAATCCTAACCCTCACCCACACCCTAACCCAAACACTAACCCTAATTCTAACACTTACCCTCACCTTAACCCTAAACCTCACCCTCACCCTAACCCTCCTCTTCATCCTAAACCTCACAGTAATCCTAAGCCTAATCCTCAATCTAACCCTCACCCTAAAGCTAAACCTAACCCTAACACTCACCCTTATCTTAACCCTCACCCTCAACCTAAACCTCACCTTCACCCTTACCATCATCCTCACCCTAACCCTAAGCCTAACCCTAAAACTAATCCTAAACCTCACCCTAACCGTAAACCTAACCATCACCCTAAACCTAAGCCTCACACTCAACCTCACGCTCAGCCTAAACCTAAGCCTAAGCCTAACCCTTACCCTAACCCTCACCCTCACCCTAGCCCTCACCCTAACCCTAATTCTAATCCGAACCCTCATCCTAAACCTCACCCTAACTCTAACCCTAACCATCACCCTAAACCTAATCCTCATCCCCACCCTAACCCTCAGCCTAAACCTAAGCCTAAGCCTCACCCTAACAATAACCCTCACAGACACCCTCACCCTCACCCTAATCCTAACCTTAACCCTAACCATAACCCTAAACCTCAACCTAACCCTCACCCTATCCTTAAACCTAAACCTAACCCTAACGCTAACCCTCGACCTAACCCTCCACCTAACCCTAAATTTATCCCTAAACCTCACACTCTCCCTAATCCTAATCCTATCCCTCCCAAACCCTAAACCTCACCCTAACCCTCACCCTAACCATCACCCTCACCCTCAACCTCACCCTCACCGTAACTCTAACCCTAACCCTAAAAATAACACTAAAGCTAACCCAAAATCTAACCCTAACCCTAAACCTAATCCTAACACTCAGCCTCATGCTAACCCTAATCTTAACCCTAACCCTCACCCTAGCCCTAATCCTCACCCTCACCGTAACCCTGACCATCAAACTAACCATAACTCTAACCCTAACCCTTACCCTAAACTTTAATCTAACACTAACCCTAACCCTCACCCTCACCCTAGCCTTCACTCTAAACCTAATCCTAACCCTAATCCTCCTCCTTACCCTCACCCTAACCCTAAGCCTCACCCTCACAGTAACCCTAACCCTCATCCTAACCCTCACCCTAACACCAACCCTAACCATAAACCTTACCCAAAAACAAACCCTAATCCTCACGCTCACCCTAGCCCTCACCCTAACCCTAATTGTAACCCAAATCCTCACCCTAACCCTCAAACAAACACTAACATTAACCCTCATCCTTACCCTAACCCTAAACCTCAACCTATCCCTAACACTGACACTCACCCTAACCCTAACCCTAACCCTCACCCTACCCCTAAACTTAACCAAAACCTAACTCTCACCCTAACCCTAACAATCACACTCACCCTCACCCTCAACATAACCGTAATAATAACCCTGACCCTATCACTCACACTAATCCCCAACCTAACACTAACCCTATCCCTAAACCCCACCCTAACCCTACCCCTAACCCTCACCCTCACCCTCAGCCTCAGCCTAACCCTAGCCCTAAACCTAACCCTAACCCTAACACTCAAACTCAACCTAACACTTACTCTAATCCTAATCCTAAACCTAACCCTAATCCTCACCCCCACCCTAAACTTCACCCTAACCCTAGCCCTCACCCTAACCCTAATCCTAAACCTCATCCTAACACTCACCCTAACACTAAGCCTAACCCTTATCCTCACTCTCACCCTAACCCTAATCCTAACCCTAACCCTCATCCTAACCCTCCCCCTAACCCTTACCCTAAACCTTACCCTAACCCTAACCCTCACCTTCAACCTCATCCTTAGCCTAACCCTTAACCTAAACCTAAACCTAACCCAACACACTCACTCACCCTCACCTTAACCCTAATCCTAATCCTAACCCTCACCCTCACCCTTACTGTAACCCTAAGCCTAACCCTAACCAGAACCTTAACCCTAACACTCACCCTAACCCTAACCATAATCCTAATCCTAACCCTAACCCTAAGCCTCACACTCAGCCTCAGCTTAACCTTCACTCTAACCCTGTATCTCACACTCACCCTAACCCTAACCCTAACCCGAAACCTCACCCTAACACTAACCCTAATCCTCAACCTCACCCTAGCCCTCACCGTAACCCTAATCCTAACACTAAAACTCATCCCAACCCTCCCCATAACCCTAACCCTAACCTTCACCCTAACCTTAAACCTCACCCTCACCTTCACCCTCAGCCTAACCCTAAGCCTAACCCTAAACCTAACCCTACTCACACACTCACCCTCATCCTAAACCTCACACTAACCCTAAACCTGATCCTAACCCTCCCCATAACCCTAACCATAACCCAAACACTAACCCACACCTTCACCCTCAGCATAATCCTAAGCCTCACCCTAACCCTAACCCTAAACCTCACACTCACCCTAACCATACCCCTAAACTTCACCCTTACCCTAACCCTCAACCTCAACCTCAGCCTAACCCTAAGCATATACCTAAACCTAACCCTAACCCTGACCCTCACCCTAACCCTAAACCTACTCCTAACCCTAAACCTAACCCTCACCCTCAACCTAAACCTCACCTTAAGGATAAGCCTAACATTAATCCTAACCTTAACCCTCGCCCTCAGCCTCACCCTAACACTAACTCTAACACTAAACCTCACCCTGACCCTAAACCTAAACCTCACCCTCACCCTAGCCCTAATCCTAACACTAACCCTCATCCTAACCCTCCCCCTAAGTCTTGCACAAACCCTCACCCTACCCCTAACCCTCACCCTCAACCTCACCCTCAGCCTAACCCTAAGCCTAACCCTAAACCTAACTATAACACACACACTCACCCTCACCCTAACCCTAATCCTAACCCTAAACCTCACCCTCACCCTCACCCTCAGTTTAACCCTAAGCCTAAGCCTAACCCTAACCCTAACCTTCACACTCACCCTAACCCTTACCCTAATCCTAAACCTAACCCTATCCCTCACCCTCAGCCTCAGCTTAACCTAACTCTAACCCTAAACCTCACCCTCACCCTAACCCTAACCCAAAACCTAACCTTAAACCTCACCCTAACTCTAACCCTAAACCTCACCCTCACCCTAGCCCTAAACCTCACCAGCACCCTAGCCCTCAACCTAACCCTAATCCTAACCCTAAACCTCACCCTAACCCTCCCCCTAACCCTAACCCTAACCCTCACCCTAACCCTAACCCTAACCCGCACCCACACCCTCCCCCTCCTCCTCACCATAACTCTAACCCTAACCCTAACAATAACACTAACCCAAACCCGAATCATCACCCTAACCTTAATTCTCACCCCCACCCTCACCCTCAGCCTAACCCTAAGCCTAAGCCTAACCCTCACACTAACCCTCATACTCACCCTCACCCTAACCCTAATCCTAAACCTAACCCTATCCCTAAAGCTCAACCTAACCCTCAACCTCTCCCTAACCATAACACTAAACCTAACGCTGACCCTCACCCTAAACCTCCCCCTCACCCGAACTAACCCTAAACCTCACCCTCACCCTAACCCTAACCCTTACCCTAAAACTCACTCTAAACCTCACCCTAACCAAAACCCTCACCCTCACCCTCAACCTCACCGTAACTCTAACCCTAAACCTAACATTAACACTAACCCTAACACGAACACTAAACCTGACCCTAACCATAACCCTCACCCTCAGCCTCACCCTCACCGCAAACTTAACCCTAATCATAACACTAACAATAAACCAAACCCAACCCCTAACCCAAAACCTAATCCGCACCCCTACCCTCACCCTCACCCTCAGCCTAACCCTAGGCCTAAGCCTAACGCTAACCCTAACACTCACCATAATCCTACTTAACCCTAAACCTAACCCTAACCCTAACCCTAAACCTAACCCTAATCCTCAGCTTCACCCACACCCTTACACAAACCCTAACCCTAACCCTCACCCTAACCCTAAGCCTACACCTAACCCTAACCCTAACCCTAACATTTACCCTCACCCTAACACTAACCCTAACTCTCACCCTAACCCTAAACCTCACCCTAAACCTAACCCTCATCTTCACTCTTAACCTCACACTAACCCTAACCCTAATCCTCAATCTATCCCTCACCCTCACCCTAACTCTCACCCTAACCCTAACCCTCATCCAAACACTCACCCTAACCCGAACCCTATCCATCACCCTAACCCTAAACCTCACCCTCACACTCACCCTCAGACAAAACCTAAGCCTAAGCCTAACCCTAACCCTAATACTCACCCTCACCCTAGCCCTTCCCTAAACCTAATCCTAACCCTAACCCTCATCATAACCCTCACCCTAACCCTAATCCTAACCATCACCCAAAACCTATTCCTAACCCCCCAAGATCACCCTCAGCCTAAACCTAAGTCTAAGCCTAACCCTAGCCCTAACCCTCACCCTCAGCCTCACCCTCAATGCAAACTCAACCCAAAAAATAACACTAAAAATAACCCTAATTTAAACCCTAACCTAACCCTAATCCTCACCCCCACCCTCACCCTCAGCCTAACCTTAAGCGTAACCCTAGGCCTAACCCTAACCTTCACTGTAACCCTAACCCTAATCCTAACCCTAAACCTAATCCTAAACCTAACCCTAGTCCTCAGCCTCAACCTCACCCTAACCCAAACCCCAACCCTAGCCCTCACCCTAACCCTAAAACTCACCCTCACGCTCACAGTAACCGTAACCCTAAACCTAACCCTAACAATAGCCCTAACCCTAATATTAACCCTCATCCTAACCATAATCCTCACCCAAACCCAAACCCTCAACCTAACAATTACCCTCACCCTAACACTAACCCTAACCCTAACACTAACACTCACACTAACCCTAACCCTATCCCTAAACCTAAACCTCAAACTAACCCTCAACCTCACCCTAACCCTAACACTAAAACTATCCCTAACCCTCACCTTAACCCTCTCCCTAACCCTATATCTAACCCTAAACCTCACACTCACCATAACCCTAACCCTAACCCTAAACCCCATCCTTACCCTAAACCTAACCCTCAACCGCACCCTCACCCTCACTGTAACTCTAACCGTAACCCTAACAATAACACTAACCCTAAACCGAACCATCACCCTAACCCTAATCCTCACCCCCACCCTCAATCTCAGCCTAACCCTAACCCTAACCCTCACCCTAACACTTACCCTCACCCTAACACTAACCCTAACCCTAACACTAAACCTCACACTAACCCAAACGCTAACACTCTCCCTCAACCTAGCCCTCACTCTAAAGCTAATCCTCAATCTAACCCTCACCCACACCCTTCCCCTAACTCTAACCCTGACGCTAACCCTAATTCTACCCCTAAACCTCACCCTCACCCTAACCCTAACTGTAACCCTAAACCTAACACTAAACCTCACCCTCACCCTAAACCTAACCCTCACCCTAAACCTAACCCTCACCCTCACCCTCACCCTCAGCCTAAACCTAAGGCTAACACTGACCCTAACCCTAACCCTCACACTCACCCTAACCCTGACCCTAATCCTAAACCTAACCCTAAACCTAACCCTCACCCTCACCCTAACCCTAATCCTAACCCTAACCCTAACCCTCAACCTCAGCTTCACACTAACCCTAATTCTAACACTAAACCTCACCCACATCCTAAAATAACACTAACCCTAACCCTAACCCTCCCCCTAACTCTCAACCTAACCCTAACCCTAACACTAACCCTAACCCTAAACCTCAACCTAACCCTCACCCTAACCCTCAATCTATCCCTAAAACTCACCCTCTCCCTAACCCTCACTGTAACCCAAACCCAAACCCTAATCCTCACCCTGACCCTAAACTAACCCTCACCCTCACCCTCACAGTAACCGTAACCCTAAACCTAACACTAACCCTATCCCTAACCCTCACCCTAACCCTCTCCCTAACCCTATATTTAACCTTAAAACTCACCCTCACCCTAACCCTTACCCTAACCCTAAAGCACACCCTAACCCTAAACCTAACCCTCATCCGCACTCTCACTCTCACTGTAACTCTAACCCTAACCCTAACAATAACACTAACCCTAACCCGAACAATCACCCTAACCCTAATGCTCACCACCACCCTCACCCTCAGCCTAACCCTAACCCTAACCCTAACACTATCCCTAATCCTCACACCCACCCTCACCCTCAGCCTAACCCTAAGTCTAAGTCTAACCCTCACCCTCACCCTAACCCTAACCCTCACCCAAACCCTAATCCTCAACCTAACCATCACCCTAACCCTAACTCTACCCCATAACCTCACACTCACCATCAGCCTAAACATAAGGCTAAGCCTAAGCCTAATCCTAAAACTCTCACTCACAATTACCATAACCCTAATCCTAACCCTAACCCTAACCCTAACCCACACCCTCACCTTAACCCTCACCCTAACCCTAACACTAACCCTAAACCTAACCCTCACCCTCAGCCTTCTAAAACTAAACCTCACCCACATCTTAACGCTAACGCTAACCCTAACCCTAACTCTAAACCTCCCCCTAACTCTCAACCTAACGCTAACACTAACACTAACCCTAACCCTAAAACTCAACCTAACCCTCAACCTCACCCTAACCCTAACACTAACCCTATCCCTAACCCTCACATTAACCCTCTACCTAACCCTATATCTAACCCGAAACCTCACACTCACCCTAACCCTAACCCTAAACCCCACCTTAACCCTAACCCTAACCCTCACCCTCACCCTCAAACTCACTGTAACTATAACCTTAACCCTAACAATAACACTAAACCTAACCCAAACCATCACCCTAAACCTAATGCTCACCCCCACCCTCACACTCACCCTAACCCTAAACCTAACCATAACACTAACCCTAATTCTCACCCCCAACCTCACCCTCACCCTAACCCTAAGCCTAAGGCTAACCCACACCGTCACGCTCACCCTAACCCTAGTCCTAAACCTAACCCTATCCCTAAACCTCAAACTAACCCTCACCCTCACCTTCACCCTAACAGTCACTCTAACTGTAAACGTAACCATCAACCTAAACCTAACCCTCACTCTCACCCTAGCCATCACCCTAAACCATCCTAATCCTAACCCTCATCCTAACCCTCACCCTAACACTAACCCTAGCCCTAAGCCATAACCTCAACCTAACCCTCACTCTAACATTAACCCTAAAACTAACCCTAACCATAAACCATAAGCTAACACTCCCCCTAACCCAAATCTAACCCTAAACCTCACCCTCACCCTAAGTCTAATCGTACCCCTAACCCTAAACCTCACCCTTAACCTAACCCTAACCCTCACCCTCACCCTCACCCTCACCTTAACGCTAACCCAAACCCTAACAATAATACTAATCCTAACCCTAAACCTAACCATAACCCTAACCCTAACCCTAATCCTAACACTCACCCTCACCCTCAGCCTAACCCTAAGCCTAAGGCTAACCCTAACCCTCACACTTACCCGCACCCTAACCCTAATCCTAACCCTAACCATAACCCTAAATCTTAACCTCAACCCAAGCCTCACCCTAAACCTAACCCTCACCCTCAACCACACCCTCACCGTAACTGTAACTCTAAACCTAACCCTAAAAAAAACCCTAAACCTAATCCTAACCCTCAACCTAACCATAAACCTCAGCTAAACCAAACCCTCACGCTAACACTTACCCTCACCCTAACACTAACCCTAACCCTAACACTAATCCTCACACTAACTCTAACCCTAACCCTAAACCTCAACCTAAACCTCACCCTCACCCTAACGCTAATCCTAACCCTAACCCTAAAACTCACCCTAACCCTAACCCTAACCCTCCCCTTCCCCCTCCCCCTCCCCCTCACCATAACTCTAACCCTAACCCTAACAATAACAGTAATCCTAAACCTAAAAATAACCATAACCTTAACCCTAACACTAATCCTAACACTCACCTTCTTGCTAACCATAATCCTAACCCTAACCCTCAACCTAACCCTAATCCTCACCCTCACCATAACCCGAACCCTCAAACTAACCCTCCCCATATCCCTAAACCTAACCCTAAACCTTAATCAAACACTAACCCTAACCTTCAGCCTCAAAATTGCGATCACCCTAAACCTAATCCAAGCCCAAATGCTCATCCTTACCCTCACCCTAACCCAAAACCTAACCCTAAATCTCAACCTAACCCTAAACCTCAAGCTCACCATAACCCTAACCCTAACCCTCACCATAACCCTAAACATAACTGAAACCTAACTCTCACCCTAACCCTAACGCTAACCCTCACGTAACCCTAAACTAAACCTCACCCTAACCCTAACCCTCACCCTCAACCACAGCCTAACCATAAGCCTATCCATAACCCTAACCCTAACCCTCACACTTACCCTAAACCTAACCCTAATCCTACTCCTAACCCTAAATCTAACCCTCACCCTCAACCTAACCCTCACCTTATGCATAAACCTAACATTAATCCTAAATCTAACCGTCAACCTCAGCCTCACCCCAACCCTAACTCTAAACCTAACCCAAACCATAAACCTCACCCTAACACTAAACTTAACCCTAACCCACACCCTCACCCTCAGGCTAATCCTAAGCCTAACCCTAACCCTAACCCTCACACACACCCTAACCGTAACCCTAAAACTCACCCTAACCCTAAACCTCACCCTCAACCTCAGCCTAACCCTAAGCCTATCCCTAATCCTAACCCTAACCCTCACACTCACCCTAACACTAACCCTAATCCTACTCCTAACCCTAACCCTAACCCTCACCCTCAACCTAACCCTCACCTTAAGCCTAACCCTAACCCTAACTCTAACGCTAAACCTCACCCTAACCCGAACCCTAACCCGAACCCTAAACCTCATCCTAGCCCTAAGCCTAATCTTCACCCTCACCCTCAGCATAACCTTAACCCTAACCCTAATGCTAACAATAACCCTAAACCTAACCCTAACCCTCACCCTAACCTTAACCCTCACCCTAACCCTAACCATGACTCTAACACTAACCCACACCCTAACATTAACCCTAAACCTAACAATAACCCTCACACTAACCCTAAGCCTCACCCTAATCCTAAACCTCACCCTAACCCTAAACCTAATCCTAACCCTCACCCACACCCTAACCCAAACACTAACCCTAATTCTAACACTTACCCTCACCTTAACCCTAAACCTCACCCTCACCCTAACCCTCCTCCTCATCCTAAACCTCACAGTAATCCTAAGCCTAATCCTCAATCTAACCCTCACCCTAAAGCTAAACCTAACCCTAACACTCACCCTTATCTTAACCCTCACCCTCAACCTAAACCTCACCTTCACCCTTACCATCATCCTCACCCTAACCCTAAGCCTAACCCTAAAACTAATCCTAAACCTCACCCTAACCGTAAACCTAACCATCACCCTAAACCTAAGCCTCACACTCAACCTCACGCTCAGCCTAAACCTAAGCCTAAGCCTAACCCTTACCCTAACCCTCACCCTCACCCTAGCCCTCACCCTAACCCTAATTCTAATCCGAACCCTCATCCTAAACCTCACCCTAACTCTAACCCTAACCATCACCCTAAACCTAATCCTCATCCCCACCCTAACCCTCAGCCTAAACCTAAGCCTAAGCCTCACCCTAACAATAACCCTCACAGACACCCTCACCCTCACCCTAATCCTAACCTTAACCCTAACCATAACCCTAAACCTCAACCTAACCCTCACCCTATCCTTAAACCTAAACCTAACCCTAACGCTAACCCTCGACCTAACCCTCCACCTAACCCTAAATTTATCCCTAAACCTCACACTCTCCCTAATCCTAATCCTATCCCTCCCAAACCCTAAACCTCACCCTAACCCTCACCCTAACCATCACCCTCACCCTCAACCTCACCCTCACCGTAACTCTAACCCTAACCCTAAAAATAACACTAAAGCTAACCCAAAATCTAACCCTAACCCTAAACCTAATCCTAACACTCAGCCTCATGCTAACCCTAATCTTAACCCTAACCCTCACCCTAGCCCTAATCCTCACCCTCACCGTAACCCTGACCATCAAACTAACCATAACTCTAACCCTAACCCTTACCCTAAACTTTAATCTAACACTAACCCTAACCCTCACCCTCACCCTAGCCTTCACTCTAAACCTAATCCTAACCCTAATCCTCCTCCTTACCCTCACCCTAACCCTAAGCCTCACCCTCACAGTAACCCTAACCCTCATCCTAACCCTCACCCTAACACCAACCCTAACCATAAACCTTACCCAAAAACAAACCCTAATCCTCACGCTCACCCTAGCCCTCACCCTAACCCTAATTGTAACCCAAATCCTCACCCTAACCCTCAAACAAACACTAACATTAACCCTCATCCTTACCCTAACCCTAAACCTCAACCTATCCCTAACACTGACACTCACCCTAACCCTAACCCTAACCCTCACCCTACCCCTAAACTTAACCAAAACCTAACTCTCACCCTAACCCTAACAATCACACTCACCCTCACCCTCAACATAACCGTAATAATAACCCTGACCCTATCACTCACACTAATCCCCAACCTAACACTAACCCTATCCCTAAACCCCACCCTAACCCTACCCCTAACCCTCACCCTCACCCTCAGCCTCAGCCTAACCCTAGCCCTAAACCTAACCCTAACCCTAACACTCAAACTCAACCTAACACTTACTCTAATCCTAATCCTAAACCTAACCCTAATCCTCACCCCCACCCTAAACTTCACCCTAACCCTAGCCCTCACCCTAACCCTAATCCTAAACCTCATCCTAACACTCACCCTAACACTAAGCCTAACCCTTATCCTCACTCTCACCCTAACCCTAATCCTAACCCTAACCCTCATCCTAACCCTCCCCCTAACCCTTACCCTAAACCTTACCCTAACCCTAACCCTCACCTTCAACCTCATCCTTAGCCTAACCCTTAACCTAAACCTAAACCTAACCCAACACACTCACTCACCCTCACCTTAACCCTAATCCTAATCCTAACCCTCACCCTCACCCTTACTGTAACCCTAAGCCTAACCCTAACCAGAACCTTAACCCTAACACTCACCCTAACCCTAACCATAATCCTAATCCTAACCCTAACCCTAAGCCTCACACTCAGCCTCAGCTTAACCTTCACTCTAACCCTGTATCTCACACTCACCCTAACCCTAACCCTAACCCGAAACCTCACCCTAACACTAACCCTAATCCTCAACCTCACCCTAGCCCTCACCGTAACCCTAATCCTAACACTAAAACTCATCCCAACCCTCCCCATAACCCTAACCCTAACCTTCACCCTAACCTTAAACCTCACCCTCACCTTCACCCTCAGCCTAACCCTAAGCCTAACCCTAAACCTAACCCTACTCACACACTCACCCTCATCCTAAACCTCACACTAACCCTAAACCTGATCCTAACCCTCCCCATAACCCTAACCATAACCCAAACACTAACCCACACCTTCACCCTCAGCATAATCCTAAGCCTCACCCTAACCCTAACCCTAAACCTCACACTCACCCTAACCATACCCCTAAACTTCACCCTTACCCTAACCCTCAACCTCAACCTCAGCCTAACCCTAAGCATATACCTAAACCTAACCCTAACCCTGACCCTCACCCTAACCCTAAACCTACTCCTAACCCTAAACCTAACCCTCACCCTCAACCTAAACCTCACCTTAAGGATAAGCCTAACATTAATCCTAACCTTAACCCTCGCCCTCAGCCTCACCCTAACACTAACTCTAACACTAAACCTCACCCTGACCCTAAACCTAAACCTCACCCTCACCCTAGCCCTAATCCTAACACTAACCCTCATCCTAACCCTCCCCCTAAGTCTTGCACAAACCCTCACCCTACCCCTAACCCTCACCCTCAACCTCACCCTCAGCCTAACCCTAAGCCTAACCCTAAACCTAACTATAACACACACACTCACCCTCACCCTAACCCTAATCCTAACCCTAAACCTCACCCTCACCCTCACCCTCAGTTTAACCCTAAGCCTAAGCCTAACCCTAACCCTAACCTTCACACTCACCCTAACCCTTACCCTAATCCTAAACCTAACCCTATCCCTCACCCTCAGCCTCAGCTTAACCTAACTCTAACCCTAAACCTCACCCTCACCCTAACCCTAACCCAAAACCTAACCTTAAACCTCACCCTAACTCTAACCCTAAACCTCACCCTCACCCTAGCCCTAAACCTCACCAGCACCCTAGCCCTCAACCTAACCCTAATCCTAACCCTAAACCTCACCCTAACCCTCCCCCTAACCCTAACCCTAACCCTCACCCTAACCCTAACCCTAACCCGCACCCACACCCTCCCCCTCCTCCTCACCATAACTCTAACCCTAACCCTAACAATAACACTAACCCAAACCCGAATCATCACCCTAACCTTAATTCTCACCCCCACCCTCACCCTCAGCCTAACCCTAAGCCTAAGCCTAACCCTCACACTAACCCTCATACTCACCCTCACCCTAACCCTAATCCTAAACCTAACCCTATCCCTAAAGCTCAACCTAACCCTCAACCTCTCCCTAACCATAACACTAAACCTAACGCTGACCCTCACCCTAAACCTCCCCCTCACCCGAACTAACCCTAAACCTCACCCTCACCCTAACCCTAACCCTTACCCTAAAACTCACTCTAAACCTCACCCTAACCAAAACCCTCACCCTCACCCTCAACCTCACCGTAACTCTAACCCTAAACCTAACATTAACACTAACCCTAACACGAACACTAAACCTGACCCTAACCATAACCCTCACCCTCAGCCTCACCCTCACCGCAAACTTAACCCTAATCATAACACTAACAATAAACCAAACCCAACCCCTAACCCAAAACCTAATCCGCACCCCTACCCTCACCCTCACCCTCAGCCTAACCCTAGGCCTAAGCCTAACGCTAACCCTAACACTCACCATAATCCTACTTAACCCTAAACCTAACCCTAACCCTAACCCTAAACCTAACCCTAATCCTCAGCTTCACCCACACCCTTACACAAACCCTAACCCTAACCCTCACCCTAACCCTAAGCCTACACCTAACCCTAACCCTAACCCTAACATTTACCCTCACCCTAACACTAACCCTAACTCTCACCCTAACCCTAAACCTCACCCTAAACCTAACCCTCATCTTCACTCTTAACCTCACACTAACCCTAACCCTAATCCTCAATCTATCCCTCACCCTCACCCTAACTCTCACCCTAACCCTAACCCTCATCCAAACACTCACCCTAACCCGAACCCTATCCATCACCCTAACCCTAAACCTCACCCTCACACTCACCCTCAGACAAAACCTAAGCCTAAGCCTAACCCTAACCCTAATACTCACCCTCACCCTAGCCCTTCCCTAAACCTAATCCTAACCCTAACCCTCATCATAACCCTCACCCTAACCCTAATCCTAACCATCACCCAAAACCTATTCCTAACCCCCCAAGATCACCCTCAGCCTAAACCTAAGTCTAAGCCTAACCCTAGCCCTAACCCTCACCCTCAGCCTCACCCTCAATGCAAACTCAACCCAAAAAATAACACTAAAAATAACCCTAATTTAAACCCTAACCTAACCCTAATCCTCACCCCCACCCTCACCCTCAGCCTAACCTTAAGCGTAACCCTAGGCCTAACCCTAACCTTCACTGTAACCCTAACCCTAATCCTAACCCTAAACCTAATCCTAAACCTAACCCTAGTCCTCAGCCTCAACCTCACCCTAACCCAAACCCCAACCCTAGCCCTCACCCTAACCCTAAAACTCACCCTCACGCTCACAGTAACCGTAACCCTAAACCTAACCCTAACAATAGCCCTAACCCTAATATTAACCCTCATCCTAACCATAATCCTCACCCAAACCCAAACCCTCAACCTAACAATTACCCTCACCCTAACACTAACCCTAACCCTAACACTAACACTCACACTAACCCTAACCCTATCCCTAAACCTAAACCTCAAACTAACCCTCAACCTCACCCTAACCCTAACACTAAAACTATCCCTAACCCTCACCTTAACC